>NC_135232.1:641332882-641656811 GCF_051348905.1 Ranitomeya variabilis
GAACCCGAACTTCCACTGGTCAGCTCATCCCTAGAGGTAACTTCTTAGTCAATATGAAAAACTGTAAAAAGTAAATACCTGCTGGCAAAAACTTGCATCTCAGTGACTTGCAGTTCTATCATGGTCATTCTTTCATATGACGAGAATACAGGTCCTTCTCAAAAAATTAGCATATAGTGTTAAATTTCATTATTTACCATAATGTAATGATTACAATTAAACTTTCATATATTATAGATTCATTATCCACCAACTGAAATTTGTCAGGTCTTTTATTGTTTTAATACTGATGATTTTGGCATACAACTCCTGATAACCCAAAAAACCTGTCTCAATAAATTAGCATATTTCACCCGTCCAATCAAATAAGTGTTTTTTAATAACAAACAAAAAAACCATCAAATAATAATGTTCAGTTATGCACTCAATACTTGGTCGGGAATCCTTTGGCAGAAATGACTGCTTCAATGCGGCGTGGCATGGAGGCAATCAGCCTGTGACACTGCTGAGATGTTATGGAGGCCCAGGATACTTCAATAGCGGCCTTAAGCTCATCCAGAGTGTTGGGTCTTGCGTCTCTCAACTTTCTCTTCACAATATCCCACAGATTCTCTATGGGGTTCAGGTCAGGAGAGTTGGCAGGCCAATTGAGCACAGTAATACCATGGTCAGTAAACCATTTACCAGTGGTTTTGGCACTGTGAGCAGGTGCCAGGTCGTGCTGGAAAATGAAATCTTCATCTCCATAAAGCATTTCAGCCGATGGAAGCATGAAGTGCTCCAAAATCTCCTGATAGCTAGCTGCATTGACCCTGCCCTTGATGAAACACAGTGGACCAACACCAGCAGCTGACATGGCACCCCACACCATCACTGACTGTGGGTACTTGACACTGGACTTCAGGCATTTTGGCATTTCCTTCTCCCCAGTCTTCCTCCAGACTCTGGCACCTTGATTTCCGAATGACATGCAAAATTTGCTTTCATCAGAAAAAAGTACTTGGGACCACTTAGCAACAGTCCAGTGCTGCTTCTCTGTAGCCCAGGTCAGGCGCTTCTGCCGCTGTTTATGGTTCAAAAGTGGCTTTACCTGGGGAATGCGGCACCTGTAGCCCATTTCCTGCACACGCCTGTGCACGGTGGCTCTGGATGTTTCCACACCAGACTCAGTCCACTGCTTCCTCAGGTTCCCCAAGGTCTGGAATCGGTCCTTCTCCACAATCTTCCTCAGGGTCCGGTCACCTCTTCTCGTTGTACAGCGTTTTCTGCCACATTGTTTCCTTCCAACAGACTTACCATTGAGGTGCCTTGATACAGCACTCTGGGAACAGCCTATTTGTTGAGAAATTTCTTTCTGGGTCTTACCCTCTTGCTTGAGGGTGTCAATGATGGCCTTCTTGACATCTGTCAGGTCGCTAGTCTAAAGGCCCCGTCTCACATAGCGAGATCGCTAGCGAGATCGCTGCTGAGTCACAAGTTTTGTGACGCAACAGCGACCTCCATAGCGATCTCGCTATGTGTGACACGTACCAGCGATCAGGCCCCTGCTGCGAGATCGCTGGTCGTGTCGGAATGGCCTGGACCTTTTTTTGGTCGTTGAGGCCCCGCTGACATCGCTGAATCGGTGTGTGTGACACCGATCCAGCGATGTCTTCACTGGTAACCAGGGTAAACATCGGGTTACTAAGCGCAGGGCCGCGCTTAGTAACCCGATGTTTACCCTGGTTACCAAAAAAAACAAACACTACATACTCGCCTTTCGGTGTCCAGGTCCCTTGCCGTCTGCTTCCTGCTCTCACTGACTGCCGGCCGTACAGTGAGAAGTGAGAGCACAGCAGTGACGTCACCGCTGCGCTCTGCTCTCGCTGTACGGCCGGATCTCAGTCAGAGCAGGAAGCAGACGGCAAGGGACCTGGACACCGAAAGGCGAGTATGTAGTGTTTGTTTTTTTTGGTAACCAGGGTAAACATCGGGTTACTAAGCGCGGCCCTGCGCTTAGTAACCCGATGTTTACCCTGGTTACCCGGGTGCTGCAGGGGGACTTCGGCATCGTTGAAGACAGTTTCAGCGATGCCGAAGTCGTTCCCCTGATCGTTGGTCGCTGGAGAGAGCGGTCTGTGTGACAGCTCCCCAGCGACCACACAGCGACTTACCAACGATCACGGCCAGGTCGTATCGCTGGTCGTGATCGTTGGTAAATCGCTTAGTGAGACGGGGCCTTTACCCATGATGGGGGTTTTGAGTAATGAACCAGGCAGGGAGTTTTTAAAAGCCTCAGGTATCTTTTGCATGTGTTTAGAGTTAATTAGTTGATTCAGAAGATTAGGGTAATAGGTCGTTTAGAGAACCTTTTCTTGATATGCTAATTTATTGAGACAGGTTTTTTGGGTTTTCAGGAGTTGTATGCCAAAATCATCAGTATTAAAACAATAAAAGACCTGACAAATTTCAGTTGGTGGATAATGAATCTATAATATATGAAAGTTTAATTGTAATCATTACATTATGGTAAATAATGAAATTTAACACTATATGCTAATTTTTTGAGAAGGACCTGTATGTATCCATTAAGTCAGTATGTTCTTAAGGTAGAATGGGGAAAACATAGAGTTCATCTGTATATAACCATTTCCAACAGTGCTGACGTCAGGTGCTTTGCTTTTCTGCAGTGAAAATTGAAGTGAAAGGCCCATATGAATACTTGTCCCCCGCAGACTATCCGCGCATGATCGTGAGTATATTGTGGAAAGTGTTTGGTGTAATGTGCAGTAAAACCCTTGTCTGTTTACAGCCTGGAATGACTAGATCATCTGGCTATAATAATGGGAACCTGTCGCCTGTATTATCCCACTCAAACCACTACCATGCTCCTGTCCTGCCACTTCCCTGCTTTTGTATCAATACCCCTTGTGTTCCCTCAGGTTTTGATTTATGGCCCTAAATAACTTTTAATTGGGTCTAGAGCGCTATGCTAATTCTCCTCTCCCATTCATCCAGCTAAAATACAGTCATATGGCAGATATAGGCCAGTTACTATTTCATGGGGGAATCCAGAATGAGTTAAGTGAGACCCCGGAGTGAGCTTGTTCCGATGGCAGGCTCCTAACACTTATTTCACTTCTTCTGAACTATTTTCTTTCTGACCTCATTAACAATGGACATTTGTGGGTTCTGTGGAGTCTCCTTACTCCCCCATTTCAACCCAGTGAATTTTTCTATACCGTGATGTGTACTGAACAATATGGTAAAATTCCAGTGGGATCAAATAGTGAAAAAATTGCAATTCTTCCATGTTTTATTTTTTTAATTTATTTATTTGTTTTAACTTTTGTTTTACCATCATACATTGTATGTCAAAACTGACTTGACAGCATAATTCCCTAGGTCATGTCAGTGCGATTACAAAGATACCGAACTCGTATGGATTTATTTGATTAGAAAAAAATTCAGAAGTTAAAAAAAACAACAACAAAAAAGCAAACCTGGTTTGTGTTGCCTTTTTCTAAGACTCATGACATCTTTAATTTTCCATCTATGAGGGTTTTTTTACAGCTGTATTCCACTTGGAATCTAAATATTTTGAACAGAGGATGTTTCATACTTTTTTTTTTTTTTCTAGATACATGGCTGATTTTCAGATGTGCTACCAGTGATTATTTGAAGTAATAAATTACCTCTTTTAAAGGGAATCTGTTTGTAGAATGAACCCTCCTATGCCGTGTATATTTGCATGTCGGTCATAGGAAGCTGAATAAATAGATATCTTGATATCTGTGATCCAATGTTTTACTCCAGAGAATTTTTCATTTTTTTAAATAAGTAAACAAGCTGTTAAGATCTATGGGCGGGACACTGAACTCTGAGAATTTTCCTCCAGAGATAATTATAAATTAAAGGAGGTGTTACCATTGTGAAAGTCCTCTCTCCTGATTTCACTGCAATGTAGACCTGAACTGTGTCTCATTACAGACACATTTGCACCAGCAGTTGTCCTCCCGTAGTGTTGTCGGCTCTGCTGCAGAGCTGTGCCTGATCATAGCTAACGCAGTACAACAGATTTAAACCACCTTGCCTCATTGCAAAGACATCTACAGCTCTCCTCTCGCAGTGCTGTCAATTCAGCTGTGCTGTGCTGCCTTTCCTCCACACTGGCTGCGTATAGGATGGAAACTGAATCACTATAAGAGGACAGCTGCAAATCTGTAATGAGACAAAGTTCATCTCTGCTGTACTGATAGTTAATAGTCACACAGCTCTGCAGTGAGATCAAGAGAGCAGAATATCAGTCAATGCATGTCTCACACTGGTAACGCGTCCTTTTATTTAAAATTAGTTCTGGAGGCAGATTCTCAGGGAGACCTGTGTCCTCGCCCCCCCCAAAAAAAAAAAATATATCTTAACAGCTCATTTACATATTTTTTATTATTTATTTTATTATACATTTTCATAGCTCCATTTATTCCATGGAGCTTTACATGTGAAAAGGGGGCAAACATAGACAAATACAATTAAACGTGAGCAAAAAACAAGGCATACAGGTACATAAGGAGGGAGGACCCTGCCCGTGAGGGCCCACAGTCTGCAGGGGATGGGTGAGGATACACTAGGAGAGGGTAGAACTGGTTGTGTGGCGGTTCAGTAGGTTGAGGATCACTGCAGGCTGTAGGCTTGTCGGAAGAGGTGAGTCTTCAGGTTCTTTTTGAAGGTTTCAATGGTAGGCGAGAGTCTGATGTGTTGGGGTAGAGAGTTCCGAAGTATGGGGGAAGCACGGGAGAAGTCTTGGATGCGATTGTGGGAAGAAGAGATGAGGAGAGCAGAGGAGGAGATCTTGAGAGGATTGGAGGTTGCGTGTAGGTATGTCCCGGGAGACCATGTCACAAATGTATGGAGGAGGCAGGTTGTGGATGGCTTTGTATGTCATTGTAAGTGTTTTGAACTGGAGTCTCTGGGCGATAGGAAGCCTGTGAAGGGCTTGGCATAGGGGAGAGGCTGGGGAATAGCGGGGAGACAGGTAGATTAGTCGGGCAGCAGAGTGTAGGATGGATTGGAGTGTTCCCAGAGTGCTGGAGGGGGAGGCCAGAAGTAGGAGGTTGCAGTAGTCAAGGCGGGAGATAAGGGCATGCACTAGTGTTTTTGTGGTGTCGCAGTCAAGGAATGCGCGGATCCGGGAGATATTTTTGAGTTTGAGATGGCAGGAGGAGGCAAGGGCTTGGATATGTGGCTTGAAAGAGAGGGCAGAGTCGAGGATGACCCCGATGCATCGGGCGTGTGGGACTGGAGAAAGTGAGCAGACATTGATACACAAGTCTGGTGGAGGGGTAGAGTGAGATGGGGGAAAGATGTTGAATTCTGTTTTGTCCATGTTCAGTTTTAGAAAGCGGGCAGAAAAGAAGGCCGAGATAGCAGACACAGTGTGGGATTTTGGTGAGTAAGGAGGTGAGGTCAGGTCCGGATAGGTAGATCTGCGTTTCATCAGCGTAGAGATGATACTGCATACCGTGGGATTCTATGAGCTGTCCCTGGCCGAAGGTGTAGATGGAGACGAGTAGGGGTCCTAGAACAGATCCTTGAGGAACACTGACAGACAAGGGGCGGAGTGAGGAGGTGTTGTGGGGGAGGGAGACACTGCATGTTCGGTCTGTCACATATGATGAAATCCAGGATAGGGCCAAGTCTGTGATGCTGAGAGATGAGAGGATCTGCAGCAGAAGGGAGTGGTCTACAGTGTCAAAGGCAGAAGACAGGTCCAGGTGAAGGAGGACAGAGTAGTGTTGCTTGCTTTTGGCAGTTAGTAGGTCATTGGTGACTTTAGTTAGGGCAGTTTCAGGTGAGTGATGGTGTCAGAAGCCAGACTGTAAGCGGTCAAAGAGGGAGCAGGAGGAGAGGTGGGAGGACAGTTCAAGATGGACATGTTGTTCCAGTAATTTTGAGGCATAAGGGAGAAGAGATATCGGGCGATAGCTAGATACAAAGGATGGGTCGAGGGAGGGCTTTTTGAGGATGGGTGTGATCTTGGCATGTTTGAAGGATGAGGGGAAGACACCTGTTGTGAGTGAGAGGTTGAAGAGATTTCTTAGGGTTGGGATGAAGAGTTTGGTGAGGTTAGGGATGAGGTGGGACGGGAGCTGGTCAAGCGTGCAAGTGGTGAGGTGTGATCTTGACAGGAGGGTGGAGAGCTGATCTTCTGCCATGGTGGAGAAGCTGGTTTTGGAGGAACAGGGTTGAGCAGCAAAGAGGGGCATTGGGCGCGGTCAGCCAAAGCTTTCTCTGATCGTATCGATCTTCTGTTTAAAGAAGGAGGCAAAGTCTTCAGCAGAAATGAGAGTGGGAGGGAGGTGGTGCAGGGGGACGGAGTAGAGAATTGAAAGTGTTGAAAAGCTGTTTAGGGTTGTGAGACAGGGAGGATATGAGAGATGAGAAGTAAGTTTGTTTTGCGGCAGTGAGCGTGGACTTGAATCTGGCGAGTGACTGCTTGTATGCAGTGAAGTGCTCAGCAGAGCGGGATCGCTTCCATGTCTGCTCAGCGATCCTGGAAGCCCGTCTCAGTTCTTTGGTCAGGCTGGTCAGCCAGGGCTGTCTGAGTGTATGAGTTTTGCTATACATGAGCAGGGTGGCCGAGTCTAGTGTTGCTGTTATTGTGGTGTTATAAAAAGTGGCAGCAGCATCTGTGTAATGAAGGGAGGCTATGTCTGTAAGAGGGAGAAGGGACTCAGAGAGTGATTGTAAGTTTAGGTGTTTGAGATTTCTGCGAGGGTGAGTGAGTTTGTAGAGTGGGGGTTGCACACTAGGAGAGGAGAGGGAAGAGAATGTCAGTAGGTTGTGGTCAGACAGGGGGAGGGGTTAGTTAATGAGATTAGTAAGGGAGCAGAGGCTGGTGAAGATGAGGTCCAGCGTGTGGCCATCTTTGAGTGTGGCCTCAGAGGACCATTGAGTGAGGCCAAAGGAGGCAGTCAGTGATGTTTCAGTGAAATCCTTGTTTTTCTTAATAAGACATCAGATGCAAATATCAAGGTATTATTTTTTGATCCTACTGACAGATTCCCTTTAAGGGCTATCCAACCAGGCAAAATTATTTTGGAAACACCTTAGAATGAACTAATTTTTGATTTACCATTCGCCATCTGTTTCGGTTCCATCAAACCCGGGTCCCTTATTGGTCTCTACTGCCTGTTTTACTGATGACAGCCTTCACACGGAGATGTGATTAGCTGCAGCGGTCATCATCACTGGAGCAGGAAGTGAATACCATAGAGGCTTCGGAGAAGCATTGGAATCGGAGCGATGGAGGATTAGTAATGTATGGCTGCTTTTGGTATTTTACATCATCCTAAGCTTCCAGTAACACAATTTTACCAGCCTGGCTAACCCCTGTAAAGGTCTAAATTAATAAGCATAAAACTATTGGAATTATTTACATAAAAGCACAGGGGTATTTAATGGTGAATGTTCATGGTAACATCTTGCATTTCTTTCAGTTCTTCATGGTGATGTGCATTGTGTACGTCCTGTTTGGGGTCTTGTGGCTGGCCTGGTCTGCGTGTTATTGGAGGGACCTGCTGAGAATCCAGTTCTGGGTTAGTGCTGTGATCTTCCTGGGCATGCTCGAAAAGGCCGTGTTTTATGCCGAATTCCAGAACATCCGCTACCATGGACAGTCTGGTAATATACACATCATCGATACATAAGGAAATAAATCATAACCTATTGCCATATTATAAAATGAAAACTTTGTGTAAGACGCAGTACAGTTGTGATTGTGGTGTGGAAGTTGTTCAGAACTAACTGATTGTGTCTGTCGTTAGGATCAGTAGACTTTTAAAAGACAGTAACCTCTTAGGGTATGTGCACACGTATCTGTGAGGACTGCAGATTTTTCCGCAGCGGATTTGTTAAAACCGCTGCGTTTTTTCCTGCGGATTTATCGCGGTTTCTATTGCGGATTCCGCTGCGGGTTTATACCTGCAGTTTTCTATTGGAGCAGGTGTAAACCCGCAGCAGAATCCGCACAAAGAATTGACATGCTGCGGAATGTAAACCGCTGCGTTTCTGTGCGTTTTTTTCCGCAGCATGTGCACTGCGGATTTCGTTTCCCATAGGTTATCATTATACTGTAAACGCATGGGAAACTGCTGTGGATCCGCAGCAAAATCTGCAGGGTGTGCACATACCATTAATGACCTGGCCAAATTATTGAAATCTGACCATTGCCACATTATGGAGCAATAACTTTTTATACTTTGATAATGATACATATAGGTTAATATGTTTTGTGTTTATTTATGAAAATGTCAGAATTTTTAACAAACAAATTAAAAAAATGTAGCAATTTTAAAACTTTGACTATTCCCTTTAATCCAGATAGTCATACCACTGTAAACAATAGTAAATAACATTTCTCTAATGTCTACTTTACATCAGCACCATTTGTAAAATCTTGTATTATTTTGTTAACAATTTAAAGGGTTTAAAAATGTAGTTGCAATTTTTCATTTTTTTTTTCCAAGGAAATTTACAAAACGTATTTTCTTTATCACTTCATTGGGGACGCAGGTAACCATGGGGGTGTAGGCTGACACTAGGCAAAAAAGGAAAAAGTGGCTCCTCCTCAGCAGTATACACCCACCATTCAGATGTTTTTCAGGAATTCATGCAAAGTGACATGACAGGAATGAAAAAATGTACTTTAACACCTAACTGTTTCTAACGTCTGAAGGGGCTGCTAATGCCATCTGACTCTAAGGGTACGTTCACACAGGACTTTTTTGCTGCTTTTTTTTATGCTTTTTTTTATGCTAATTTTCAGCTGCTTTTTACAGTACCAGTAAAGCCTATGAGATTTCAGAAATCTCATGCACACACGTTGGTTTTTTGTTTGATCAGTTTTTTCTGCTTTGCTGCTTTTTTTGGACATAGGGCATGTCACTTCTTTCAGCGTTTTTGCTGCGTTTTTGCAGCGTTTTTTCACCCATTGACTTGAATGGGTGATGAAAAAAACGCTGCAAAAACGCTGAAAAAACGCATGTAGCATTATTTGCTGCGTTTTTTGTGCAGAAAATCATGGCCAGCAGGAAGGGATCTCACAGCCAAGAGCTTAGGGGTGTGGTTAGTGAGGTGTGAAGAGCCATTGTGAGGTGTGAAGAGCCATTGTGAGGTGTCCTGATTGTGATCTATTGTGAGGGAGTTCCTGGTAGTGAGGTGTGAAGAGCCATTGTGAGCCATTGTGAGGTGTGAAGAGCCATTGTGAGGTGTCCTGATTGTGATCTATTGTGAGGGAGTTCCTGGTAGTAAGGTGTGAAGAGCCATTGTGAGGTGTCCTAGCAGCTGAAAATTGGCATAAAAAAAGCAGCAAAAATCTGCAGCAAAAATCTGCAGCAAAAAAGTCCTGTGTGAACGTACCCAAAAAACGCACCAAAAACGCACCTAAATTAGCATAAAAAAAGCAGCAAAAAAAGGCAGCAAAAAAGTCCTGTGTGAACGTACCCTAAGGCCGTTATTTGGCCATGAATTGCCATGGCAAACATCAGGACCACATGATCAAGATGTGAGGGTGCCGATGGGGTTAAACAGGGAGCCCCCACACTCTGTTAACCATCTAGATGATGTAGCTTCTATTTACAGCAGTATTTAAGGGGTTGAACAGCTATGGTCGATGCCAACACTGATCAAGGCTGATGCAGCAAGTTGTCAGCTATAGTGTACAGCCGACAGCTGCAGGATTGTCACCCGTCGGAGGTTACTAGTCTCATATTGCAGCTCAGTTTAAAGTCATATTGGTGGTCACTAGGGTTTCAATTGCAAAAATGTTTTTATTTACAAGTACTGTATATGTTAATTTATAATAATGTAAATAACCCTGTAATAGGGAGTGGACTCGGCTCCTGCTTATCTGGCAAAGAATTGTGGCTTAGCCTCATCTGGTTAGGGGGCTTGGCATTATCTGGTTAGGGGGGCATGGCTTGGCATCATCTGGTTAGGGGGTGTGGTTCGGGGACTCATCTAGCATGATTCTGGGGCTCATCTGGCATGGTGGCACGACTCAACGCCTCATCTGGCACAGTGGCATGACTCGGGCTCATCTGGCACAGTGGCACGACTCGTGCTCATCTGGCACGGTGGCACGACTTGCGCCTCATCTGGCAAAGTGGAATGACTCTGGCTCATCTGGCACAGTAGCACAACTCGGAGACTCATCTAGCACAACTGCACGACTCGGGGGGGGGGGGGGGGGGGCTCATCTGGCACAATTGCAAGACTGGGGCACATCTGGCTTGGTGGCACAACTCAGTGCCTCATCTGGCACACAGCACGACTTGAGGGGGGGGCGCTCATCTGGCATGGTGAGATGACTCTGGACATCATCTGGCGTGGTGGAACGACTCGTGGACTCATGTGGCACGACTCCGGGGCATCTTTCAGGGGCTCACCTGGCTATTTGTAGGCTGCTATGCATTACTACTCTGAGCCACGCATCCTTGATAGTCATTAAAAATCAGCACTAAATAAAATGACACCTGTCTGGAACTGTATAGCAGATTAGAAAACAAAGAAGCAAAATAACAAAATACTCAGGAGTAGCAGACTGAAAACTGACCACTTTTGACCTGTAGACCCGGTCCTCTTGATAATGGTGCTTTTTAATCTTTATTTTCAGTTTTGAGCTAATGATATGCCCGTACTCCGAGGTCTGTGGTGGGGGGGTCCTTTATGTGGTGCTCTGATTAAGTATTCATGTTTATGGCTTCTGACCGGTCACTGATCCCTAAGTGATCTGCCCCCTTGTTTAAATAATTCATTAATAAATATATATATGTGCTGCAGCATGATCACATGTGTAATGTGCAGTTCATTCTATCATGCTATAAATAAATTAATCAGAAAAAAAAGTGAAAATGTCTCTCCTCTTCCAAGATGGCACAGCCATTGGATTGTCAATAGCTGCTACTGTACAGGGGTGGCCGGCACCATTTTCAGACACTTTTTTTTTTTTTTTTTTCTTGATGAATTTATTTATAGCATTTATAGGTGATTTTTTTTCAGTATATATAATATAATATTCATTGTGTAAAATAGCGGGCAAGTTACTGAGAACTGTCAGAAGCCATACTGGTGAATAGCTAAGCAGAGCACCACATGAAGACCCCCCCACAGGCCGCCCCGGAGCACGAGCATATCATTAACTCAAAACTGAAGATTTAACAACCACAAGACGGATTTCATCACTAGGTATCACTGTAATCGGTACAACGGCGCCGACCTGACACTGTGTGTAGGTTACTGTGCACAATCCTGCTGACAGGTTCCCTTTAAGCCATATTCCTTTTCAGACAAAGCACAAAAAGTATCTGACATATCGTACATTGATAATAACGGTGTGCATCACAAAAGACTGTTTTTGGTTCAAATTGAGCCACAATTCTTGGACATTTAGCTTAGTAAATAGTCCCCCAATGTATTTATCTCCCAAAACTTAAACTGCCTCAGTGGCTTGTTAATTTATCAAATCTAATTTTTTTTTTTTCAATTCGTTTATTTATCAAACACAAAATAAATACAGTATACATATTTGTCCTTGTCATTGGTCTGCATGGTTACATTTACAGGGGATGAAAAAGACAGAGCAATACATATGCCAATCATTTCACATAGAAGAACATGTGTATATATATATATATGTAAAGTTATGGAACAATCGGAACATAAGGTTTTTAAACTACAACTAAACTAAACCTCCAGAACTACTAAGCCGCCACTTAAGAATAGCTGAGTGTTTTTTCCCCATTGCGCAATACTAGTAGAGCAAAGGTGAAACCACGTCCCCATCGACTAGTCAGATCACAGAGTGAGGTGAGAGGTGTTCCATTTATCCCATATTTTGTTGAACTTACCCGGGCAACCCCTGTTTTGATAAAGAGTGCGCTCATAGGGGATGACTGCATTCACCAACTCAATTCAGGACCTAATGGAGGGGGGTGAGTTCCCCATCCACCGCAGAGCTAACAACTTCCTTGCTAGAAAAAGTGTTTCTCGCAGAAAAATCCCCACATAATGTTCCCAGGACTCCTCGTCCCACACTCCAAACAGGCAAACTAAGGGTTCAAGAGGAACCGGAATTGACAGTATTGAAGTTAATAGTGACGTTACCTCCCTCCAATAGTGAGAAACAATGGGGCACTGCCATATCATATGTACAAAATCAGCGTCGGGTGAGTGGCAACGCAAACATTCCGACGTTGAGTATCGACCCATCCGAGAGTCTCAGTGGAGTCAAGTATGATTGGTGGATTACATATAACTGGGTCATCTTATTATTGATCGATGGGGAGACTTTGAGGGGGGATTCCAAAATATCCTCCCACTCCTCATTTTGCATATCAGGGATAAGCCCTTCCCATTTGCCTCTCGCCGAATCTATAATAGAGATCGTTCCCGTTGATAGCAGATATGTGTATAGGGACGAGATAAGACCCTGGGGTCCCTGTGACTTAAGAATGCCTATCAGGGGTAAAGATGAAATGTTACGATTTGTTCCCGCATTCCTGACAAATGACTGAATGGCGGATCTGAGTTGCAGGTATCGGGAAAAATTGAGACCTTGGAAGATTATGCTTAGCCCGTAGTTGCTCAAAGGATATAAAAAACCCCTGTTCATATAAATCTCCCACCGAGAGAACCCCGTAGGAAACCCAAAAGCTCGTGGACGGGTGATTCATCAACGTCGGAAAATAACCATTATCCCATAGAGGCATCTCGGCCACAATATCCCCAAATCCAGTAATTTTTTAAATTTTCTTCCAAGTGGATTGTGCCAATCGGATCATAGGTAATAGACAGGGGGCGTTTATTTTTTTGGATTCCAGAAGACCCAGCGGACACTTAGCACCGACAGAGCTAACCAAGTGGCTTTCAGAGTTAGGGAGATGACTATGAGGCATCCATTTATATAATGCTTTAGCCTGCCCCGCAAGATAATATAAAACGAAGTCTGGTAATGCTGCTCCTCCCCCTTGTTTAGGTCTTTGCAAAGTGGTCAGTTTAAGTTTGGGTCTGCTTTTCCCCCATACGAATGAGGTAATATGAGAATTTAAGTTGGTGAAAAAGAATTTGGGTACAGTTACTGCACTATGTTGAAGACAATAGTTGAATTTAGGGAGTAAAATCATTTTGACGAGATTGATGCGGCCTGCTACAGACAGTGGAAGTTTACTCCAAGATATAAATTTCGATTTAGCGTACTCCAGTAGGGGGAGAACATTGAGTTGTAGATCCGATCCACTGCACTGGGACATATAAATACCCAAATATTTAAATTTAGACACTATGGGCAATGAAGGGAGAGTATCAAGATTAGGTACTGGGAGCTGAGATAGAGGTAATAGGGCAGATTTATCCCAATTAATATATAGGCCTGAAAACCCACTAAATTTATCTATGGTATCAATTACCCTTGGCAGCGTTTCTTCTGTCCTATCCATGAATACTATCATGTCATCAGCATATAAACCAATGATGTCAGTACGGTCTGCTATTCTAATACCATCAATACCAGGGGTAGAGCGTATACGTACAGCTAATGCCTCTATTGCCAGTGCAAATAGGGCTGGAGAGAGGGGGCACCCCTGACGGGTTCCCCTATACAGTGAAAATGGTTCAGAGATGGAACCGTTAACAATTATACGGGCCTTAGGTTTCAAATACAACACATTAACCCATTTCAAAATTTTTTCCCCAAAGCCATATTTCTGCAGGCAAGCGGACAGAAAGGGCCACTCAAGAGAGTCAAGCGCCTTGGCTGCGTCTAATGACGCCAACGCCCAGCTGTTATCTGGCAATAAAGAGCTACATTGAATCACCGACTGAACCCGTCTAATGTTTATAGAGGTGCTCTTACCAGGCATGAAGCCGGTTTGATCTGGATGCACAATATCCAAGATGATAGAGTTCAACCTGGTAGCTAGTATCTTAGCAAAGATCTTATAATCCACATTTACCAGTGATATGCGGCGATAGGATCCACACTCCAAAGGGTCTTTCCCTTCCTTTTTAAGTACAATAATATGTGCCTCATAAAAAGTATCGGGTAAACACCCTCCCTTCCATATCTCTTTAAATACTTTCAGTAAAAGTGGAGCCAGTATATCCCGGTATCTCCTATATAGCTCTACAGGAAAGCCATCTGGCCCAGGGGCCTTTCCAGAGGCCATATCTGTTTATCAAATCAAATTTGTTCTTTGCTAATGTAACTTCTGTCCATCTCATATTATGAAATATTAACACAATTTTTTTTTATTTCATGTATCAGTGGAGGGAGCAGTAATCTTGGGAGAACTATTATCAGCAGTGAAGAGATCTTTGGCACGGATACTTGTTATTATAGTCAGCCTGGGCTACGGCATTGTCAAGTGAGTGGGTATACTTCGGGCATGTTCATATTTGTCATCCAGATATATACTGGACATTTGGTGTCTTGTTCATTTGCAAAAATCTAGAGGTGTATTTTTTTTTTTCTCTGTTGACAAACCATAATCAAGTGGCATCATGTAGAGGTAAAAAAGAACAACCCACGCCCCCACAGACTTTCTCTTGAGACATGTAATGATACACATCCTTGCTCTCCTCACTGTTCTAGCTGTCGGTATCTACTTGGCTTGAAACTGGGTGAGGAGCATGGAGTAGAGCTATAGGTCATTACAAACACATCTGCTTCTGAAGCTCTCATCCAACGGCACTGTTAGTGTGGGGGGGAAGGTGAGTGGAGCAGAGCTGTGGGATGAGCACTGCAGAAGCAGATGTCTTTGTAATGACAGACAGATCTGCTCTGTTCTTCTACCCCTCTGGTAAGCACAGTAGATCCTGACACTGAGATCAGAGAGGCCATGTGTCATGAAATGTCTTGCACAGAAAAATCTGGGTCTAGGGGATGCATTTTTTTTTCTTTGTATGATGTTTTGTACCTATTGTTGGTCAATGTCATGAAGCAGAAAAAGTCAACTTTCTCAGAGGTGAATCTTTGTCAACGTATCTGCAACGGAGATGAGGAGAAATTAAAAAAATAATGATATGATGATGTGGCCAGTGGTTGAAGGTCCTCTTTAAGTGTTCTTTGAATTGTTTACACTTGGAAATGGAATAGGACAAATGTGAAGCAAATGTATCAGAGTGATGCATATTACCGATAACATCTGTCATGGGGCATAGCCCATTGGCTATTTAGCAAAGTTCTGTTTGCCCCACAATCTGCATCACAGGCACTGTTCTATGATGAGCCCAAAATGTCACATTGTTTTTTTTTTTTTTTTTTAAAACGCAATAACACTCAACAGGTACTCTCCCATCCTGGTTCCAGCGCTGACTCCCTGCCGTTGCTCCTTTTCCAGTCTATTGGCTGCAGCTTAGTGCACGAGCTATG
Organism: Ranitomeya variabilis; assembly: GCF_051348905.1. Lineage (NCBI taxonomy): Eukaryota > Metazoa > Chordata > Amphibia > Anura > Dendrobatidae > Ranitomeya > Ranitomeya variabilis. The sequence continues at coordinate 641,348,289 of NC_135232.1, forward strand.
ATCTCCATGACTGGCTAGAGCTCAGTACACTTGTATGCATCGGGTGATTTGTCACGTACCTGCTTCTCAGCACGTGACTTGGGGTTGCGCCTGCAAGGGTTAATCTATCTCCTCTCACTCAGTCTAGCATTCAATCTCTGTCCTATGCTGTAATGGGAGCATAATTCACACCCTGACACAGGCCACACACCCCTCTCATACACGCTGCCGCCATTCACCGAACACCTGGGCGATGAATCCCGGAAATACTACTACTACTGTCTGCCAATCATAAGGATCACACACTTTTTAAGGCTATGGATTCTTTTAGAGCATAAGGTTCAGACATATTAAAGTTTTAAGCTTTAATAGAAAAGGTACAGTGCTTACAATAAAAAGGGTATAAAAATATGGGAATATAAGGTGACATATATGCAACAACAGTGATAAAACTTGCAGAAATATCGAACTTTGCATTCTGGTACTCTGTCCCTGAGGGAGGGAGAAATATGGAATGGCTCACATCAGTTTTCCAGGCTGCCCCCACATGTGAACATCTTTCTTTGTGTGTAGGCCTAATTTATAGAGTCAACCTGAAGGTCAAATTTCTAGACCAGCCTCTCATGTTAATATTATAATTGCTGGTTTGTGACTGGACCATGGCCACTCCACCAATAAATATATTATTTTCTCTGAAACTCATTGTGTAACGTTTCTCATAGATAGATAGTGTCAGGCTGTAGTTGGCATCTCTCTTCAGAAGAGCCAGTATGTGTGAAATGTTTCCACTTTGTGGTTCTTAGAATGGCCCACTGGCGAGATTAAAGACGGGAGACTTCCTTCTCAGGATAACATATGCTGTGACCCCTGTGAGACCTGCAGTCTCAGGACAGATGTTAAATTACTGTAGTCATACATCCATACTTATACATATTTCACTACAGCATGGCCTTGCTCAGTACTCTTGTATGCAGCGCGTGCTCAGCCGTCTAGTGGGCGTGGCCTTGCTCAGTACTCTTGTATACTATGGGTGCTCAGCTGTCTAGTGGGCGTGACCTTGCTCAGTACACTTGTATGCAGCGTGTGCTCAGCCTCTAGTGGGCGTGGCCTTGCTCAGTACACTTGTATGCAGTGGGTGCTCAGCCTCTAGTGGGCGTGGCCTTGCTCAGTACACTTGTATGCAGCGGGTGCTCAGCCTCTAGTGGGCGTGGCCTTGCTCAGTACACTTGTGTGCAGCGGGTGCTCAGTCTCTAGTGGGCGTGGCATTGTTCAGTACACTTGTGTGCAGCGGGTGCTCAGCCTCTAGTGGGTGTGGCCTTGCTCAGTACTCTTGCATGCAGTGGGTGCTCAGCTGTCCAGTGGGCGTGCCTTGCTCAGTACACTTGTATGCAGCGAGGCAGTGCCCACTAGTCGGGTTCTCTCCGGGTGTTTGCATTTCACATGCATTGTTCCTGGCTCAGAAATTGGGGAATCCTCGCAGTGCACAATGTCTGCATTGGGAGGAATCAAAAGTCTGGAGTCAGTTATTTTTACTTTTAGACCAAACTACTCCTTTAAGAGGCCTATTTTCTCCTTACCAACTGTTCTACATAGATCTTGTATTTTTTAGTGAAGTTTTCAGCTAAATGAGAACAGGGATGGTGTGATCTAACACATAATTCAGTTTTCCTAAAGTTGTGTGTTTGTTTTTTTTTTGCTTCTTGTTCTATTAGACCTCGACTTGGCGCTACATTGCACAAGGTTGTCATGGCCGGAGCACTCTATCTCCTTTTTTCCGGAATGGAAGGTGTCCTGCGTGTTACAGGAGTAAGTAGTTGCTGAATACAGTGATAAGGTTTTAGAAATGGGTGCGCTGTGCATTTGCCCATCTGAGTGTGATCAGCTTGTATTTGGTCTTTCCATGTGTTCTTTATTTTTCTATTTGAAAACATAGACTGGTTTATACCCAATCTAAGCAGTTTTGTGAACACTCCAAGTTTTTATTGTAGGATACACAACTATATGTCCAAAGACGTTACTGTGTGTCAATACCAAACTGCATCAAATGGCAGTATCAATGTGCCCCATATGTTAAAAAGAAGTCCATCTTTGATTTGACGTTTTGGTAAAAGAACTATTGTTACAAATGGTGAACACAGACTCCCTTAAAGAGGACCTGTCAAAAAGGCCCGTCGTTTTGCTCTTATTTTACTCCCGCTGCTTCCTTGAGTATAGCTGTTTTTTTTTTTTAATAACTTCTCATGGGCCTTTTTATTCAGTGCAAATTTTTATGGTCTCTGGAGAGAAACAGGGTTAGTGGGTGCTCTCATCCTCTGGCCCGGCTGTCTTTAGAAAGACTGTTTGGACCAGGGCTCATTCCACTGAATGTCCGCTTTCTCTCCTCTTGGGCAGAACACTACTCAGACAACACAGGGTGAGGGTAAAACAGTGTGGCAATGATTTATTGAACACAATAGCATATAGAACAGTCCCAGCAAATGCCCAAGATGGTGCAAAACAGTCTCACCCTTCTGCTGACTCACTGGGATTAGAGCTGCTTCCAGTGCCGAATACCCCCACCAGTGGCTCCCTGCTTTTGGCGGGCCCCTATAGTGAGGAGGTAACGACAAGCTTAGAAAGCTGACAGTCCATTGATGTACGAGGTCAGGTAACTTGATTGTCCCAACCTGGATTCTCTAAATGTCTTTGAGGGTTCAGTGATGGTCAGTGAAGCAGCTCTGTAGTTCTTCGGTTGAAATCATGATGCCATGACTTCTGTAATGTAGAGTCTCTCTAAACATAGGCAGATCCTCCTTTTTATATGTCACAACTTCTCATTAAGGCATTCCACCACATACTTTGGGGAAGTTAAAAGGAGGCCATCTCTCACTGCTGGAGTGTTCAAACCATATGCAAAGATTGTCTTTCATATTACAGAGCACCAATGGGTCATCACCATATTAACAAACATCAAACATTGTGTCTTTGTTTCCCAAAGAAAGTAGAACAATATTGGGACTGCAATACTGGGACAGATACAATAGTTAATCAGCAGCCAGTCAACAAATGGCAGCCACTGAACGTTAATAAATGGCAATAAGAGTCCACAGTCATTCTCACATCAACTCTAGCTCATGTCCCTGGGCTTGCTGAATAATGCGTCTGGATAATTCAGATTAAATGCGATGTCACAGTATCGCAGTGGAATCCAATGGGCAACACAACCTTGTAAAGATCATAACAATTAATCTAAATACAAAGGCCCATATCTCTGAACCCTTATGGTGGATTTTATAAAAAAAAAAAAAAAAAAAAAAACATGCTCGGGGGAGCAATGGGAATAAAATAACAGCAAGAAGTGGCCACTTATGGCCTGGTGGCAGCTTCTCTGTAATGCATGAGACCTTTACTACTTCACTGTAGACACTTGACTTCTTTGATGGCAGCAAATACTGAGTAAAGCTACAAATGTAAACCAGTTTTTATATTCTCTTACCATTAAATCTCTTGAGTAACCGCTTGGCAATCTCTATATTACCATACGTATATTTTTGTGGCTCTATTCCTGTATATAAAGTTTTCAACAACCCGCATTATATATACTATATTGGAAGATGACAACCCTGAATACAGGAAACATTTATCCTGAGATAAATGAATTTTTAAAGGGTTTAATCCATTTATGACATTGCCACAGTATATGTCTGATAGGTGCATGTCTCATATCAACTTGTATCTCGAAAATGTGGGTCTTCCAACACTAAAGGCTCCAAAACTAGTCATGTAAGCTTATGTGCCCAGAGAGAAGTCAGTAGAGCAAGTCGCCATCACAGCCACCACTACATTGACAGTAGCCTTGAAAGGGAGGAGGGGGACCACTGTCTTGAGAAAATGTGGGTCCAAGATTGTGACAAACATCTGTCAGATATTTATGACTTATCCTGAGTTTATGAATGTTCTAATCCTTAAAGATCGCAGTTATGTCATTGTCAGAGAATTGTAAAATACAAAGTTATGTTTTGCATTAAAAAAAATCAGATTTTTATTCTATTTTGCTACTAATATACAGTATAGTGTGTGTACTATGTGACATGCTTTATCACTACCATCTGCATGTAGCCTAGCCCATGCCATTAACGCAATGTGATCTGCCTCTCTCTGCTCCAGCATTACAGCTATACCATGGCACTCATTGTAAACCTGAGCCTGTCATTTGTTGATTCCTGTGTTATTTTTTGGATATCCTTTTAGATGTAGTGTACTGGGATTGTAGCTGCTCCAGTTTATTAACTTGCATATCTGCTGTTGAATTTTCAATTCAGTCTAGTCGTGATCCGTCAGACAAGGTCTTTGATGGATTTTACTGTGAATGGAGTTCTGCAGCTTGCTATATAGTGAGATACCTGAAAGCTGCAGAAGCCGAACAAAGCAGCACTATTAGAAAAATAAAAATTAATGCATTTATGTAAAAAAGAGACCCCCAAAAAAGGTGTTTTTATGCTTCAAGCTCTGGAAGCTATGAAGTGGAGCCTTCATGGATCAGACTTTTTCAGTATTACCAGATGCTGAATCCGAATAAGATTTATGGAATTTGGAGGCCAACCCAAAACATTGATCTATTTGACATATTCCTGACCACTTTTTGCAATGTGTCAGGACGCATTCTTGCTGAAAGAGGCCATTACTTTTAAGGGTTACTGTATTTGTGTTTGACAAATCTTATCCAAAATGGGGCTTTCCTTGAGACATTGACTCATCTTATATTTCTAAGGCCAGTCTAAGAAAGTTGGAGTGATTTGTCAGATTTATCAAAGGAAAGAAAATGTGTCTCTTTTGGAAATAAGTGAAAGTCAGAAAATTAAACCCTGCTGCTATGAGTAGTCTGATGTGTCACGATTTTCTGACTTTCTACTTTATAAACATGAAGAACTCATGCACTCCTTATAGACTTTTCCTACTGTTCATTTCCTTTTACGATTTTGGCTTGTGAAATGAATGAACCTAAATTTCTTATGTGCCATTGTTGAACACAGGACCTTGGTCATCAGGTAGTTGTTTGCGCATTCCCCTTGCTACCACTGAGATGATCTTTTTTTTTTTTCAGTGGCCATAGGTCATAGACATTCCTGCTTCGCAGATTCATCTTTTTATTTTACCTTCCCCATTATAACAGGAATACAGGGATGAATATTCACACTGTTAACCTACTTGAGGAGGAAGAATAGTGTGGTCTAACATCTATGTTGCTTGTCCTGTCATTAGAAAAGGTTGCACAGGTCAGCCTAAAGTGGTTGTCCAGGCTTTTCACAAGTGTGCAGTCACGCTCCGACTGCAGACTTGTTAATCCTGACAGCATGCGCTGTGAGGATTCTCTGGTGTCGGGAGCAGGCAGCCATTTGACCGCAAGCATGCGATACGCATGTTCCCAGCAGCATTCCTACTAGACTTGCTGGGCCTTGCTCTGTTTCCTTGTATTGAGTGAGGCTGCACACATCTAGTCGGAATACTGCTGTAAGTGCACATATCGCATACTTGCGTTCACAGGACTGCTCGGCCTCGCTGCTGGTACCGAGAAACCTTACATGGCATTATGTGAGGATTCACAAGTCTACATAAAGGGATTGCAGACTTTTATGGAAAGCCTGGACAACCCCTCTAACTCTGATGTAACCCTGTATCACCAGGTGCTGTTAATGTGCCTGATTTCCTTCTGGCACGGTTTTCCACCTCAAATTAAAAGGCAACAAAGGGATCACCTTGCTGGACATTGGAGAAGCCATTAGATAGGTCTCAAACTTCTGAGTTTCCTTCCTCTGATTTACCATATATTTAATTTCTAATTTGCTTTTTTTTTTCCCTCTTAATTTATCTCAATTTATCTGAGTGGGCTGAAACATTGCAGCCTGCACTTTCCAAGCCTCCACAGTGGAGCAGCTCCCAATATCCACCCTATGTTCTGTGAGCAAAGGTCAGCCTACATTTAAGAAGCTTCTTGGATCCTTGCAGAAGTCCACTATCCCTTTTTAGTCTTTACGATTGTCATTCCAACTAATCAGTCAGCCTGACCTAATCTCTGCCAAGTTTATACCACTGCCTGTACTCCACTAAAGCTGCTGGAGCACATGGGAAAGGAGCACCTATGGTTTTTGCCTGCTTCAGCAAACCTCCGATTGCATGCACCAGCCAAGTAATGTCTTTACTAGTGATGAGCGAGTATACTCGTTACTCGGCTTTCCCCGAGCATGCTCTGGTGGTCTCCCGAGTATTTGGATGTGCTCGAATATTTAGTTTTCGTCTCCGCAACTTCATGATTTGTGTCTGCTAGACAGGCTGAGTACATGGGGGGGTTGCCTGTTTTTTAGGGAATTTCCACATGTATTCAGCCTACCTAGTAGTCACAAATCATTCAGCTGCGGAGACGAAAACTAAATCTCCGAGCATATCCAAATACTCGGAGACCACCCGAGCATGCTCTGGAAAACCTGAGTGACGAGTACATTTGCTCATCACTAGTCTTTTCCTGTAATATGCTCCAATAGCAGAACTTCCTGACAATATACGCAATCCAGGCTCGGGGGATGAAGGGGAAGTGCAACACTCCGCACTGGCCCTGCTCACCTGACGGCACACCTTCTAAATGTATTACTACGCTTTGTAACCAAATAGGCTGGAAGTTTCTCTATCAATGCTTTGGCACAGAAAAAAACACAGAAGGAATGTTACTCTCTCCCCTTTCCTTGCTCCACAATTGCACCAATTCCCTGCACTCCAACTGGCCAGGGATGTCACATTACTACTTCTTCTCAGGGAAAGTATTCACCTCCTTGGGGTATGCACCAGCAACTTCTTCTGTATCCTCTGCAGTTCCTGCAGCCTGAGTAGGTGCTGCCCTTGGCCCTTACCTTCTTGACTCATCCCATCCTCCTGCCTTCCCATTGGCGCATCCCCTCCTAGCCTGCGGCTCAGCCCCTCCTAGCCTGCGGCTCAGCCCCTCCTAGCCTGCGGCTCAGCCCCTCCTAGCCTGCGGCGCAGCCCCTCCTAGCCTGCGGCGCAGCCCCTCCTAGCCTGCGGCGCAGCCCCTCCTAGCCTGCGGCGCAGCCCCTCCTAGCCTGCGGCGCAGCCCCTCCTAGCCTGCGGCACAGCCCCTCCTAGCCTGCGGCGCTGCCCCTGGTAGCCTGCAGCGCAGCCCCTCCTAGCCTGCTTTTTTTTTTTTTTTTTTTTTTTTAGTTCAAAAATGCTTTATTCAAGTAACAAAATATAATTGGGCAAAGGGGTACAGAGCAGATTTCCTTATATCGATCTGTCAAGATCAGATACTCTACAAACTAGAAGCAATTAAAACTCCATAAAGCAGCAGACAGCAGTATAATGTACCACGCTGCCTTCTCCACTACTGTCCCATCCCTAGGAAACTGTCCTGGAATGTTCCAAGGTTCTGTGACCCCCAATGGCACAGAAGAGAAAACTGACTTATTGACTAATTGGTAAAAGGTTTGTGCTGCTGAGAAGGCACGTGCACCATAGTAATTGCGGTATGTTTCTAGACTCTTTCTGTGCCCTTTCTGACGAGGGGCTGTAGCATGGCTGTAAAGCGACATTGTTAGTCAAAATACAGGCCTTAGGTGAGACACTGCGTGACAATGATTTGTCGCAACTTTCTGACACAAACTAAGCCAAGTAATAGATGGTGTAAACTTGGAGTAGAAAGTCTGAAAATATGCCAAATTTATCATTGGTTCTTGCCTTTTGATAAGTCTGACTTATTCAAGTCTGTGTAGACTAAGTTTACACTGTCTAAAAATAAGATGAGGTTCATAAATATGCCCCATATTAAATTACTGATTGACATCATACAGTACTGTGCAAAAGTTTAAGACAGTTATTGAAAAAATTCTGCAAAAGTAAAAAATGCTTTCAGGAATAGACGTATTAATGTAAAGTGATTAAAAGAGAAATTCAAAACAATATTCGGTGTGACTGCCCTGTGCCTAAGTTCAAAACCCCATGATTTCTTCTAGGTACTCGTACTTGCAGTTTTTGAAGGCACTCTGCAATGGTTGCTCCAAACATCTTAGGCTACTTTCACACTAGCTTCGGGCCCGGCCCGTCGCGGTGCTTCGGGCCGAGGTTACCGACGCTAGCGTTGTCTCCGCCGCACAACGGGGGCAGCGGATGCATTTTTCCAGCGCATCCGCTGCCCCATTGTGAGGTGCGGGGAGGTGGGGGCGGAGTTCCGGCCGCGCATGCGCGGTCGGAAAAAGCGGACCGTCGGCAGCAAAAAACGTTACATGTAGCGTTTTTTGCAGCCGACGGTCCGTCACAACACTGCGCAACCATCGCACGACGGTTGCGACGTGTGTCAATGCGTCGCAAATGCGTCGCTAATGTTAGTCAATGCAGAAAAAACGCATCCTGCAAGCACTTTTGCAGGATGCGTTTTTTCGGCAAAACGACGCATTGCAACGTATTGCAGTTAACGCTAGTGTGAAAGTAGCCTTAAGGCCCCGTCACACATAGCGAGATCGCTAGCGAGATCGCTGCTGAGTCACAAGTTTTGTGACGCAACAGCGACCTCAGTAGCGATCTCGCTATGTGTGACACGTACCAGCGACCAGGCCCCTGCTGCGAGATCGCTGGTCGTGTCGGAATGGCCTGGACCTTTTTTTGGTCGTTGAGGTCCCGCTGACATCGCTGAATCGGTGTGTGTGACACCGATCCAGCGATGTCTTCACTGGTAACCAGGGTAAACATCGGGTTACTAAGAGCAGGGCCGCGCTTAGTAACCCGATGTTTACCGTGGTTACCAGCGTAAATGTAAAAAAAAAAAAACAGTACATACTCACCATCTGATGTCCGTCAGGTCCCTTGCCGTCTGCTTCCTGCTCTGACTGACTGACTGCCGGCCGTACAGTGAGAAGTGAGAGCACAGCAGTGACGTCACCGCTGCACTCTGCTCTCACTGTACGGCGGCTCAGTCAGAGCAGGAAGCAGACGGCAAGGGACCTGACGGGCATCAGATGGTGAGTATGTACTGTTTGTTTTTTTTGGTAACCAGGGTAAACATCGGGTTACTAAGCGTGGCCCTGCGCTTAGTAACCCGATGTTTACCCTGGTTACCCGGGTGCTGCAGGGGGACTTCGGCATCGTTGAAGACAGTTTCAACGATGCCGAAGTCGTTCCCCTGATCGTTGGTCGCTGGAGAGAGCTGTCTGTGTGACAGCTCCCCAGCGACAAAACAGCGACGCTGCAGCGATCAGCATCGTTGTCTGTATCGCTGCAGCGTCGCTGTGTGTGACGGGGCCTTTAGAGAACTAACTACAGATATTCTGTGGATGTAGTCTTTGCCAATCCTTCCTTCTCTTCTTGTTAAGAATCACAGATAGACTGGATGATGTTGGCAATGTAGTTATCAGCATTGTGGACACCAGTAATCCTGACCACTATCTGAAATGCGGGCCCCTAAGGAAGAGTAAATTTTGCTTCACTGTTGATTGTAGACTCTTATTATTGTGCCACTCTCTAACCCTTTGGCAAATAAACTCCCTTGTGTTACAGCCAAATATTTGAAATTGACTCATTAGTCCAAAGCAGCTGCTACCATTTTTCTCCCCCCCCCTCCCTCTTGTTCCTATGTTTTATGTGCATAGTTGTCGCTTGGTTTAATTTCCATGTCAAAGCTTATGGCATTTTGGCTTCTATTCTTGCCAGATTTTTCTGGGTGTAGCTGCATCTGGGTGCTACTGTTTGCTGCCTGTTTTGAGCTGATGACACTGTTGTATATCTTCTGATTTTTACGGGAAGTAAGCACGATGTGTTTTTAATTCTCTGCACCATTTGCTTGGCCTTTGTGATTTTTTAAGGTTGCCGGGTTCTTCGTGGTGCTTCAATAAAACTTGAAGCAGCCTGAAACCCCCCACTCTGCTTTGAAATTTTTGCCTTGGAGAAACCTTGATGATGCAGTATAACTACCTCGTGTCTTGTTGGTTTGCTCAGTCATGCCATGGTTTATAACCTGTGAAATGAAATGTCTTTTATAACCTCAGTTTGATAGCAGATTTTGGCTGTTCCTCACCCAGTTGTAAGTCTCCTACACAGCCTTTTCTGTTTTTGTCAATGACCACATTTTAACTAACACGCAAAAATGATAATCAATTCTTGTTTGGTAGAATTGGTTACTCGTACACATGACTATAATCATACACAATCCCTGACTTTGGGCAAGTATATCTAGAAGAATCCTTGCTTTGGTGCTGTTTTTCAAGGCACAGGTCTACCACACCAAATATTGATTACCGGTATTTAGAATTTTCTTTTGTTTGTTCACTTTGCATTTTGTTGATAAAAATAAGCTACAGTACTTCTGTTTTATTAATCATTCTTGCTTCACAGTATTTTTTTCTACCCCTGCCTAAAACTTTTGCACTGTACTGTACCCTAGGATAGACTAAGTATATCCTGATATGCAAAAATATAGGCTACTTAGGTTGCCTCTGCTGAATGTCTCTCATCTGTCTTTTCTGTTTGTGTAGCTATACAGTATATTTGTATGTATACAAGTTTCATTTTATCAACGACACTTTGTTCCCCTTGCTGGTTTTTCTGAATTTGCTGTTTTTCACATGATCTTACGCAAAGCTTCTGCTCATTTTGTAATTTGCACTGTTAAACTGCTTCTTTACTGCGGATCCATCACCTTTTCCATCAATAGAGCAGTGTAGTGTCCACATGTTTTTCTTTTTCTTACTGTTTTGCTCCGCTCCCCGTTTAGGCGCAGTCTGATCTTTCCTCCCTGGCTTTCATTCCTCTGGCTTTTCTTGATACTGCCTTGTGCTGGTGGATATCCTTCCCTTGAAGGTGTTTGTTATGTATCCCTAGGTTGTTTTCTTTTTTGTGTATTGTTTTGCAGTTTGAGGTTAGTTTTATAAAGGGCGGTAGGCAAGCGTGGATGAAAAGATGGTCTCTCAAACTGCTAGGACATTATTCCAATTTTTTGGTTTTTTTTAAGTTGTAATTAATTTTCATTTCATTAAAGTTTTTTTTTTCATATATGTATTATAAAAATTGCACTGTTTGCCTTTTCTAGCATTTTTGTTGCACAGTCTATTGCTGGCTGCAGAATGGGTTAACGGAAAATCCTTCAGTGAGCTCAGACTGACAGTAATTCTTAACGGTCTTCTTTATTTTTATTAAGCTTTTCTCAGCTGATTTATGATCACTGATCTCTGTAAGGCTGTGAGCACACGTTCAGGATTTGTCGTGTCTTTTCGCTATAAAAACGCGATAAAACCACGAAAAAAGCATACATTAAGCATCCTTTTATTAGAATGCAATCCGCAATTTTTGTGCACATGTTGCGGTTTTTCTCCGCGGCGGAATCGCATTCCGGAAAAAAAGCCGCATGTTCATTGTTTGTGCGGAATGGCGGGGATTCTGCATACATAGTGGGCTATGCCCACCATGCGGGAAGTAAGCAGATCATGTGCGGTTGGTACCCAGGGTGGAGGAGAGGAGACTCTCCTCCGGGCCCTGGGAACTATATACCTGTGAAAAAAAAAAAAAATTAAATTAATAAATCATGATATTCTCACCTTCCGGAATCCCCGGCAGCCTTCCCGCTCCTCGCGATGCTTCCGTTCCCAGGGATGCTTTGCGGCAATGACCTGTGATCATGTAGCGGTCTCGCGAGACTGCTACATCATCACAGGTCATTACCGCAAAGCATCCCTGGGAACGGAAGCTGCCGGGAGCATCGCGAGGAGCTGGAAGGCTGCCGGGGATTCCAGAAGGTGAGAATATCATGATTTATTTATTTTTTTTAACATTCAATCTTTTTACCATTGATGCTGCATAGGCAGCATCAATAGTAAAAAGTTGGTCACACAAACACTATGTTTGACAAGTGTGACCAACCTGTCAATCAGTTTTCCAAGCGATGCTACATATCACTTGGAAAACGCTAGTATTCTGCAAGCTAATTACGCTTGTAAAACGCCAGTGTCTAGCGGGAATATGCATGCCAATTCCGCATGCGTTTTACCCGCTGCACAGTTGCGGAATTTACGCGGCAATTCCGGACGTGTACACATAGCCTAAAGTTGAATGTTTAGGAAACGAGGCCTGTAAAAACCAGACTAAGCAAAAAAATGTAATGAAAACTAATTGCAAAAATGAGCTTTAGCTTGAAATATATGCATTTATAGGGAATATATCAGTAGGTTTTTGCTATGTAATCTGTGGGCAGCATGAGGTAGGGTCTGAGACACTGTTTTCATGGATGTGTCACTTATGGGTCTGTGTACTGTTGTTTCAATACAATGAGTGTTTTATCAGCGGGAGATTATCACTGGCTGGACTGGTGCCCAAGTGAGCCCTGGTCTGACCACGCCCCCTATGCTGATTAGAAGCACACTGTCTATAGATCAGTGGTCCCAACTCCGGTCCTCAAGAGACACCAACAGGTCATGTTTTCGGGATTTCCTTAGTATTGTGTAGGTGATGGAATTATTGCCTGTCCAGGTGATGCAATTATCACCTGGGCAATACTAAGAAAATCCTGAAAACATGACCTGTTGGTGACTCTTGAGAACCGGAATTGGGGAACACTGCTATAGATGATGCTTGCTTTCTGAGCCCTGCTACATCTAAAAACAGTGCCACAACCAGTAAACTGACACCCCTGGAATCAGGGTCTCTTTTCCTACATTATGCTGCTCTCAGATGAGGTAGCAAACACCTGGTATCAAATTACTCTTAAAGGGAACCTGTCACCCCGTTTTTTCCGTATGAGATAAAAATACTGTTAAATAGGGCCTGAGCTGTGCATTACAATAGTGTATTTTGTGGACCCCGATTCCCCACCTATGCTGCCGAAATACGTTACCAAAGTAGTCGTTTTCGCCTGTCAATCAGGCTGGTCTGGTCAGATGGGCGTGGTGTCTTCCCCCAGATCTTGCTTAGTTTTCCGTTGGTGGCGTAGTGGTGTGCGCATGCCCAAGTCCAGAATCCACTGCACAGGGGAGGGAAAATAGCGTGATCTGCGCTATTCCCCTGGTGATCGGTGCGGGCGGCCATATTCCTGTGGCCGCGCGTGCGCAGATCGAGCGCTCTGCTGCCCGGGGCTTCAGGAAAATGGCCGTGGGATGCCGCGTGTGCACAGATGGAGATCGCGGCGGCCATTTTCCTGAAGCAGAGATGCGAACTCGGCTTCAGGAAAATGGCCGCCGCGATCTCCATCTGCACACGCGTGGCATCCCGCGGCCATTTTCCTGAAGCCCCGGGCAGCAGAGCGCTCGATCTGCGCACGTTCGGCCACAGGAATATGGCCGCCCGCACCGATCACCAGGGGAATAGCGCAGATCACGCTATTTTCCCTCCCCTGTGCAGTGGATTCTGGACTTGGGCATGCGCACACCACTACGCCACCAACGGAAAACTAAGCAAGATCTGGGGGAAGACACCACGCCCATCTGACCAGACCAGCCTGATTGACAGGCGAAAACGACTACTTTGGTAACGTATTTCGGCAGCATAGGTGGGGAATCGGGGTCCACAAAATACACTATTGCAATGCACAGCTCAGGCCCTATTTAACAGTATTTTTATCTCATACGGAAAAAACGGGGTGACAGGTTCCCTTTAAGAAAAAGCAAAATGTCCCCAGAGGTGGAAAACTCCTTAAAGTAGATAAAAATCTGTAGAAGAGAAAGAATCTGCTATAAAGATGTCTAAAAGAAATGTCTTTTTGCACATGGCAACCAATCACAGCACATATACAGTACAGGAAAAGAAATCTGTGCTGTGATTGGTTCGTTGAGCAATAGACTGTTTAGACCAGAGGTGTCAAACTGCATTCCTCGAGGGCTGCAAACAGGTCATGTTTTCAGGATTTCCTTGTATTGCACAGGTGATAATTTAATCACCTCCAGAGAATGATTCCAGCACCTTGTGCAATGCTAAGGAAATCTTGAAAACATGCATGGTTTGCGGCCCTCGAGGAATGCAGTTTGAGGCCCCTGGTTAGATAGTCGCATTTACCAGCCCAAAATGTATTGGACATGTGGCAAGTGCTTCTTTGGTGTATACTGCAAAAACATGTCTGTGTCCCTAAGCTGTACAGAAGCACGGCATAGGCTTGTGTCTGACAGGGCCTACAAATTAGCATTTAGGTATGCAAAGTGTTTTCCTGACCGATGGGACCCCCATCAATCCCAAGAATGAAGGTCCCAATTCTGCAGATGTCGGTACTAGTTATGAGCGAATGTGCTCTGATAAGGTGTTATCCGAGCATGCTTGGGTGCTAACCGAGTGCTGAATACTATGTTCGAGTCTCCGCCACTGTTTGACAGCCGCAACACATGCAGGGATTGCCCAACAAACAAGAAATCCCTGCATGTGTTGCATCTGTTGAGCAGCTGCGGGGACTCGGAACATATTATTCGAGCACACCGAACACAGTTAGCACTGGAGCATGCTCAGATAACACCTTATCCTAGAACATTAGCTCATCACTACATGATCATAATATTGTAAGCAAACTCAAAAAGGGTTTCCTGAGAAAAGCTGTCACAGCGCTGCAGCAGGCTCCTGGTATTTTCTTTTACATGGGAGATATCGACCTTCATTTGGGTTCTAAACATTTATGTAAAGAAAGCCGTATTGCCTACTAATGTCCAAGTCTGAATCTGTAGAATAGTTTTTTACTAGCTTGAATGTTCCTGCCTTTCCTTAACTCATTGCCACATCTTCATAAGCCTAACTCAGACAATGAAGCTGCTGACGCTGCGGAGAAACGTGGTCAAGCTCTCTCTGTACAGACACTTTACAAACACCCTTATCCTGGCAGTAGTAGGTATGTGTATACTATGTATATTGCTCCAGATTGTTCAATAACCTTGGTAAAACCAAGCATTCCATAATAGTGCACAAGTGGGAATTATACAGAGTTTATTATATATTGTGCACTTATTATTTTGTGAAGCCTCAAAGTTCTATAAACATTTAGTTTTCTCACTTCTTAGGGTATGTATCCACGGTCCGTAATCACAGCGGTTTGGACGGAGCGGAAAACCCGCTCCGCCCAAAGCACCGCCCCCTTCTGTACGCGCGGTGATGTGTTCATTGACCACATCCGGAATCACCGCACCCCATACATAGGGCCCTGTGATTTACCTTGCGCCGACGGAGCGTCGCTGCAAGGTAAGCAGACATGCTGCGTTCTAAAAAGACGTGCCGTATGTCCGTTAACGCAGGGCCGCCAGATGCGTGTTCGCACACATAGTGAAGACGGGATTTAATAAAATCCCCCCTCTACTATGCGGTAACATCTGGACGCTGCGGGTTGAACGCTGCGGCTGTACGCAGCGTTCAATCCGCAGCTAATCCGGATGTAATACTGAACGTGGACACATACCCTTTTATTCTTACTTTTTTGTTGCTCTCTAATGGTAATTAATAGTGTAGCAAGCTTGGCTGCTGTTTCCATTCTAAAAAAATAGAAAAAAAAAAAAAAAACACAGCATGGCTTCTACTGTAAAAGTGTAAGTTGTGTCACCAATATATTATTTTTTAGTTTAAAGGGAACCTGTCACCCCCCCCCTCCCCCCCTGGCGTTTTTAACTAAAAGAGCCACCTTGTGCAGCACTAATGCTGCATTCTGTCAGGGTGGCTCTTTAATTTGTGGTCCCTTCCAACGCTGCAATATTTGTTTTTTTTTATTTAGCCCGCCATACCTGTAGTCTGTCCGGGGGGACATGTCTTTTCCCCCCAGACACAAACGCCTCCCAGCCATCCCTCAGCCCCTCTGTGTGTCGGGCGCCGCCTCCTCTGCCTTTATTAATGTCCCCAGCGCCTGCCCTGTAAGTTCCTTTTTCTGGCATACGCAGTTTGCGCTGCCCTTCAACTCCCGTCACATGATGGGAACTTACAGCGCAGGCGCCGGGGACGTTAATGAAGGCACATGAGGCGGCGCACGGAGGGGCTGAGGGTTGGCTGGGAGGCGTTTGTGTCCGGGGGGGGGGAAAGACATGCCCCCTGGACTATTGATCCTGCCTATGCAGCATCAATAGTAAAAAGATAATAATAATGTTAAAAATAATAATAAAAAAAATAAATAAAAAAATGGTTATACTCCCCTTCTGATGGCCCCCGATCTCCTCAGCGGCTTCCGTTCCTATAAATGCTTTGTGTGCAGGACCTTCGATGACGTCACGGTCACGTGACCGCGACGTCATCGCAGGTCCTTCACTCAAAGCATCCATGGGAACGGAAGCGGTAGCGTGCACCGCTGAGAGGCGGGAAGACTCCGAGGCCATCAGAAGGTGAGTATATCACTATTTTTATTTTAATTCTTTTTTTTTTTTAACAATTTATATGGTGCCCAGTCCGTGGAGGAGAGTCTCCTCTCCTCCACCCTGGGTACCAATCGCACATAATCTGCTTACTTCCCGCATGGTGGGCATAGCCACATGCAGGAAGTAAGCAGATCAATGCATTCCTAGGTGTGCGGAATCCCTGTGATTCTGCAAATTTAATGAAACATGCTGCGTTTTTTTCTGGAATGCGATTCCGCTCAGGAAAACAACGCAGCATGTGCACAAAAAATGTGGATTGCATTCTATTAAGTAGGATGCTTAATGTGAGCGTGTTTTTCGCATTTTTTTAACGTTTTTATAGCGAAAAACCGCGAAAAAAAACACGAAAAATCTGCTATGTGTGTACACAGCCTTAAAGAGATCATCCTTCAGAATGGTCATCAATATCAGACCTGTAGGAATCCAATACCCGGCACCCCCACAAACTGTTCTAATCTCCAGCGGTGGACGGATGCTTTCATTAAAGCTGAGCAGCATAGTTCTGTTCAGTGTGTAGTAGTCGCTGCCAGGTACGGCAGATCAGCTGCTAATAGTGTGAATATGAGCTGATGTGCAGCACACGGCAGTGGGCTTTAAACAGTGTGACTGAACTTTGGTGGTCTTCTCTGTACACTGTTTACAGTGACGGCTCAGCATTGACTGATCAATGAGACTGTCAGGTTTAGGAAAACCTCAATAACTGTAGCTGTGCCAGCTCCATCGAGAGTTTACAGTCTGCCAGGCCAACCCTTTAATTTGACTTAAAGGGATTTTCCAGGGCTTCCAAAATTTGAAAGAGTATGCGTTATTAAAGAAGAGCAAGTGTTACTTACCACAAAAATATTTTTCTGTTTGGGACAGGAAGTGATAAAGTCCCTTCTAATAGTGACAAGGCCGCAGTAGCCAGTCTTTGGCTTCAGTGGATACGCTCACGTGACCGCTGAGGCCAATGCCTGGAAGATGGGGACCACAGGGGTGCAGCGATGAGGTACTGCAGTATGACTTATTTCCTTGTTTTATAGTAATCCCTATTCTAGCCCAGGAAGGGGTCCTTCACGAAGTGGTGCTCCCCTTCAGATGATTGGAGCCAGGCTTTCATTGCCTGCACAGTTCCTGGCTGAGTACATAGTATGGGGAATCAGGGAAATGATTGCATCATTTAGGTAGTGCTCAGTCCCTCTAACTCCAAGTATTGAGCTGGAAATGAGTAAACAGTGGTCCAATTATTGTGATGTCTAAGCCTAAGTGCACATAAGAGATGAAAATGTTCTATTGTTTTTCTTGTAGCATCAATTGTTTTTATTATCTGGACCACTATGAAGTTCCGCCTTGTAGACTGTCAGTCGGTAAGTTTTGCCATGAGTAATCTTGCTATTTGCAGATGAAGAAATGTTGGCTTTGGACATGCTTGTAAATGACTGTCATTGCATTTCCTGTTACAGAGGACCTGTTAGCTCTTCTGACACATCTGTTGCTGTTGTAGTGAATTCTTGCATTCCCCATAAAGCTACAATACTAATGTGGAAATCTATTAAACAAAATTATCCAGTTCCTCTTTTTTTTTTTTTCCTCTTGGAAATATATGCATAATTTACTGACTGGCATTAATTAAGGTTTCCTTCGTCAATAGTAAGCGTTCCTATACCCTAAAACGGTTTCATCCAAGCTGCCAATTTTGCTGCTGCGGTGGACACAGCATCCATACGTTGCATTAATTGCTGCGGTGTAATGCAGCATTACCTAATGCTACGTTATCCTGAGATGTGTGCACAATGGAGCTTTTCCTCGGTCATAGTATTGTATTGATTGTTAATGCAGATTAATACGGTTAATTTATTTATTTAACTTTTTTTTTTTTCCAGGATTGGCGGGAACTTTGGGTGGACGATGCTATTTGGCGCCTGCTGTTCTCTATGATCTTGTTTGTTATCATGGTCCTGTGGAGACCATCTGCGAACAATCAGAGGTGTGTGCTGCTAAATAAAAAATGATTCAACTGATTATTGGGCTATTGAAAAATGTAATCCAGAAACTTTACAGATTGTATCCTACTTACTTGTTCTTGCTCCTACACTGTCTCTCTGTTGTCAAACGCAACTGTCTCAACAAGTGGCACTGGCATACTCCTCTGCAACTGGGCACTGCAAAGTTCCAGTAAGACGTCAAGTAAATGGTTAACAGTTTTTGCTGGGCAGAGCATATTGCGGCCTGGCTGTTATCACTTTCCATTATGCACCTTGAGTTTTCCTGATCATACAGTTTCTGCATTGGTCAGCAAACTTATCATTATGTACCACACTGTACACTGTGTGCAGAATTATTAGGCAAGTATTTTAGAGGATTATTTTTATTATAGATCAACAACTATGTTCCCAATCAACCCAAAAGGCTCATGAATATCAAAGCTTAATATTTTTGGAATTTGGAGTGGATTTTCTTTTTAGATTTGGCTATCTTAGGAGGATCTGTTTGTGCAGGTAACTATTACTGTGCAGAATTATTAGGCAACTTAATAAAAATCAAATATATTCCCATCTCACTTGTTTATTTTCACCAGGAAAACCAATATAACTGCACAAAATTTAGAAATAAACATTTCTGACATGCAACAACAAAACCCCAAAAAATTAGTGACCAATATAGCCACCTTTCTTTATGATGACACTCAGCAGCCTTCCATCCATAGATTCTGTCAGTTGCTTGATCTGTTTACGATCAACATTGCGTGCAGCAGCCACCACAGCCTCCCAGACACTGTTCCGAGAGGTGTACTGTTTTCCCTCCCTGTAGATCTCACTTTTTATGAGGGACCACAGGTTCTCTATGGGGTTAAGATCAGGTGAACAAGGGGGCCATGTTATTATTTTTTCTTCTTTGAGACCTTTACTGGCCAGCCATGCTGTGGAGTAGTTGAGGCATGTGATGGAGCATTGTCCTGCATGAAAATCATGTTTTTCTTGAGCGATACCGACTTCTTCCTGTACCACTGCTTGAAGAAGTTGTCTTCCAGAAACTGGCAGTAGGTCTGGGAGTTGAGCTTCACTCCATCCTCAACCCAAAAATGTCCCACAAGTTCATCTTTGATGATACCAGCCCATACCAGTACCCCACCTCCACCTTGCTGGATTCATCTCAACTAAAAGCCCAGATTCTTAGATCAGGAACAGAACAGACATGTATAGTACATTTCATAACTTTCCCAAATGATTATGAAAACACTAGATGGTAGCCCGATTCTAACGCATCGGGTATTCTAGAATATGTATGTAGTTTATTTATGAAGATTTTAGAATAATACATTGAATACACAGGATTCGGCCGGCCGCGACCAATTAGCGAAGCGTGGTTCAAATCCCGCGCCAATGCGCAGCCAGACTGCGCCTGTCGCTGATTGTTCGGGGTCGGCCATGTAGTAAATAACAGGCCACGTAGTATCTAGCACAGCCTCATAGTATATAGCACAGCCCACGTAGTATATAGCACAGCCCACGTAGTATATAGCACAGCCCACGTAGTATATAGCACAGCCCACGTAGTATATAGCACAGCCCACGTAGTATATAGCACAGCCCACGTAGTATATAGCACAGCCCACGTAGTATATAGCACAGCCCACGTAGTATATAGCACAGCCCACGTAGTATATAGCACAGCCCACGTAGTATATAGCACAGCCCACGTAGTATATAGCACAGCCCACGTAGTATATAGCACAGCCCACGTAGTATATAGCAAAGCCCACGTAGTATATAGCACAGCCACGGAGTATATAGCACAGCCCACGGAGTGTATAACAGCCCACATAGCATATAACACATCCACGTAGTTTATAACAGCCCACGTAGCATATGACACAGCTCACGTAGTATAACACAGCCCACGTAGTGTATAACACTGGCCACGTAGTGTATAACACTGGCCACGTAGTGTATAACACTGGCCACGTAGTGTATAACACTGGCCACGTAGTGTATAACACTGGCCACGTAGTGTATAACACTGGCCACGTAGTGTATAACACTGGCCACGTAGTATATGGCACAGCCCACGTAGTATATGGCACAGCCACGTAGTGTATAGCACAGCCACGTAGTGTATAGCACAGGCCACGTAGTGTATAGCACAGGCCACGTAGTGTATAGCACAGGCCACGTAGTGTATAGCACAGGCCACGTAGTGTATAGCACAGGCCACGTAGTGTATAGCACAGGCCACGTAGTATATTGCACAGCCCGCGTATTATATAGCACAGCCCGCGTAGTATATTGCACAGCCCACGCAGTATATAGCACAGCCCACGCAGTATATAGCACAGCCCACGCATTATATAGCACAGCCCACGCATTATATAGCACAGCCCACGCATTATATAGCAATGTGGGCATCAGCACTCACACAGGGTTAATGGCAGCGGTAACGGACCGCGTTATGCCGCAGTGTAATGCGCTCCGTTACCGCTGCTATTAACCCTGTGTGACCAACTTTTAACTATTGATGCTGCCTATGTGGCATCAATAGTTAAAAGATCTAATGTTAAAAAAAAAAGAATTAAAATAAAAAATAGTTACATACTCACCTTCCGTTGGCCCCGCATCCAGGCGAAGCGGTTACCGACGCTCCGGTGACCGCTCCATGCATTGCGGTCTCGCGAGATGATAACGTAGCGGTATCGCGAGACCGCTACGTCATCATCTCGCGAGACCGCAATGCATGGAGTGGTCACCGGAGCGTCCCGAGGAGCGGGGAAGGCCTGTTCCTGATCTGGGGGCCGACAGACGGTGAGTTTATAACGATTTTTTATTTTTGTTATTTTTAACATTAGATCTTTTAACTATTGATGCCGCATAGGCAGCATCAATAGTTAAAAGTTGGTTACACAGGGTTAATAGCAGCGGTAACGGAGTGCATTACACCGCGGCATAGCGCGGTCCGTTACCGCTGCCATTAACCCTGTGTGAGCACTGACTGGAGGAGATTATGGAGCGGGCACTGACTGCGGGGAGGAAGGAGCGGCCATTTTGCCGCCGGACTGTGCCCGTCGCTGATTGGTCGTGGCCGTTTTGCCGCGACCAATCAGCGACTTGGAATTCCATGACAGACAGAGGCCGCGACCAATGAATATCCATGACAGACAGAAAGAAAGACAGACAGACAGAAAGACGGAAGTTACCCTTAGACAATTATATAGCAGATTTACAGCACATCCTGCATTGTACTAGTGTACCCAATGTATTATATATTTTAGAAGTCTGAGTTGGTCTATTTTTATACCAACTCCACCAAAATGGACACAGAATCAAACTCCACAGCTCAGGCTCCACATACTGAGTGTCGTTCATCCCGACCCTCGAAAATGCCCTTGCCCAACTAAAGTCTCTAAAATGATCTCCTTGTAGCAACTACAATTGATTCTTCTGGATTTCTGCAGCATTTGAAACTGTAGATCCCAAACTCTGGCTCAGTTTGCCCCCAACTACTTGCCTGTTGGATTTTTTCCTACCAATCTGACCACTTTTAGTGAGTCATTTGCTGGCTCTACTCCTTCACCTCTTCTTGTTTTAGTGATTCTCGGTCAGAATTTTCAAGGTTCAGTAGATGATCTCTACTCTGTGCCACTGACTTCACTGTTTACTCTTTTACTACAGAATTTGATTTTATCTCCTCACTTTCACTCGGCCATCCACAGATATTGCACTGGAGTGAAACTCCTTTTTCCCAGTCTTCTACCCTACCTGTGTCCTAAATTTGCTAATGATACAATACTAACCTCCTCTATAACCCAATGTTATCACTGCCATCTTCGTGAATTCTCTTGTGCTGTTCCCGTTATATTGAATGTGCTAATCAGCACTGTCCGATTTATCCCAAATACCCATAGTTTAAAGTGTGCACTATAAAAAAAAAAAAAAAAAAAAAAAAAAAATCACCCTGATGAAAGCTCCCTCCCATTCCCAAAATTTTTGGGGGAATTTAAATCACCCTGGACAGTCTTGCTTTCTCCTCCTGTCCATTGACTATGGTCACTAAATCACTACCACACCATTAATCATTGCAAAGGTTTTTGGATTATGTGGCACTGGTACCAAACAATTTCCAGGAATGACAAGAAACTTCCATTTCCTTTGTGTCTTGATTTCCAAACTGAAAGGCAAATAGTCCAGGTCCAGTCTGACAATGCTGCTGTTGCATACTTGAAATGTCCAAGTTCATCCAGGTCTCAGTTGTTAGCTAAGAACCATATTCCATCTCCATTTGTATTCCAAATCCCAAGAATGGACAGATTACTGACTTTTTCACTTGTTACCTAAGTAGTTCAACTTTCTCTCTGCCTCATCTTCCCTAGCATGTTAATGTAATCTGCATTCTAAACAATATCTGTCTCACGTCCCTGACCTACTTTTTCAGGGTATCTGTCAACATGACATTTGAAACCAGGACTAAGTTGTACATCCCCTCAAAACCTGACATAGAATCATATAATGTTAGAGTTGGAAGGGTCCTCCAAGATCCTTGTGTCCAACCCCCTGCTCAATGCAGGTGTCACGTACCCGCTTTTCAGCACGTGACTTGGGGTTGCGCCTGCACGGGTTAATCTATCTCCTCTCACTCAGTCCAGCATTCAACCTCTGTCCTATGCTGCAGTGAGAGCATAAATCACACCCGGACACAGACCACACACCCCACTTTATACACACTGCCACCACTCACCAAACACACGGGCGATGAGTCCTTGAAATACTACTACCATATGCCAAGCACCAGGATTATACACTCTAAGGCTATAAATTCTTTAGAGCATACAAGGTTCAGACTTATTAAAGTTTAAAGCTTTAATAGAAAAGGTACAGTATTTACAATAAAATGATATAAAAAAACATATGGAAGTAAAAAGTGACAAAAATATGCAAAACAGTTATCAAAATAAAGGGAGAAAACTTTCAGAAATATCTGAACTTTATAGTCTGCTTTCTGCTCCCTGAGGGGGAAATGAATATGGAATGGTTCACACCAGCTTGGCTGTCCCTCAGTCTGTGACACCGTTTCTATGGGTAAAGGCCTAATTTATAGATTAACCTGGAGATCCGATTTCTAGACCAGCCTCTCATGTTTATTATTCTAATCCTTGGTTTGTGACTGGATCCTGGCTATTTTACCAATGAATACATTGTTTTTCTTTGAACACTATTTGTGTAATCTTTCTTTCTCAGAGTAAATATACAGTGTCAGGCTGCCATCACATTAGCAGTATTTGGTCAGTATTTTACATCAGTATTTGTCAGCCAAAACCAGGAGTGGGTGATAAATGCAGAAGTGGAGCATATGTTTCTATTATACTTTTCCTCTAATTGTTTCACTCCTGGTTTTGGCTTACAAATACTGATGTAAAATACTGACCAAATACTGCTAGTGTGACGGCAGCCTCAGGCTGCAATTTGGCATCTTCCCATCAAAGGCACTAGGAGGTGTGAAGTGTTTCCAATTCTGTGTGCTCTCAGGACATCCCCCCTAGGGTGACTGGAGACCAGGAGACTGCCTGCTCAGGATAACATAGGTCATGATTTGTGTGAGAGCTGCAGTCTCAGGACAGATGTTAATTTACTTATGGTCATACAGCTACATATTTCACTACAGCAGGATTCACTAAACCATCTTAGACAGATGTCTGTCCAGCCTCTGAAGAGTAGTAGCACATGACTACACCCAACGTCTCCCCACAACTTTTTGAGACCTCGTAAAGGTTCGATGAGGTCATCCCAGTAGTTATCTTCCAGTCTTCCTCCTGGCAGGTAGAGGAAGCATTTTTGGTGGATATGTCTTCAATCTGGCTGTTGTCTTATCAATTTCTTTTTCATGTTGTTTGAGAGGGCAATCCTATGGCTATCTACTAGTGATGAGCGAGTGTACAAGTTGCTCGGGTTTTCCCGAGCACACTCTGTTGACCTCCGAGTATTTATGACTGCTTGGAGATTGTTTTCATCGTGGCAGCTGAATGATTTACAGCTACTAGCCTGCTTGATTACATGTGGGGATTCCCTAGCAACCAGGCAACCCCCACATGTACTCAGCCTGGCTACTGGCTGTAAATCATTCAGCTGCCACAATGCAAACTAAATCTCCGAGCAGTTATAAATACTCGGAGGTCACCCGAAATGGCTTTCCTCTGTCTAATGTTATTTTTATCATCAAAAATTGTATCTAGTTGTATCAATTTTTTTGATCAGTATGGCCATTTTCGCGGTGTTTTGCTCTACAGCTGGTGCATTTATACCTCTTTTCACCAGAGCTGTGGGGGCTTTTTAAGCTGTCATTGGACGTGTTTCTTTCACACTTTTGTGTCTAAAAATCTCGTGGACTCGTCACATTGACACCTGTAAAATCACTTTCTCTCTGAATTCAGTGGGGGACTGAATACTCACCCACGTGTTACTACTTTCTTATTCAGGATTTTGGCACATGTTGGTTTTATAAATTGGGCTGCTCTTATTACTGGCTCTTATCTATCCAGACCTTTCTTCTGGGTTGTCTATTCGCACCGACGGCTGATATACAGGCTGACCTAGCTCAGTTCTGCAGGACTGGTAGAGCCTGTGTAGACTATTACAGAAAAGTAGACTCACAATCATCTTTGAACCCTAGTGAACCTGGTGAGAAAGAAGTGTTTTTGTTCCCGACGCCTCTCACACAGCCAAACCAGATCTCCGCTTTGCACTGACGAGGGGCAGTACCCCGAGAAGTAATATACATTTTACCATTCCATATTTGTACTTTTTTCTTTCTTTGTTGTGACTCATTTATAACTTCGTTTTTGTTCTCAAAATTTCAATATTTTCTTGTTTCTTTGCTAGAAATCTTCTGCACATTGTCATGAGTTAAATACCATAGCTTTTCATACATCATTACCACTGTTTTCTTTTCGTGTAGGTTTGCCTTTTCACCACTGAATGAAGAAGATGACGATGATGATGAACAGAAAGAGCCTATGTTAAAGGAGAGCTTTGGTATGGCAGTGCTGTATAGCAATAGTTATTTGTTCCCAGCATTACCCTTATCCAGGTTATTCCTTTACACTATTAACTATGATTAAAAAAAAAGTTTCGCTCATTGGAGTCCCTTCTGCCCGGCGACGCCCCCCGTCCACCTTTACCCGGCGACACCCCCCGTCCACCTTTACCTGGCGACGCCCCCCGTCCACCTTCACCTGGCGACGCCCCTGGTCCACCTCCGCCCGGCGACGCCCCTGGACTGCCTTCGACGCCCCCGGTCCACCTTCGCCCGGCGACTCCCTCACCCCTTCCTGGTCCACCTGAAATCCGGAGGCGCCCACAGGGTCCACCTTCGCCCGGAGGTGCCCCACTGTTCTGTCTGTATACTCAATTTTGTGTCCTCCTCTGCCCAGGAGATGTGTGATCTGTGATGTTTCTGTACGGTCAGACACCGCTATTACACAGTACACAGCAGGGGCACATTTATAAGATTATCTCAGCACAGGGGAAAAAAATATAAAACGTTGACATCTTTTATTAGTCATTTCCTTTTTTTTTTTTTTTTCTACAGAGGGGATGAAAATGAGAAGTTCAAAGCCAGAAACCAATGGAAATTCTAAAGTGACTAAAGCTGTAAGTAGATGTGACACAAAACAAATCTAGTAAATCAGAGATTTCACTCATTGGTTACTGACAAAGGTTGTGTGCTTGGTTTGCATGGTTGAAGTGCATGAGCAAAATTATTAGGATCGGTAGCAACATACTTTGACCATATAGTATATCTCTTAAATGAGACATGACACTCCCCCCGCTATGAATATTATTGGGGGAACATTAGATACTTGTGAGTTCCTACAATCATTGTTGATTCACTTCATGCCACCAACTCCATTCATTGACTGTGGCATGGTTAGCAGTCTCATAAACACTGAATCGCAGTAGTAGCACACGATTGCAGCCACCGCTGCAAACCAAGACATTTTAGTGCCCTGTAAATGGGAAAAGTAAGGGGTGCCAGTGGTTGGACACCCAGCTCTCAGGAAGTTGTCAACCTGTCCCAGGGCTGGCATCAGCACCCGGGCAAGTACTGGGGCCCTGGACAGGCGGAGGGGCCCACTTGCCGTAGGGGACACTGGCGCGCTATGGGAGTCTGGTGCCAGCACCTGCGAGTGGGGCCCATCCTATACTGGAGCATTATATGGGGCCCATCCTATACTGGAGCATTATATGGGGACCGTCATATACTGGAGCATTATATGGGCCTCATTATGTACTGTCTTGGGCATTATATGGGGCTCATTATGTATGGAACAATGTATGGGGTCCATTATTCTGCATGGAGCATTATATGGGGTCCATTATTCTGTATGGAGCAATATATGGGGCCCATTATACTGTATGGAGCATTATATGGGGCTCATTATGTTTGGAACAATGTATGGGGTCTATTCTGCATGGAGCAATATATGGGGCCCATTATTCTGTTTGGAGCATTATATGTGGTCCATTATATTGCATGGAGCATTGTGGTGCCCATATTACTGTATGGAGGACTATACAGTCCTGTTTCTGAACTATTGATGTCACTCATGTAATAAGTAAATGAAGTCTACCATACCTATATTTCTCTGCCGTGTCTGTGCATCATGAATTGTGGTATGTGTTTAAAGGAGTCCACTGAGACTGTTTCACCCACGAAAACCTGTTGAACAACTGCGAGACATGGAGCCGCGGGGACTAGAACATATTATTAGAGCATGCCGAAGACACTTGGATAGCACCCAAGCATGCTCATATAACACCTTATTCAAGCACGTTCGCTCATCACTGATGCAAACATTTTACTTAAACATTTATGATTGTAAGACTGTCATATTTTTTTTATAGGAAGAAGATTTGAAGTGGGTAGAGGAGAACATTCCCTCTTCTGTGACTGATGTGTGAGTATTTCTTGCTCACAATAGGTGTAGAATTGACACATGTATATAGCTGTCCTCTTAGAAGAATCTACTAATCTCTATCCATGATGCTGAAAGTTTTAGATCAAAGGGCCAAATTAGGTACTTTTCTATTAACCTGCCGCAACCACGGCACTATACCAACAGCATCACAACCAGCGCAGCTTCAACTCTCAATGAGAAATCTTCACCTTGGTCACAACGTTTGAACGCAGCCTTAGACTGTGAACCTGAGTCTTTTAACATGGGGAATGATAACACCTGTTGTCTCTTAGTATATAACAAACGGCACCATGCAAAGCTTTAAAATATGATGCTCCAGGATTGTTGTTATATGAGAAATTACAGATACTTTTCTCTTGAGTTGATCATGTGGTCTAGATATTTAAGAGCGTAGTGAGAAGTGTGACAAGGCAAGATTTGTTGCAATGTACATTGCATAGGAACGTTTTTGGGGATAGGAGATAGTGGGCCCGATTAATCAGGATGTTTCCTCAAGAATTTTGGCGTAAAATTACTTTAAATGTGTCCAAATTGTTGGAAAAAAATTGACTTTTTTTCTTCCCACATCAGTCTAGCCACCTCCACATACAGTTAGAAAAGAGGGCAGTGTTTGAATGGAGTGGGATCAGTCCTGATATATGCTGCTAAAATGGCATAAATTTACCCAGTCATTTCCGTTGGTGCACAGCTGGTGAAAGAAGTTTCCAATTTATTGAGGCGTGTGCCTAATTCCCAAAGCTGTTGGCTGTTTAGTTAGTGTGGCTCTTGGAGGCAGCTGAGGAAGCAAAAGCACATATGTGAAAAATGGCTAGGTCCTTAAGGGAGTATTCACATCTCCAAGATCCTATCCTGCTATGTAGCAGGTATAATGATAATATTAGCAAATACCTCCAATTAGAAATGTAGTATAGTTCTGTCTCTTAGCCCATGTGCAGGGCATTGCAGTGGCTTAGATATCTATGGCTATGAAGACTAATAATTGATCGTTATATATGAGTGGTCATAACCATGGATACCTAAGCTACTGCAATGCCCTGCACATGGGGTAAGTGACACAACGAATCAGAAGAACCATACTACATTTCTAATTGGAGGTATTTGCCATTATTATTACACCTACTACAAATTGGGATAGGATCTTGGAGATGGGGATAACCCTTTTAGGGTATGTTCATACTTGGCGTTTTTTTGCTGAGGTTTTTTTATGCTAATTTTCAGCTGCTTTTTACAGTACCAGCAAAGCCTATGATATTTCAGAAATCTCATACACACACATTGTTTTTTTTTCTCATCAGGATTTTGTGCCTTGCAGCATTTTTTTTTACATAGGGCATGTCACTTCTTTTAGCGTTTTTGCAGTGTTTTACACCCATTGACTTGAATGGGTGGTGAAACAACTCTGCAAATAAGCAGGTTGACTTTTTTTGCAGCTTATTTGCTGCAGAAAAGTCAAGGAGAGCTGGATGTGACCAGACACTCGGCTCTGCTACACCTAGATGGCAGACTGCATGATGCGTCCATGCAGCCTGTCATCCAGCAGAGCGCACCCAAACCCCATTCACTTGAATGGGGGGCCTGACAATACAGTGTTTGACAAGCTGTCATATGCATGACAGTGCGGCAAATACCGCTTCTGATGATTTCCCCGCTGGTCAGAGAGCCGTGGTTCCCACACTCAGCTGTGATCGGAGGTATAAAGTTTACCTCCGGTCACTGGTGTCAGCTGATGGGACTACTGGGGCCGGGGCAGTCGCGGACTGGAGTCGGGAGGAGGGGCCGGGGCAGTAGCGTTCGGGAGGAGGGGCCGGGGCAGTAGCGGACCGGAGTCGGGCTCAGGGGCCGGGGCAGTTGCGGACTGGAGTCGGGCATAGGGGCAGTCGCGGACCGGAGTCGGGCGGAGGGGCCGAGGCAGTCGCGGACTGGAGTCGGGCAGAGGGGCAGTCGCGGACTGGAGTCGGGCAGAGGGGCCGAGGCAGTCGCGGACTGGAGTCGGGCGGAGGGGCCGAGGCAGTCGCGGACTGGAGTCGGGCAGAGGGGCCGAGGCAGTCGTGGACTGGAGTCGGGCAGAGGGGCCGAGGCAGTCGCGGACTGGAGTCGGGCAGAGGGGCCGAGGCAGTCGCGGACTGGAGTCGGGCAGAGGGGCCGAGGCAGTCGCGGACTGGAGTCGGGCGGAGGGGCCGAGGCAGTCGCGGACTGGAGTCGGGCATAGGGGCAGTCGCGGACTGGAGTCGGGCAGAGGGGCCGAGGCAGTCGCAGACTGGAGTCGGGCAGAGGGGCCGAGGCAGTCGCGGACTGGAGTCGGGCGGAGGGGCCGAGGCAGTCGCGGACTGGAGTCGGGCATAGGGGCAGTCGCGGACTGGAGTCGGGCAGAGGGGCCGAGGCAGTCGCGGACTGGAGTCGGGCAGAGGGGCCGAGGCAGTCGCGGACTGGAGTCGGGCGGAGGGGCCGAGGCAGTCGCGGACTGGAGTCGGGCAGAGGGGCCGAGGCAGTCGCGGACTGGAGTCGGGCGGAGGGGCCGAGGCAGTCGCGGACTGGAGTCGGGCGGAGGGGCCGAGGCAGTCGCGGACTGGAGTCGGGCGGAGGGGCCGAGGCAGTCGCGGACTGGAGTCGGGCGGAGGGGCCGAGGCAGTCGCGGACTGGAGTCGGGCGGAGGGGCCGAGGCAGTCGCGGACTGGAGTCGGGCGGAGGGGCCGAGGCAGTCGCGGACTGGAGTCGGGCGGAGGGGCCGAGGCAGTCGCGGACTGGAGTCGGGCGGAGGGGCCGAGGCAGTCGCGGACTGGAGTCGGGCGGAGGGGCTGGGGCAGTCCGGCCCCTGTGCACTGAAATCTAATTAGCAGAAAACTTCAAATGGTGATTAAAGAAGAACCACAAAGCGGATTTCTTCACTAAATTTATCAATGTAATCCGTGCTATAGCCCCATTACAGCCAGGTCTTAACATTACAAAGTCATGCTGACAGGTTCTCTTTATAATGAGGAGAAACACCACTTTATGCTCAGATTCTACATAATTTCCAGAGTTGCACGGACTCCTCGTCCCACCCCACAGCTTTCTGCACACTAGCTTTAAATAATATTGTCATGACTTAGTAGTATTGCTATTACCA
This sequence comes from Ranitomeya variabilis, assembly GCF_051348905.1. NCBI lineage: Eukaryota > Metazoa > Chordata > Amphibia > Anura > Dendrobatidae > Ranitomeya > Ranitomeya variabilis. The sequence continues at coordinate 641,378,647 of NC_135232.1, forward strand.
TAATGTGCTTTCAGTAAAACCTGCATTAAACAAAATAAAGCTAAACTGATGCACAAAGCAGATGCTTATGAAGTTGTGCCATGAGAAATCTGGTGGAGTTTCTTTTGAATGACTGTTTTGTGTTTTTTTGTTGGGCAGGGCTCTTCCCGCATTATTGGATTCAGACGAGGTCAGTGTGTTTCACTTATATTTCTGGCTGCAGAACTTGTGACAGTCATGTGCTCGGTTATAAGGAGTCATCTTACTAGTGATCAGTCGGAAACTAAACAGAACCCTGTTGGGTTAGAAAAAGAAAATGATCTATTTCAAGCTGAATATCTAGATCTGTGCTTTACTGCAGAATATACATATTATACATAGTAATATGAATAATAGGGTGAAGATTTATTCAGGTATATTAAAAAATTATCTTGGGAATTTAAAAAAAAATTAGAAATAAATAATTTTTACAGGTGTGAATATAAACATCTTATTTTCCCCTATGTACAGGAGAGGATGATCACACATTTTGAAAGATCTAAGATGGAGTGAAGCACGGTGAAATATGGAAGTAAGAAGAAAAGATGCTCCCGGCAGGCAGGACAGCGTACTGAATATCACAGATTAGATGTCCTCATTTGAAGGCTGAAGGAAAAGTATTTGTTGTAAAGACTTCCCTTGAAACTAATCCTTCACCTTTCAAATCCTGCTTACTTGAACACGGTGAAAGAATTAACTATAACACTTGGCTGTCAAAGTTTGTCAAAGGCTGTCGAAGTTTGGAGCAAAATACAAACTTTTTTTTCATTTAATACCAGATTTCTTTGCAAAGTGAAAAATCATATATGTCTGGTGAGAACAAGAGTGCTTTGTGTCAATCTGGGACTGGCAGGTCTTTCCAGAATTTGCACTTTAATTACATAAATTTGATTTACTTAAAAAAAAACAAAAACCTCAGACTGACAACACTTATCTTTAGGTAGGCAGCTGACTTTGGGTGAACGTTATGTGAGTTATCTGTATATTTTATTCTTTGGGATTGTTCTGGGAAATTCTGTTTACAAAACTCTTGCTTACAGTTTAAGTCCACTGTCTGTTTTCACAGCATCTAAAATAGTCGTCACTGTCTAAAAATTACAGCTGGGCTTTTATTGGGACTATAACAGCTTGTGCATGAATGTATAACGCAGTTTGGCAGGGTACAATAGCAATGGTTCTCATGAATTCATTTTATCGAAAAAGAAAAAGGCCTTGTGACTAGTGATGAGCCAACGTGCCCAGATAAGGGGTTATCTGAGCATGCTCGGGTGCTAACCCAAGTATTTCAGCATGCTTAAAAACAATGTTTGATTCCCTGTGTCTGCATGTATCCTGGCTGTGCAACAGCCACAACACATGCAGGGATTGCCTAACAAACAGGAAATCTGTGCATGTGTTGCGGCTGTCAAACAGCCACGGGGTCTCGAACATATTATTTCAGCATGCTGAAGATACTTGGTTAGTACCCGAACATGCTTGGATAACACCTTATCCGAGCACGTTCGCTCATCACTACTTGGTACCTATAACAACCACAATCCAACTTTTTCCTTTTTTTCTGGCACAGTTTGGAAAGCTCAAGTTGTTCTTAGTGACTTTAAGCAAACGCCATGTTTTTTTTCTGAGGGTTGAGACGTAAGAGGACCAAGGGAAACCTCCGTTTTGTAGGATATGCTGTCTGCCACAAAGCCTGGTGTCCGCTTCAGTAAATAGGCCCACACTATTGGATACTCCACAGAACGAGTTTCTCTTGATTTTTCTGTTGAAGTAGTTTACGTGGCAATCGGGTTAGATCCCAAAAGACAGAGGAACTTGCTGCCATCATCATGCTTTGCATCATAAATTGGTCGTCACAATGTGGTTTATAGGCACATCATACACTGGAGTTCATTGACATGACCCTTCACACCCGACATTAAATTTATCTATACATTTCTGATTTTATGGTCGTCATATTAGGTGCCCTCCTTTATGCTGCTCCAAGCTCTGGTCGGTCAGTTTTTCTTTTTTTCAGACAAGAAGAAAATTAACCACAGAGCTGAGAAATGGACTCTACGGTCAAATTTCATGTTGGGGGTGGGGGGACCGCTTTAACTGTTAAGAAGCCAAGAGATGTTTGGTTTATGAAATGCAATGGATTTCCAGAATGTAAGCTGGCCTACAGAGCAAATACTTTTCACAAAGATCTTGAACATTTTTGTCATTTTGAAGTTTTGATTGTGCTTTTGTCTTTTTTATTATTATAAATTAACTTAAACCTTTGTCTTGTGCTTATTTCTTTACAAATATTGTGCCTTTACTAGACTTATTTTTACTAAGCTCTTATTTGTTTGTTTTTTTTTGTCTTGCGTTGAAATACAACCTAACACGCTCCTAACACTCCAGTTTCAATAAACCGCTTGTAAGATTGCAGAGCATAGGCAAAAATATGTGCATATTTTTATTATACTTAAAGGAGTTCTCCAGGAACTTAAAGGGGTTGTCCACTACTAGGTCTTAACATTAAGAGAAAGCCAGGACTGCAGCTCATCCTGGACTTCCTCTTAAGAAGGGGTCTTAAACTAAATGTTTAGCCCCCATAAAGTAATAAAACCTTTACTTGCCTCCCGTGCTAGCTCCGTTCCAGCGGTGTTGGCATTTGCGGTCCGCGTTCTGTGATGCGGTGTTGTGACACGTTATGCCCGGCGCCCTGTCAGCACTGGCGTCACTGTCTCTGCCTTCACACAAACTGAACATGAAGAGGAAGTCTGGAATGAGCTGCACCCCTGGCTTCTCCTTAATGTTAAGTTTGTACACAACACCACATCACCGCACCAGGGAAAGCGAGTGCTGACACCGCGGGAACAGCGCCGGCACTGGAGGTGAGTATAGGCTTTATTATTTTATCGGGGCCTTACATTTAGTTTAAGAAGGGCTCGTCCTGGTAGTCGACAACCCCTTTAGAAAAAAAATACAGGTGCTTCCCACAAAATTAGAATATCATTAAAAAGTTTATTTCAGTTCTTCAATACAAAAAGTGAATCTCATATATGAGTCATTACAAACAGTGATCTATTTCAAGTGTTTATTTCTGTTATTGTTGATGATTATGGCTTACAGCCAATGAAAACCCAAAAGTCATTATGTCAATAAATTTGAATAATTAAAAAAAAATCTGCAAAGGCTTCCTAGGCTTTTAAAACGGTCCCTTAGTCTGTTTCAGTAGGCTCCACAATCATGGGAAAGACTGCTGACTTGAGAAATGTCCAGAAGGCAGTCATTGACACACTCCACAAGGAGGGTAAACCACAAAAGGGCATTGCTAAAGAAGCTGGCTGTTCAGAGTGCTGTATCCAAACATATTAATGGAAAGTTGAGTGGAAGGATAAAGTGTGGTAGAAAAAGGTGCACAAGCACCTGGGATAACCTCAGTCTTGAAAGGATTAAGAAAAGTCCATTCCAAAATTTGGGGGAGATTCACAAGGAGTGGACTGCTGATGGAGTCATTGCTTCTCGAGCCACCACACACAGATGTATCCAGGACATGGGCTACAAGTATCGCATTCCTTGTGTCAAGCCACTCATGACCAATAGACAACGCCAGAAGTGTCTTACCTGGGCCAAGGAGAAAAAGAACTGGACTGTTGCTCAGTGGTCCAAGGTGTTGTTTTCAGATAAAAGTAAATTTTGCATTTCATTTGGAAATCAAGGTCCAGAGTCTGGAGGAAGAGTGGAGAGGCACACAATCCAAGCTGCTTGAGGTCTAGTGTGAAGTTTCCAAAGGAAATTTTAGAGCACTTCATGCTTCCCTCTGCTGACAAACTTTTCTAGATGGAAATTTCATTCTCCTGCAGGACTTGGCACCTGTCCACAGTGCCAAAAGTACCAATACCTGGTGTAAAAACAACAGTATCACTGTGCTTGATTGGCCAGCAAAGTCGCCTGACCTTATCCTCATAGGGCATCTATGGGGTATTGTCAAGAGGAAGATGAGACACCAGACCCAACAAAGCAGACGAGCTGGAGGCTGCTATCAAAGCAACCTGGGTTTCCATAACACCTCCGCAGGGCCACAGGTTGATCGCCTCCATGCCTGCCACATTGATGCAGTAATTGATGCAAAAGGAGCCCCGACCAAGTATTGAGTACATTTACTGAACATATATTTCAGTAGGCCAACATTTCAGATTTTATAATCATTTTTCAAGCTTGTGTTATAAAGTATTCTAATTTACTGAGATAATGACTTTTGGGTTTTCATTGGCTGTAAGCCATAATCATCAACATTAACAGAAATAAACACTTGAAATAGATCACTCTGTTTGTAATGACTCTATATAATGTACGACTTTCACTTTTTGTTTTGAAGAACTGAAAAAAATGTAACTTTTTGATCATATTCTAATTTAGTGAGAATCACATACAAGAACAGGAGGGATAAATAAGCACATATGTATACACTCCTTTTATACTGACATTGTAACACCAAGAAGAAAAAGTTGTGGAATTGTGGAAATCACAGGATGTAAAAATAATGGAAAGGAAATTTTAAAAACATATGTTTATTAGGTATAAGCTCCATATACATAAATCCCTGCCCTTACAGCCTTGGCTGCTATCAATGAGGTTATTATTGGTTGCGTGCATTATGTTCTGCTGCACTGAATGCCCATGGGGATTCAAATCATCAAACTCCTCTTCTGGCAGCTCCCTTTGTAACAGAAGTTGTTGACAGCTTTGCTTACTTGGCTTCCTCCTTGGTATGGCGGTATGACCGCAGAGATAAAGCGTTGATTAGCACTGGAGTGTTCTGCCATAGTGAGCGTGGACTAAAGATGGAGGTACAAAGACGTCACCATCACAGATTGATCACTGCAATTATGTTCCTAATTGGGATATATGGTTGTGGGTTGTAGATACTTGCAACAGCCGACAGAAAATTTTATTTTTATGGCTTTCAGTTGTCCTGGAGAATCCTTATTTGAATCCCATGGACAGCTAGGATCACCAAGTTGTTCCTGACCAAAAGGAGGAGATACACTGGCTTAGGGCAGGTTCACACTGCGTTGCAGGCGTCCGATAGACGGAGTACGTTACACCGCGGCGTAACGCAGTCCGTTAACGCCGCCATTAATTCCTATGTCCTATACCTATGTCGGACGCATCGCTAGCGCACGCCCACAATGGGCGTGCGCTAGCGATGTGCCGTCATTGAGTGACGGACCCTGGGACGCGGGCTGCAGCGTTTCCGGGTCCGTCACTGCTAGCACAGATAGAGCTAGCAGATGCTCTATCTGCGCTAGCGCGCTGACATACCGGCACTTGCGTTAACAGCAGCCCATTAACGCATGTGTTGAACGGGCTGCTGTTAACGCAGTGTGAACTTGGCCTTATTTTGGACATGCGATGAGGGCAAATTCACTAGAAAGTGAGGTGTTGCTCATCATGGTCAGTGGTGAAAGCAAACGAGGGAGACTGAAGGCATGTTGGCTGGCTAGCAGCAAGAATGACATGGGAATGAATATTCAACAATTTAAAAAGGCTGTGAGAAAACAGACTAGCATGGCAAGAACTAGTGTAAAGCGTAGCTAAGGGTATGCTCACACAGCGTTTTTGCTGTTTTTTTTGCAGCAAAACCTGATTTCTGAGTTTTTGGTGTCTTTTTTTTTTTTTTTTCATGTGTTTTTGGGGCTAACTTGTGTCTCCTTGTGCATGCTAATAAAGTTGTGCCCCAGGGGAAAACAAAAAAACTACTTCCTGTAGAACCATACCTCTAGATCCTTTGAAAAGTCGGCAATTCATGTGCCGCATATAGTAAAATCACACTGACAGGTTAGAATAGATATATACACATAGAATACATAGATATATAAATGTCAGTTATATATATATATATATATATTATATGTTTTTATTACATGGATAGAAGAAAAGCCGGCAATTTGTCTGCCGTGTACTGTAAAACCACTGCAGGAGATGACAGGATAGAAGAGCTGGATTACATACATTTTAGATAATATGAATGACACTAAAACTTTCTCCACTTATGGTTAGTGGTTGGATGAAGCCATTTATTGTCAATCAACTGTGTTGTCTCTTTTTAAATCATAATGGCAACACAAAACATACAAATGACCATGATCAAAAGTTCACAAACCCTGGTGACTTTGGCCTGATAACATGCACAGTTGTTGACATTAATGGGTTTGAATGGCTGCTAAAGGTAACATCCTCACCTATGACCTGTTTGTAATCGGTGTGTGTGCATAAAAGCTGAGTGAGTTTCTGGGATCCAGACAAGACTTTTGCGTCTTTCATCCGTTCACTGACATTTCTGGGTTGAGAGTCATGGAGAAAGCAAAATAATTGTCAAAGGATCTACGGGAAAAGGTATATGCCTCTCCTTGTTGGAGACTAACCAAGTTTTGGGCTGTGTATACTGGATATTAGTCTGGTGATATGGTTGGTCACCGCGTTATAATTGCTGGTACATCTTAGATTTTATCGGGATGTTTTTTCTTTAGTAGCTCATATTTATATAAAAAATTATTGTATCTATCATTTATCTAAATAGTAATATATCTTTCCAGTTATACATGGTTGCTTTTACAGTGGGCTATACAATTTCTAGATATAATGCCTTTATATCATGCCTTGCGCGCTTACAGATTGTGGGCCAGAACGAAGCATGCGTGCGCATTCTAGATTAAGACTGGTGAATCCTGTCAGGCGCGCTGCATCTTTAAACATCCCGTTCGTGTGGCGCTATGCGCGTGCGCGAGTTTGCCGGTCTGGCGCGTGCGCACTGTATGGTTAAACATTTTGTTCCATAAGCGCTATGCGCATGCGCGAGTTTGCCGGTTTGGCGCGTGCGCACTTTGGGATACTAAGATGGCGCCGTCCTTTGGCGCTATGCTAGCGTGGATAGGAGGAGGTCACTTGATATCGCGGGTAAGCTATGTATTTGTTTATTAATGATCTGTCTTGCCTGTGGGGGAGGGACCCACAGACGTTTGTAGACACTACTACATTAATTAAGTCCATATGTTTGACTAATTCATTAGGACACTCAGTGTTTTTCCGGAGACAGGGGGTGGATACCATATTGGCTGGGATTTACCGACCAGTAAAAGTGATTCCTTTGGTATAAAGACACCTCCCCTTCCCCTGGATCTTCAGGTCTGCTTCACATCATGGCACCTGCATCTCTGTCTTAATGGTTCCTACATTGAACTGCCTCCTGATGAACCGTAGTTCGGGGAAACGCGTCGAGGCGACTATTACGACTGCTGGGAAGCTAAGTATTACTCAATTGGGGCTATGATCCCCTGTTGGCTACCCACAATAGCCTCGCATGCATTACCAGACTATGTATCATTAGTCTTTTCTTTTCTGATTGTTCACTCTGTGGCCCTTCATTATATGTCTGAGTGTAAAAAGAGGTTATTGAGTATGCCATTGGGCAGAATACATGTGTGGCCGTAAGAGGCTAATGTGGTCCTAGTTCTGGTTTAATTATTATTATTTTTATTTTTTTTGTGAACCATTTTTTTGGATATTGATATATTGCCATTCCCCATGCCATCACTGTCTGGTGTGAATTAGTTCCTAATTGGACAGTAATTGGGGTTTGTTTATGTGCACCTATTTTTATATTTTTGTGTTTTTCTCGTGCGCTTTATTTCATCTCTTTTTAAAGCTCATTGTTTTCCCACCTATAGCTATCCAGAAAGATAATAGGGGTAGCAGTGGACAGCCGCCGTTGAGTGGGGGCGCCAAAATTATTCTGTCAGGGTGCCAACCTCCACTGCTAGGTAGGGAGAGCAGTTTAGTGCAGGGAGAGCAGTAGGAGTGGTGCACATTTTTTGGATCATTCGTTTGATCCTTTTTTGATCCTGTTTTTTGTCACTGGGATATTTGTATTTTAAAGATATCTAATAAAAAGTATTTTAAAGGGTTTACATGTTCACACAGTTTAAAATTATCCCCTAATTCTAAGAAATTGTTTATAACTTCATAATTTTGCATGTAGTGGTTAACCTCAGGACCCCTTCCTGCACCCCCCCGAGGGTAAAGCAGGCCAGTGATACCGACCGGAGTCCTCCCAGAGCTCTCCGGTCTTCACGCGCTCAGCCGGCGCCCCGGAAGTGTGTCAGCTCGTGTCACTTATGGGACTCTGCGTTCCAGTGAAGCGCACCGGAACTTCCGCTGGCAGCGCTAGGTGCTCATGTACGCCGTTCCTCCTGCACATGGACGCAGGAGGGGGAGGAGAGAAGCCGATCTTTGCTGGGGGCAGGGGCTTGCTACCAACCGCATAAAACCTGCCTGAAGCCGCCGAAGGTAAGACTATCCTTCAGTATGGAAGGCAAACCATGCCCTGCGCCTGCAGTGCCCAGCGCTGTCCCTGCCACAGTAAGTGTATGGAGGGATTGGGTCCTCAGAAAGATAATCTAGGGGGTCCTCCTTTCCTGACACTGCTCTCCCTCTCGTTCCAGGGAGATAAGTATACCCCAAAACTTCTATTAAGAAAAAATGCGCCATCTGCAATATTAAACTACCCTCATTATGGGATAAAAAGCTCTGCCAGTCATGTGCCGACAAAAATGTCAGAGCAGAGCAACCCTCCCTTTTGGAAGAGATCCGCTCACTAGTCAAGCAGGAGGTGCAGTCTTCCCTGGCGGCTTTTACCCCTCCACCACCACCTTCTCCATGGAAGAAAAGGAAAATTCAGGCTGAATCAGACCTCTCCTATGCCTCGACCTCTAGTAGATGGGAAGAACCTATATCACCCAAAGCCTCTGAAGCCAGAAAATATCCTTTTTCCTCGGATTGGATTGAGGATCTGGTATCGGCGGTACGCAGCACTATGGGGGTGGAAGAAGAGTCAGAACCTCATTCCATTCAGGACCAGATGTTTGGTGGGATAAAAAAGGGAAAACGTGTAGGATTCTCAGTACATTCTTTTTTGTTTTTTAAATCATGTATTTTTTATTAAAGCATATGACACGCCATTAACACAGTCCGATACAATTTCCAGACAAATACCGTACATTAGATACATGACCGATAATATATTTTCATTTTACTAAACCACACCCTTACCACCTAACCAACCCCCCTCTCCCTCCCCCCAATCTCTTGCCCATTATCCAATACAACCATCTGACAGCATCACCTCTTGAGAAAAGATAAGAAGCTTTACAAAAACACGCCTGTACATGTAGGAGTCCCCCCAGAATCAACTACACAACACCCATTCTACTTTGCAGTAACTCAGCAGACGCCACACCTGGGTAATCCATCCATCCACCCCACACATTTTCAAATTTTGTATTCTGACCTCTCTTACTGTATATATTTCTTTCCATAAGGACAATAAAATTTCTATAAATTACTTTTTCCCTGGCGGTTTTTCATCCAACCAGTGCATTGCGATAAGCTTTCTCGCAGCATACAACAATCTTGCGATAGTCAGCCTTCCACATTCATCTGTAGCAATATCATCCATACAGCCCAAAAGGCAAGTCAGCGGGTTACGCACCACATCTCCTGTCACCTGGATCAAGTTAAGCACCTTCACCCAAAAGGTTTGGAGGCGAGCACACGACCACATCATATGTAGCAGATCAGCGCCTTCCTCACCACACCTGGGACATTCTGAGTCACCTCTCAGTCCTGCCTTCCTCATCCATGCCAGGGTCCTGTACACCCTATACACCAGGTATAACTGTGACACCCTCTAACGCTACGTTCACATTTGCGTTGTGTGCCGCAGCGTCGGGCGCTGCAGCGTCGCCGCATGCGTCATGCGCCCCTATATTTAACATGGGGGCGCATGGACATGCGTTGCGTTTGGGACGCATGCGTCCTTTTTTGCGCAAGCGGCATGGCGCAGAGGACGCAGCATGATGCATTTTTTTGCGTTCAAAAATAGAACGCATGCGTCGCAAAACGCAGCGTTGTGCATGCGTTGTTCCTGTGTTGTGCGTTGCGTCGCCGACGCTGCGGTGCACAACGCAAATGTGAACGTAGCGTTAGCCTCAGGGAAGGCATGGGGATATATTGAAGTATGGACTCCCACTGGGACTCCGACAAGGGGCCCACATCCGCCACCCATTTCTCCTTAATCCTTAATGGATGCTTCAATAAAAAGGTATCCATCAGGCCCCTGTACATCAAGGTAATGAACCCCCTCGTACTCCTCCGAGGCCCAATAAGATTCAGCAAGCTATCTGACTGCAGATTCACACGCGACACCTCATTTTGACAGTTTAGGGCATGTCTCAACTGCAGGTACTGAAAGAATGACTTCTGGGTTAAAGGAAACTCAGTCCTAAGTGTCTCGAATGTTTTAATAACATCTCCATCAAGCAACTGAGACACGAACCAAATGCCAATGCGTCTCCACTGACCGAACCCCCACAATCTCATGAGCTCTGCCAACCTAGGTTCAAACCAAATTGGCGTATATCTCGTAAATTCCGTTACTCCCCTCCATTGCTTAATTTTCTGCCATACTTTCCCCATCATAGCTATTGTTGGGAATTTTTGTGGGTTAATTCTGAATCTACCTGCTTCAAGACTGGCCAACAATGGGCCCTTCCCTACTGCGCGTTCAATGATTATCCGCTCTGAAGAGCTCTGTTCTGGCTCTCCCCAACCTACCATGTGCTGGCATTGAGATGCTATATAATAAATCCATTGATTGGGGACCGCCAGACAACCCTCATCCTTTGCCCTTTGCAGATGTTCCAATTTGATGTGCGTCCGTCCACCCCTCCAAATTAACTAGAGTATTGATCCTATAAAATTTACTCTGAGGCAGCCACACTGGAGCATTATGCAATAGCCCCAATCTTCTGCTGGAACTTCCCAAGCAAAGGAGTCAGGTTGAGCCGCACATAGTCCTCTATTTTGTCCGAAACCACAATGCCCAGATACTTAAACTCATGTACTACTCTAAGGGTACCGTCACACATTGAAATTTTCATCGCTGCGACGTCACGAATCGTGACGTCGCAGCGTCGTATAATCATCGCTCCAACGTCGTAGACTGCGGTCACACACGTTGCAATCACGGCGCTGGAGCGATGCCGAAGTCCCCGGGTAACCAGGGTAAACATCGGGTAACTAAGCGCAGGGCCGCGCTTAGTAACCCGATGTTTACCCTGGTTACCAGCGTAAACGTAAAAAAACAAACAGTACATACTCACCCGTCGGTGTCCTTCAGGTCCCTTGCCGTCTGCTTCCTGCTCTGAGTGCAGCCGTACAGTGAGAGCAGAGCGCAGCACCGCTGTGATCTGCTCTCACTTTCCGGCCGGCACTCAGAGCAGGAAGCAGACGGCAAGGGACCTGAAGGACACCGACGGGTGAGTATGTACTGTTTGTTTTTTTACGTTTACGCTTGTAACCAGGGTAAACATCGGGTTACTAAGCGCGGCCCTGCGCTTAGTTACCCGATGTTTACCCTGGTTACAAGCGAAGACATCGCTGGATCGCTGTCACACACAACGATCCAGCGATGTCAGCGGGTGATCAAGCGACGAAAGAAAGTTCCAAACGATCTGCTACGACGTACGATTCTCAGCAGGGTGTCTGATCGCAGTAGCGTGTCAGACACAGCGATATCGTAACGATATCGCTAGAACGTCACGAATCGTAACGTCGTAGCGATGGAAATTTCAATGTGTGACGGTACCCTAAGGGTATGTGTCCACGTTCAGGATTGCATCAGGATTTGGTCAGGATTTTACATCAGTATTTGTAAGCCAAAACCAGGAGTGAAACAATTAGAGGAAAAGTATAATAGAAACATAAGCTCCACTTCTGCATTTAATCACCCACTCCTGGTTTTGGCTTACAAATACTGATGTAAAATCCTGACCAAATCCTGATGCAATCCTGAACATGGACACATACCCTTAAGGGAACCCCAGGGTCAAGAGTCAGAGGAGCCGCACGTCCATGGGCAACAACACAGACTTCTCCCAATTAATAGATAATCCGGAAAGAGCCCCAAATGTAGAAATACTGTTCATAACGGCCCCCAGAGGCTCCTGTGCATCTTCCAAGAACAATAACACGTCGTCAGCGTACAGGGCTATTTTTTCTTCATAGTTTCCATACCGAAACCCCTTTACGTCCCTGTCCCTCCGTATTGCCGCCGCCAAGGGCTCAACAGCAATTGCAACAGCAGAGGAGACAAGGGGCACCCCTGGCGTGTTCCCCTATATAAAGGGAAATCCCCCGACAAGACTCCATTCACCCGTATCCTGGCTCTTGGAGACGCATACATCAGCTGCAAACAACGTATGAACCTCTCACCAAAACCCATAGCCTTCATGAGTGCCCACAAATACTGCCACTCCACACTATCAAATGCCTTAGCGGCGTCTAAAGACACCACAACCCTCCGACCCATATTATCCGCCTTTACCTCCATATTGAGAAACAGTCGTCGAAGATTACACGCTGCAGAACTATTGGGCATAAATCCGGACTGGTCCCGGTGTATTAGTGTTGTTATCACCTTGTTAAGACGGTTAGCCAACATCTTGGCCAAGACTTTGATATCTATCGTTAATAACGAGATACGAAGCTGGATCCCTCGGATCCTTACCCTGTTTTGGCAGTACAACAATTATTGCTTCCCGCATGGACCTCGGCAGCTCCCCCTCCACCAGACCTTCTCAGTACATTCTAATATACTCGAAATGATTTCTGAAGAGTGGGATCTGCCGGAAAAACGCCTTAGCACCCCCTCAGAGATGAAACACAGATTTCCCTTAGAAGGTGATTCCGTCAAATGGGACATTCCCAAAGTCGATGTACAGGTGGCAAGGGTGGCAAAAAGAACTGCACTCCCATTTGAAGATTCTTCACAACTGAAGGATCCAATGGACAGGAGAATAGAAAGTTTCTTGACAAAATCCTGGGAGACATCTACAGTAGCCTTAAAGGGTAATATTGCTTCCACCTGTGTAGCTAGAGCACTCTTCCGCTGATTGGAGGAGCTCGAGTCCCATATATCCCAGGGTACCTCCAGAAGTGAACTACTGGACTCACTACCTAATCTTAGAGCTACGGGGTTTATAGCGAACGCTTCCATGGAAACCATCAGAATTGCCGCTAGATCACTTGTACAAACTTAGGCTGGTTTCACACTTGCGTTTTGATCTGCAGCGTTTTAAAAAACCGCAGGTGGTGAAAAAACGCATGTAAACGCGTTTAAACGCTGCGTTTAGACGCATGCGTTTTTGCATTGGAAAAAAAAACGCGGCGTTTTGACGCGTTTACATGCGTTTTTTCATGTGTTTGCGTTTTTGAAACGCATGCTGAGAAGTGTGTGACAGCTGCCAATCATCAAAATCAACTAGAAAACCCACTATAAATAGAAATAGCTAGGGTTAGGGTTATGGATAGGGTTAGGATCCCTAGGGTTAGGGGTAGCTTTTTATTAGAATGTCCAGGTCACTGACAAGCCACCCCCCACCATCAAGGTGATAAAGGGATCCTAACCCTACCCCTAGGGATCCTAGGGATCCATTGGAATTGGCTATTATGTTGACCTGGTGACCAGGACATTCTTCTAATAAAAAGCTTTGTCCAATGTGGACACCCCAAGATATACGGTATTGCTATAGAGTACTAAAAATATAAACTCGTAGAGTATTGACTGTCATATAGGGGTAGGGTTAGGGTTTGGATCCCTTTATCACCTTGATGGTGGGGGGTGGCTTGTCAGGGTTAGGGTTAGGGTTTTCTTGTTTTTTCTTGTGTTTAGGGATAGGGTTTTCTTGTGTTTTCTTGTGTTTTTCTATAAAAACGCATGCGTTTTTAACGCAAGCAAACGCATGTGCTTAAAAACGCATGCGTTTACATAGACAGCAATACATTTTTTTGTCGCGAATAAACGCATGCGTTTTTTTTTGCGGCAAAAAAACGCCGATAGAAATTACTACAGGTTGCATTCCTGCAACTAAACGCACGCGTCAAAAAACGCATGCGTTGCCGAAAACGTGTCAAAACGCATGCAAAAAAACGCATGCGTTTTTTAATGTCAAGTATAGGAAAAAAAAGCATGCGTTTTTTAGCGCTAAAACGCAGCGGACAAAATCGCAAGTGTGAAACCAGCCTAACTCAGCTAGGAAAGCTGTTGTGAATTCTGCTTTTGGGCTCCCTCCGGTGGTTGTAGGTGGTAATGCAGTTGCCCCTGAGTTGCAGTCCTGGTCAGGTGTATCTGCTGATTGCAGATCTGACTGGGGTATTTAGGCGTGCAGGATTCATTAGTCCTTGCCAGTTGTCAATTGTTGTTGGGAGGTGTAGGACCTCTGCCTGGCTCCTCCTGCCTTTCTGCCAAATCAGCAAAGATAAGCGTCTGGTTCTTTTTCCCTGTGGCACACATGTTGTGTGCTTCACAATTCAGTGCTATATTTTGTGTTTTCTTGTCCAGCTTAGATTGTGTCAGTATTTTCTCAGTCTTGCTGGATTCTCTGGAGTGGCAGATATACATTCCATGTCTTTAGTTAGATTGTGGAACTTTTTGTATTATCTGCTGTGGATATTTTTGGAAGGGTTTTAATACTGACTGCCTAGTTATCTGTCCTATCCTTTCCTATTTAGCTAGAGTGGCCTCTTTTGCTAAATCCTGTTTTCTACCTGCGTGTGTCTATTCTTCTCCTACTCACAGTCATTATTCGTGGGGGGCTGCCTATCCTTTGGGGGTCTGCTCTGAGGCAAGATAGCATTCCCATTTCCATCAATAGGGGTATTTAGTCCTCCGGCTGTGTCGAGGTGTCTAGGGAGTGTTAGGCACACCCCACGGCTACTTCTAGTTGCGGTGTTAGTTCAGGATTGCGGTCAGTACAGGTTCCACCGACTCCAGAGAAAGTTTCATGCGGCTCCCAGGTCACCAGATCATAACAGAAAGCCCTCTGGCTCAAGATGTGGTGTGATGACATCATCTCCAAAGCCAAGTTATGTGCCATATCCTTTAAAGGAAACTATGTCTTTGGGCCCTCCCTGGACGAGATCTTAGAAAAGGCCACAGACAAGAAAAAAGCTCTCCCAGAACAAAAAACCCCCAAGAAAAGGTTTTTTCGTCCTTCACAGCCTCAAACCTCTCAGAGGGGAAAGGGCAAGTCCGGGAGGTGGAGTTATGCAAAAGGTGGAGGAAAGAATATTCTTATCCCACAACAACAGCAGTCCCAACAGGAAAAGCGGTGACTTCGACCCGGTGGGAGGGAGACTCTCAAAATACGTACTTCAGTGGCAGAATATCACCAATTGCCACTGGGTTCTCAATTTCATCAAAGAGCCTGCTGATAGAGTTCATTTCCTCCCCTCTACGGGGTCTGAAGATCACCTCCCTTCCCTCCCCAAAAGACCAAACAGCGTTGCTAGTAGATCTCAGAGACCTGGCAAGGTCAAATGTGATCTCTCAAGTTCCAGAATCAGAAAGAGGTCTGGACCATTACTCCCGACTATTTTTGGTAGCCAAACTTTCAGGCGAAGCCCGTATCATTATAAATTTGAAGGGGCTGAACCAACATGTGAGATACTGCAGATTCAAGATGGAATCAGTAAGATCAGTCATTCCTTTGATTGGCCCTCACTTCTTTATGTCGATTATCGACTTAAAAGACGCATACTTCCATATTCCAATTCACCCGAGACACAGGAAATATCTCAGGTTTGCGGTATGGGGAGGTCAACAGATAGAACACTATTAGTTAATCGTTCTTCCGTTTGGCATCTCCTCAGCTCCAAGAGTCTTCTCCAAGAAAATGGTGGAGGTAGTGTCCTTTATCCGGAGCCAAGGCATCTGCATAGTGCCTTACCTGGACGACTTGCTGATAGTAGCCTCCACCAAGACGATCTTAGAATCTCGCGTATCAAAGACTCTTGATATTCTAACGTCCCTGAGGTGGATCCCGAATCTGAAAAAATCCCAGCTACGGCCCTCCAAATCCAGAAAATTCCTGGGGGTACTCCTGTACTCTGCGAAACAAATGTCGTTTCTTCCAGAGGACCACGGTCTAACCTTAATATCCAAGGTCAAGAGATTCAGAGACATGAGGTTTCCTACGCTCAGAGAAAGCATGTCACTTTTGGATTCCATGACAGTCTGCATCCAATCAGTACCATGGGCTCAGGCCCACTCCAGAGTCCTTCAAGCTTATATTTTAGGGAACTGGAACGGCCATCCCAGCACTTTAACCCCTTCATGACCTTGGGATTTTTCATTTTTCCGTGTTCGTTTTTCACTCCCCTCCTTCCCAGAGCCATAACTTTTTTATTTTTCTGTCAGTTTGGCCATGTGAGGGCTTATTTTTTGCGGGACGAGTTGTACTTTTGAACAACGTCATTGGTTTTAGCATGTTGTGTACTAGAAAACGGGAAACAAATGCCAAGTGCGGTGAAATTGCAAAAAAAGTGCAGTCCCACACTTGTTTTTTGTTTGGCTTTTTTGCTAGGTTCACTAAATGCTAAAACTGACCTGACATTATGATTCTCCAGGTCAGTACGAGTTCATAGACACCTAACATGATTAGGTTATTTTTTACCTAATGATAAACATACCACCCTGGCCCTTTAAACCCTAAACGGGAATGGGCCACACTTCCTCATAATGTTCAAACATACAGATCCCTCAAAGGATCAAGAAGTGTTACCAACACAATTTTAGAAAACATATAGAAATGTATTTGTTTACATACAAATAACAAAACATTAAAATCAGATGGTGCCTCATACCAAGCAAACAAACCAGGAGGCCAGGCATAAAAGTGGGACTCTAATGAAACCAGATTTTATAATCCAGATAATTTCTTAATTTGTTGTAGAGGAATATATTTATAAATCTGAAGACTAACACATTGAAATCTTCTTTTCCAAAAACAGTAAAATTACTTATACAAGCCTTTGTTCACATACACCTTGGATGAAGGAAAATTCCAGACAGAAAAAATCTCCACAGTACATCATAAGGGCATAATTAACCCATATGCAAGACATCCATAGTCACTCATAAGTACCACAAGAGTCCTCCCATCTCTAAGTGCACAAAGTCAGGACGGAACCAATCTCCACAGTATACTATGGGAGTATAATTTAACCCATATCACAGAATGTCCTTAATTAGTCAAAGTGCTATGAGAGTCCTACAACACCACACAATCACTAAAGTGCACAAAGTCAGGTTTTCCACATATTACCTCAATGTAAGTCCCACCACAGATTCAGACGCCAAGTGCCAGACCGAGCCTCTGGACCCCTACGCACGTTTCGCTGTTGCTTCTTCCTTCTTCCAGATCATAGGACAACATATCCGAATATATTCTGACAATATGACTGCAGTTGCTTACAGACATCAAGGCAGTACAAGGTTCAACAACCTAAAGAGCATCTCCGCTAAACACCTACTGTCACTGACAGCAGTCCATTTGAAAGGCTCTTCCAACACCCAGGCAGACTATCTAAGTCGCCAAGACATACAACCGGGGAATGGAGCCTGAACAGTCGAAGTTTCAAGATACTGGTAGACAGGTGGGGTCTACCAGAAATCGATCTTTTTGCATCTCGCCAAAACTTGCAGGTCGAAGCCTCCTCCCTAAACCCCAGGGACAATTCCAGGGGAGCAGATGCTCTAGCCCAGAAGTGGGATTTTCACCTGGCATATGCATTCCCACCAATTCCGATTTTGGCAAAGGTTTTATGGAAGATTCGAGAAGAGCAAACCCCAACTATCTTAGTAGCCCCGTTGTGGCCAAAAAGAAGTTGGTTCAACATGATTATCGATCTGCAGGTAGACGGCCCCGTCCAGTTTCCAGTAGAAAACAACCTTCTTTTGCAGGGGCCCATTCATCACTTGGATCTTCAGAAATGGAATCTAGCGGCATGGTTACTGAGGCCCAGGTGCCAAGAGCCAAAGGGCTATCAGACCCAGTAGTTACTACACTACAAAGATCCAGAAAACCAGTAACCAATGCTATCTACAATAAGGTCTGGAAGAAATTTTCATCCTGCCTCCCTAATCTACCAGATCCCCTTAGCCTGAATATGTCACAAATCCTAGATTTTCTACAGAAGGGCTTAGAGATAGGCCTCAGGCCTAGCACCTTAAAAGTCCAGGTCTCCGCCCTCAGTTCTATATTTGACCAGGATCTAGCAAGTCATCGCTGGATCACGAGGTTCATGATGTCAGCCCTCATTTTGAACCCTAGAACACAGTTGGTCGTTCCCTTATGGGACCTTAACCTAGTACTACAGGGGCTCCCAGGTCCACCATTTGAGCCTTTATCTTCTTGTTTTCAAAACCTTATTTACAAAACAGTCTTTTTGGTGGCTATAACCACGGCAAAGAGTAGGGGAGCTGCAAGCCCTATCAATAAGAGAGTCCTATTTGTCAATCAGAGACGACTCCATAGTACTTCGACTCAACCCTTCCTTTCTCCCAAAGGTAGTCTCTGAATTTCACCGTTCCCAGGAAATCGTCCTACCTTCCTTTTGTCAAAATCCAGCAAATTCAAGAGATGAAAAATTCCATACTCTCGATGTCAGACGTATTGTGCTATATTACTTAGAGCAAGCCAGCTCTTGCAGAATAGATCAGAATGTGTTTGTCCATCTGTTTGGACAAAATAAGGGAAAAAAGTAGCAAAAAGCATATCTAACTGGATTAAAAGAGCTATAACAGAAGCATATCTCGCTCAAAATAAATCACCCCCAGTGGGGATCAAGGCCCACTTAACCAGATCCACTTCAGTCTCCTGGGAAGAAAGAGCAGGCGCATCCGCAGCCCAGATCTGCAGGGCGGCGACATGGTCTTCACTACATACTTTCTCCAAGCATTATAGATTGGACATATAGTCCAATAAAGATCTAATCTTTGGCCGAAAAGTTCTTTAGGCTGTTGTCCCACCCTAGTGCCAAATTAGTTGATATTCCTCAGTATGCCGTCGTGAAAGGTGACTTGAGAAAATAGATTAGACTTACTGGTAATTTGTTTTCTAGGAACCTTCCACAACGGCGCTAATTCCCTCCCTATATTCCTGGATAAAAATCTGTGATTCAAAAGGTAAACCGGTGCTATGGTTTTCAGTTATAAGTCACTGGCAAGTGGGAGGGCCTTTTAACCTCTCCATATTTCCTGTTCCCCATCAGGGCAAAGAGGCAAACTCCGTATGCTGTTGTGGAAGGTTCCTAGAAACCGAATTACCAGTAAGTCTAATTCTATTTTTTTCCCATATAACCAAACTGAGCCACAGCAACGCGTGGACAGGTACAGCTAGTAATTAATAACCAGCAAATGCAATGCAGAGAGCTCTGGGCTGATAATAATCGCCTAGGAAGGTGCCATGGATATTGCCCCCCCACCTTCCCGGCTAAAAACATCAGCTCTCAGCCGCCCCAGAAAAGGAACATCTATAAGATGTGCCAATTTTGGTACTTCCCACTTGCTCTGTAGTGGTGGCAAGTGGGGTGATAGTTGAGGGGGTTTATGTCACCTTTGCATAGTCAGGTGACATCAAGCCCCAAGGTTAGTAATGGAGAGGCCTCAATAAGACATCCCCATTACTAACCCAATAGAAATATTGTATAAAAACACACACACCAATAATAAAGCCCTTTAATTGAAAGAGTGACACAGACTCCTTTAATAAATCTTAATTATACCATACTTGACATCGCCCATTCCACAGATGCCATTGTCTCCTGCAAGAGAAAATAAAATAAAAAACAATATCCCTCACCTCTCCGTCATTCTGTTCCATAACCCATGTCTAGGGGATAAAAAAATGTTCAACCTGGACGGTGCCAAGATGCGACCGTCCAGGCTGAGAACCACTGGTGAATGAACTGCAAGCAAACTCTGTGACTAGCGGTGACATCTGTTGTGAATTTACCTTTTGGCTCCCTCTAGTGGCTACTAGTGATTTTACTCTGGGTATGTCTATCATCCCTTGTATGCTCACCTGGGTCGTTAGGTCAGGGGTGTTGCTATATAAGCTCCCTGGACCTTCAGTTCAATGCCTGGCAACGTTGATATCAGAGCTAATCTGTAGTGCTCTTGTCTACTGATCCTGGTTCCTGCGTGATTAAGCTAAGTCCGCTTTCTTGCTTTTTGCTATTTGTTTTTGTTTGCATTTTTGTCCAGCTTGTTCATTATCTGTATCCTTTCCTTGCTGGAAGCTCTAGGGAGGCTGGAGTTCTCCCCCCGGGCCGTTAGACGGTTCGGGGGTTCTTGAATCTCCAGTGTGGAATTTTGTTAGGGTTTTTGTTGACCATATAAGATATCTTACTACATTCTGCTATTAGTAAGCGGGCCTCTCTTTGCTAAACCTAGTTCATCTCTGTGTTTGTCATTTCCTCTTACCTCACCGTTATTATTTGTGGGGGGCTTGTATCCTACTTTTGGGGTCTATTCTCTGGAGGCAAGAGAGGTCTTTGTTTTCCTCTTCTAGGGGTAGTTAGTCCTCCGGCTGGCGCGAGACATCTAGCGACCAACGTAGGCATGTTCCCCGGCTACTTCTAGTGTTGGCGTTAGGAGTAGATATATGGTCAACCCAGTTACCACTGCCCTATGAGCTGGATTTTTGTACTTCGCAGACTTGCTGATATCTCTGAGACCCTCGCCACTGGGGTCATAACAGTTTGCCAGGCCTGTATTAAATGTTAAATGCATTGCAGAAGCGGGATTATAAGAAAGAAAGTTCTGAGTTTTTTTTTCTCTCTCTCGTTTTTTTTTCTTTTCCCCTTTAACTCTGAGTGGCTTCTGTTTGCTGCAGACATGAATGTCCAGACCTTGATTACAAGTGTGGACCAGCTTGCTGCTCGTGTGCAGGGCATACAAGATTATGTTATCAGAAATCCTATGTCAGAACCTAAGATACCGATTCCTGAACCATTTTCCGGAGACCGATTTAAATTTAGAAATTTCAGGAATAATTGTAAATTGTTTTTGTCCCTGAGACCCTGTTCATCTGGAGACTCCGCTCAGCAAGTAAAAATTGTTATTTCTTTTTTACGGGGCGACCCTCAGGATTGGGCCTTCTCGCTGGCGCCAGGAGATCCGGCATTGGCTGACATTGATGCGTTTTTTCTGGCGCTCGGTTTGCTTTATGAGGAACCCAATCTTGAGATTCAGGCAGAAAAAGCCTTGCTGGCGATGTCTCAGGGCCAGGACGAGGCCGAAGTGTATTGCCAAAAATTTCGGAAATGGTCCGTGCTGACCCAGTGGAACGAGTGTGCATTGGCTGCAAATTTTAGAAATGGCCTTTCTGAAGCCATTAAGAATGTGATGGTGGGTTTTCCCATTCCCACAGGTCTGAATGATTCTATGGCCCTGGCTATTCAAATCGACCGGCGGTTGCGGGAGCGCAAAACCGCAAATCCTCTCATGGTGTTGTCTGAACAGGCACCTGATTTAATGCAATGTGATAGAATCCTGACTAGAAATGAGCGGAAAATTCATAGACGCCAGAATGGCTTGTGTTACTACTGTGGTGATTCTACACATGTTATCTCAGCATGCTCTAAACGTCTTACTAAGGTTGTTAGTCCGGTCGCCATTGGTAATTTGCAACCTAAATTTATTCTATCTGTAACTTTGATTTGCTCACTGTCATCGTATCCTGTCATGGCGTTTGTGGACTCAGGTGCTGCCCTGAGCCTTATGGATCTGTCATTTGCCAAGCGCTGCGGATTTGTGCTTGAGCCATTGGAAAATCCTATCCCTCTTAGGGGTATTGACTCTACGCCATTGGCAAAAAATAAACCGCAGTTTTGGACACAGGTTACCATGTGCATGACTCCCGAACATCGGGAGGTAATACGTTTTCTTGTTCTACATAAAATGCATGATTTGGTTGTTTTGGGTTTGCCATGGTTACAGACCCATAATCCAGTCTTGGACTGGAAGGCTATGTCAGTGTCAAGCTGGGGCTGCCATGGAATTCACGGAGATTCCCTGCCCTTGTCTATTGCATCTTCTACGCCTTCGGAAGTTCCGGCGTATTTGTCTGATTATCAGGATGTCTTCAGCGAGTCTAAGTCCAGTGCACTGCCTCCTCATAGGGAATATGACTGTGCAATAGATTTGATTCCTGGCAGTAAGTTTCCTAAGGGGAGACTGTTTAATCTGTCGGTACCTGAACATACCGCGATGCGTTCATATATCAAGGAGTCTCTTGAGAAGGGGCATATCCGTCCTTCTTCTTCCCCTCTTGGTGCGGGATTCTTTTTTGTGGCCAAAAAGGACGGATCTTTGAGGCCTTGTATTGACTATCGGCTTTTAAATAAGATCACTGTCAAATTTCAGTATCCTTTGCCGCTGTTGTCAGATTTGTTTGCCCGGATTAAAGGTGCCAAGTGGTTCACCAAGATAGACCTTCGTGGTGCGTACAACCTTGTGCGCATTAGGCAGGGCAATGAATGGAAAACCGCATTCAATACGCCCGAAGGTCATTTTGAGTACTTGGTGATGCCATTTGGGCTCTCTAATGCACCTTCAGTTTTTCAGTCCTTCATGCATGACATTTTCCGGAAGTATCTGGATAAATTTTTGATTGTTTATCTGGATGATATTCTGTTTTTTTCTGATGATTGGGACTCGCATGTGGAGCAGGTCAGGATGGTTTTTGAGATTCTGCGTGAAAATTCTTTGTTTGTAAAAGGCTCAAAGTGTCTCTTTGGTGTACAGAAGGTTCCCTTTTTGGGGTTCATTTTTTCCCCTTCTGCTGTGGAGATGGATCCAGTCAAGGTCCGAGCTATTCATGATTGGACTCAACCCTCGTCAGTTAAGAGTCTTCAG
The DNA here is from genome assembly GCF_051348905.1 of Ranitomeya variabilis. Classification (NCBI taxonomy): domain Eukaryota; kingdom Metazoa; phylum Chordata; class Amphibia; order Anura; family Dendrobatidae; genus Ranitomeya; species Ranitomeya variabilis. Next base: position 641,401,457 of record NC_135232.1, read on the forward strand.
AAGTTCTTGGGTTTTGCTAACTTCTACCGTCGTTTTATCGCAAATTTCTCTAGCGTTGTTAAACCGCTGACGGATATGACCAAGAAAGGCTCTGATGTAGCTAACTGGGCTCCTGCTGCCGTGGAGGCTTTCCAGGAGTTGAAACGCCGGTTTACTTCGGCGTCTGTTTTGTGCCAGCCTGACGTCTCACTTCCCTTTCAGGTTGAGGTGGATGCTTCGGAGATTGGGGCAGGGGCCGTTTTGTCGCAGAGAGGCCCTGGTTGCTCTACTATGAGACCTTGTGCCTTTTTCTCTAGGAAGTTTTCGCCGGCAGAGCGAAATTATGATGTGGGCAATCGGGAGTTGTTGGCCATGAAGTGGGCATTTGAGGAGTGGCGTCATTGGCTCGAGGGTGCTAAGCATCGTGTGGTGGTCTTGACTGATCACAAAAATTTGATGTATCTCGAGTCTGCTAAACGCCTGAATCCTAGACAGGCCCGCTGGTCATTGTTTTTCTCCCATTTTGACTTTGTGGTCTCGTATTTACCAGGTTCTAAGAATGTGAAGGCCGATGCTCTGTCTAGGAGCTTTGTGCCTGATGCTCTTGGAGTCGCTGAACCTGAGGGTATTCTTAAGGAAGGAGTTATCTTGTCAGCTATTTCTCCAGATCTGCGACGTATGTTGCAGAGATTTCAGGCTGGTAGGCCTGACTCTTGTCCACCTGACAGATTGTTTGTGCCTGCTAAATGGACCAGCAGAGTCATTTCCGAGGTTCATTCCTCAGTGTTGGCAGGGCACCCGGGAATTTTTGGCACCAGAGATCTGGTGGCCAGGTCCTTTTGGTGGCCTTCCTTGTCAAGGGATGTGCGGTCATTTGTTCAGTCCTGTGGTACTTGTGCTCGAGCTAAGCCTTGCTGTTCTCGTGCCAGCGGGTTGCTCTTGCCCTTGCCTGTCCCGAAGAGACCTTGGACACACATCTCTATGGATTTCATTTCGGATCTTCCGGTGTCTAAGGGCATGTCTGTCATCTGGGTGATATGTGATCGTTTCTCCAAGATAGTCCATCTGGTTCCTTTGCCTAAGCTGCCTTCCTCTTCTGATCTGGTTCCTGTGTTCTTCCAGAACGTGGTTCGTTTGCACGGCATTCCTGAGAATATTGTGTCGGACAGAGGATCCCAGTTTGTTTCCAGGTTCTGGCGATCCTTTTGTGGTAGGATGGGCATTGATTTGTCGTTTTCCTCCGCTTTTCATCCACAGACTAACGGACAAACGGAACGAACTAATCAGACTCTGGAGGCGTATTTGAGGTGTTTTGTCTCTTCTGATCAGGATGATTGGGTGACCTTCTTGCCGTTGGCTGAATTTGCCCTTAATAATCGGGCTAGTTCTGCCACCTTGGTTTCGCCATTTTTCTGCAACTCCGGTTTCCATCCTCGTTTTTCCTCGGGACATGTGGAGCCTTCTAACTGTCCTGGAGTGGATTCTGTGGTGGATAGGTTGCAGCGAATCTGGAATCATGTGGTGGACAACTTGAAGTTGTCACAGGAGAAGGCTCAGCGTTTTGCCAACCGCCGCCGCGGTGTGGGTCCCCGACTTCGTGTTGGGGATTTGGTATGGCTGTCTTCTCGATTTGTTCCTATGAAGGTCTCCTCTCCCAAATTTAAGCCTCGATTCATTGGTCCTTACAGGATATTGGAGATCCTTAATCCTGTGTCCTTTCGCCTGGATCTTCCGGTGTCGTTTGCCATTCACAACGTATTTCATAGGTCCTTGTTGCGGCGGTACGTTGTGCCTGTGGTTCCTTCTGCTGAGCCTCCTGCTCCGGTGTTGGTTGAGGGCGAGTTGGAGTACGTGGTGGAGAAGATCTTAGATTCTCGTCTCTCCAGGCGGAGGCTTCAGTACCTGGTCAAGTGGAAGGGCTATGGTCAGGAGGATAATTCCTGGGTGGTCGCCTCTGATGTGCATGCGGCCGATTTAGTTCGTGCCTTTCACGCCGCTCATCCTGATCGCCCTGGTGGTCTTGGTGAGGGTTCGGTGACCCCTCACTAAGGGGGGGGGGTACTGTTGTGAATTTACCTTTTGGCTCCCTCTAGTGGCTACTAGTGATTTTACTCTGGGTATGTCTATCATCCCTTGTATGCTCACCTGGGTCGTTAGGTCAGGGGTGTTGCTATATAAGCTCCCTGGACCTTCAGTTCAATGCCTGGCAACGTTGATATCAGAGCTAATCTGTAGTGCTCTTGTCTACTGATCCTGGTTCCTGCGTGATTAAGCTAAGTCCGCTTTCTTGCTTTTTGCTATTTGTTTTTGTTTGCATTTTTGTCCAGCTTGTTCATTATCTGTATCCTTTCCTTGCTGGAAGCTCTAGGGAGGCTGGAGTTCTCCCCCGGGGCCGTTAGACGGTTCGGGGGTTCTTGAATCTCCAGTGTGGAATTTTGTTAGGGTTTTTGTTGACCATATAAGATATCTTACTACATTCTGCTATTAGTAAGCGGGCCTCTCTTTGCTAAACCTAGTTCATCTCTGTGTTTGTCATTTCCTCTTACCTCACCGTTATTATTTGTGCAGGGCTTGTATCCTACTTTTGGGGTCTATTCTCTGGAGGCAAGAGAGGTCTTTGTTTTCCTCTTCTAGGGGTAGTTAGTCCTCCGGCTGGCGCGAGACATCTAGCGACCAACGTAGGCATGTTCCCCGGCTACTTCTAGTGTTGGCGTTAGGAGTAGATATATGGTCAACCCAGTTACCACTGCCCTATGAGCTGGATTTTTGTACTTCGCAGACTTGCTGATATCTCTGAGACCCTCGCCATTGGGGTCATAACAGACATCACTGAGGCTCCGTTCCCAGCCACACTGAACTGTGGTGACTTTGGTGAGATCCCCGCTGTCACCGTGAGAAAGTCGCATGGTGCAGAGGCGAGTTCACCGCACTGAAATTCTCCCGGTGAACTCACCTCTGCACCGTGCGACTTTCTCACTGTGCTAGCTGGGATCTCACTAAGGTCACCACAGCTCAGCCTGGCCTCAGTAACTGAAGGTAACCTTGATAACGTCACAGCTAGTCAGGTTCTCAGCCTGAATGGTCGCATCTTGGCACTGTCCAAGTTGAAAATTATTTATCCCCCAGACACGGTTTAAGGTGTGGGACAGAACAACAGACAGGTATGGTATATTTTTTATTTTTGGTTTATTACAGGAGATGAGGGCTTCGGTGGAACTGGGCATTAGGTGAGTATAACTGTGTTTGTTATTTTTAAATAAAAAAGTAAAAGTGTGTTTTATTTGAAATAAAGAACTTTATTCTGGCTGTGTATTTACCATAAAAGTGTAGGAATAGTAATGGATAGGTGTCGTGGATTTGATGTCACCGGACAATACAAAGGGGACATCAACCCCACAAATATCAACCCCACTTGCTACCGCTACAGGTCAAGTGAGAAGAGCCAGGCAAAGCACCAGAATTGGCGCATCTAATCAATACTCCTTTTCTGGGCAGTTGCAGGCTGCTATTTTTAGGCTGGGGGGCTAATATCCATGGGTCCTTACCAGACTGACAATACCAGCCCCCAGTTGTCTGCCTTAGCAGGGCTGGTTGACAAAAATAGGGGGGCCCCCACTCCGTTTTTGTAAATTATATGGCATGGGGACCCTTCTATTCTTGATAACCAGACTTGCTGAAGCTGACAGCTGAGGGTTGCAGCCCCCAGCTGTGAGTTTTGCCTGGCTGGTTATCAAAAATACTGGGGAACCCACGTAGGTTTTTTTTAAATGTCTTTAAAGTTGCAGAAGTCGGGTGATGAATACTCCCATCAGCCGCTCCTGCTCTCACTGTTTCAGTTATTAGCAGCAGCAGGTGTCGACTGATGTGAGTTGTAGTCCCATCAGCTGACACCAGTGACCAGAGGTTAACTTTATACCTCTGCTCATAGCTGTGTGGCTCACACTGTCTTTTGACAGCATGGGAACCTCGGCTGTCTGATTGGCAGGGATTTCACCGCCGATCAGAAGCAGTGTTTGCTGCTCTGTCATGCACATGACAGCGTGGCAAACAATCTATTATGAGGCCCCCCATTCAAGTGAATGGGGTTCGGGTCAGCTGCTTGGTGTCTCTGCTGGATGACAGACTGTATGGACGCATCATGCAACCTGACATCTAGAGGCAGCAGAGCTCACTCTGAGGTCGTCACATCCTGCTATCCTTGACGTTTCTGCAGCAAATACGCTGCAAAAAAGTCAACCTGAGTATTTGCACCGTTTTCTCACCATCCATTCAAGCTAATGGGTGAAAAACGCGGAAAGAAGTGACATGCTCTATGTCAAAGAAAACACTGCAAAGCACAATTAACTGATGACAAAAAAAATGCATGAGATTTCTGAAATCTCAGGCTTTGCTGGTACTGTAAAAAGCAGCTGAAAATTAGCATTAAAAACAGCAAAAAAAACACCAAGTGTGAACTTACCCTAAGAGGCAGACATGACTTGAACGATTAGAATCAATCAAATATATACATATGGATTTTTAATATAGATAGCACTACACAAAGTTTTAGGCAGGTGTGGGAAAAATACAGCAAAGTAAGAATGCTTTTGAAAATAGAAGTGTTAAAGAAGTCCGCTTTTAGAATTATTCTCCATTAGTCCCCATCAACTTTGTTTAAGGGTTATTCCCATCTTCATGAATGGATGTGGTCAGATAGTGCTTGTCAATTCAAGCAATCTACTGCATTTGAGACATTAACACTTTTTTCTTTTAATTCAGCTCGTTGCCTTGAAGACCGACCACTGCTAGACAGCAGAACATGTGCAGCTCTTACAAGCTCTTTTCTATTGACCTCACAAGCACTGTTTTGAAGCTAGCCATGAGCCAGAGCGTGTTGTTACCCTTCCTAATCTTGGCCAGCTTCAGTGCACTGCTTCCAAGCTAGACGGCAGCAGTGGTCGGTCAGCTAGAGAATGTTCTGTAAGTAAATAACCGAAAAGTGTTAATATTTCATATCTCAAGAACGGCTGCAAATGTTTTTGTTTTTACATGCACTAGATGACAATATCCATTTATTAAGATGGAAATAACCATTTAAAGGGACTGTCAGTACAGAATGACTGTTCAAACCAACCACAGGCATACGATGCAGCCTGTCCGGGCCAGTCATTTATATACACCTTCCCACCTGCTTGATTTCCACTTGCCTCTGGTTCTATGAAGCCAGAGCTGTCAATCACATAAGGGGGAGGAGATTGTTTTCCCTCTAACAGGTGAGAACCTTTTATCTAATATTGAATCCACCTACAGCCAAAATGGTGTTCTTTAAGCTGGGCAGATTGTGTGTCATCTGCTGTAGCTGAGCGGAGATTGTATCAGAGCTGTGTCTATAATGCTGAGACAGATCGAGCAATGAGGAGAGAGAACAAACACAGAGGAAAACAATTCAACGTGAATGAAAGGGTGAGATGAAAATAGAACATATGATTTTTTCATTTTACAGATGAAGCAACACCGACGGAATTACCCCTGCAGAAAGAGAAATCGGGAAGTAATGAGGGAAGGGGGTGGATAGTGCAGCTTACTAAGCTAGTAACGCCGCCTTCCCTGCTGTATCCGCATGTAAGCCAGCAGAGCTGCAGCTTGAAAGGGGCTACGGGAAAATTAAAAAAAAAAAAAAAAAAAAAGTTTAGACTAAAACTGAAATCCTCTGTAAGGCTGCCGTCACACTAGCAGTATTTGGTCAGTATTTTACATCAGTATTTGTAAGCCAAAACCAGGAGTGGGTGATAAATACAGAAGTGGTGCTTATGTTTCTATTATACTTTTCCTCTAATTGTTCCACTCCTGGTTTTGGCTTACAAATACTGATGTAAAATACTGACCAAATCCTGCTAGTATGACGGCAGCCTAATAGTGTAGGGAGGAGAGCCAAGCTAGCGGTCTCTCCTGCGTGTCTGGGCCGGAACAGTCGGGGCTGTGACCAGTGTTTCAGGGGGAAGAGATTGCTGACCGGAGCAGTGCAGGGCACCTGACTGATGGGGGCGGGTCCAACATAACTAGCAGTTTGAGCAGGAAGACTTGGGACACTTGGCGGGGAACGAGCTTGTGAGTAGTGAGACGGTTAACTCCCTCTTCACGGACTCACGCTTGCTAGCTGTGCCTATACCCCCAGCTAGCCAGACTGCCGCCACATCCTACGCTGAGCCCAGAGAGACTTCCACACCGGGTAGTGAGTAGTGACCAGGATAGAGTATGTACCTTGGCTCCGCTCACCACCGCGGAGGCACCACTTAGTCCCATCCTTGCGGTGTCTGCTATGGACCTGCCCGTACCTGTGGCTCTGTCCGCTGGACTGTGTGCTTCTACATTGGCCTTGCCCACTAAACTTTCTGCTTCTTCTGTGCCGCCGACCATCACCTCTACTCCGTGTGCATGGATCAGGAGATCACGTGCCGAAGAACCCGGTGGATTCGTTGTCGCAAGGAGAAAGTGCATCGCTCATCTGCGGGACCGGATCGGAGACATCTCGAGCCGCCAGCAGCGCCGCCGAGGGATCTTTCAGCTACCTTCCTCCAGCGCACAGAGACTGATAAGTTAACCTGTTATATTCTATTGCATTTGACTTTCCCCATCCTCCAATCACATGCTTTATCCCCCTGCTTGTACCATTACAGTTCCTATATATAAAGAACCTGTTAACCCTTGCTCTGCCTCCTGTGTGTTACTGCATCTTACCCTTGGCATAGGCGGCAGGATGCAGTTCAATAGCATGCAGGCAGCAGACCAAGCAGTTGGGGGTGGCCCCAGGACTAGCCTTTTCTTGGGGGACATACTGAGCAATTTGCCCAAGTTCACGGGGAGCAACACTATGCTTTGGAGCTGGACTGAGCACCTTAGAGGCATGATGAGAATGCACCCCATGACCCCTGCGTTGGAGGCTGAGGTGGCCATTATGGCCCTGGAAGGAGAAGCCAGGGATTCAGAAATGTTACGGACCCCACGAGACCGGAATACCTTTAAAAAGGTGCTGCAGATCTTGGAGGAGACTCACGGGGGATCCCACAGACGTAGGGGAACTGAGAACATGTCTTTTTAGTAGGATGCAGGAGGGGGAGACCGTGACTCAATATATGAATGCATTGCAAGAGCTGCACACTGCAATCATTAGAAAAGACGGCAGGGGAGTAGGACCCACAGACATAATGTTACGAGACCTCCTAGCGACAGTTTTGAGAGACATGCTGACAAAACAAGCCCTGCGAGAATGTGTACGGGTGAACCCCCAAATGACTTTCCCTGAAGTAGGGAGTGAGGCACACATGCGTGAACAGGAGCAGGGGGTGACAGTCCCAGTGGGAAAGGTCCAGAGCATGGGGGTGTCTGAAAATGCTACTGCTGAACCCCAATAGGTGGAAGAACTGAGGAGAGAACTTCTGAGTGTGAAAGTAGAGCTGGTTGACATCAAGAGAAGAACGGAGGCTACCAGTAACCCTCCCGAGGGCAGGGAAGGTCCGGAGCCCCGCCGTCACTCCAGAATAATTCGCCAGCCAAGGCTCATCACTTGTTACAACTGCGGAGAGAGCTAACACATTGCACGGGAGTGCACTCGCCGTGGAAGAATGACGTCTCGCCGCCTGTTAAACTAGAGGGCTCAGAGCCAGGGGACGCCACCCGGATCCAGAACAAGTGAGGAAGAGTAGTGGTAGTCCCGCAAGTTTACTGTCAACATGCCCCTTGATATGGACAGAAATGGACGGATGTGCAGTGCGATGCCTGGTGGACACGGGCTCGCAGGTGACAACGATGCCAGAGGCTTATTACCAGCAACATTTTACCAGCACAAACCGGCCTGAATGGGGCTCTGAGATAAAGTTAATGGCGACCAATCAACTACCTATCCCGGTCGCAGGGGTGGCATGGAAGCAAGTGTATCTATGGGAAATACCTGGGATGGAAAGGCATGGTATTGACAAGGAGAGGTGGATTGTGGACCCGTTGTCACCTTGGGGATGAATGTGCTGAAGGAGTTTGGAAGCCTTCTCCTCAGAGACCCCTCTAAGGAGACTTTGAAACAGTGGGGCCCACATACACCGTATAGAATAAATTTTCCAACAACTAGCACGAGTGGCACAAGCACAGGTGTCTAACTGTGAGGGAGGAGCGTTAGGAAAAGTAATTGTCCAGGCCTCCACCAAAATTGTTTTTCCACCAGGACAAACAGTGCTGCTGTCCCTGCCCGTTCGTGCTTGTGTCCCCCTGGAGGGGGTTGAGGTCCAAATCGAACCATCCTCTTCTGAACAGCTACCCATGGGACTCCTAGTGGCGCATACATTGGCTATTGTAAGGGAGGGGACCGTTCCGGTGCATTAACTTAGGAGATCAGGACATTGTAGTTTCCAGAGTGTGGTGGCCCGAATAATGAACCTACCTGAAGAAGTAATGCCCTCTCAAACAGTGCAATTGGGGGTAAAACCTGGAGACCCCTGGACTGTGTCCGTGAACTCCATTTCAGTGTCAGAACCACGTTACATCAAGGAGGGCCATCCCATATTAGAACAGATGCGGGCTGAACTGGCCAAACTCAAACCCGCTCAGGTGTAACAGGTAGAAGCTCTGCTAGGAAAGTATAAGTCAGTCTTCGCCCTCCAAGAAGATGATTTTGGCTGCACCACGGCCATTACGCACGAAATACCAACTGGAAGTGTGGCACCCATACAGGAGCGTTACCAGCAAATTCCCCCACAGTTGTACCAGGAAGCGAAGAGCATGTTGAATCAGATATTGAAGGCAGGTGTGATCCGAGAGAGCCAGAGTCCGTAGGCTGCCCCAATTGTGTTAGTACGAAAGAAGGACAGCACCTTGCGTTTTTTGTGGATTACCGAAAACTCAACACCTGTACGGTGAGGGACTCGAACCCGCTGCCCCGGATTGAGGAGTCTCTGTCTGCTCTGGGGCAAGCCAGGTTTTTCTCTACTCTGGACCTCGCCAGCAGCTACTGGCAAGTCCCCATGTCTGAACAGGATTGAGCAAAGACTGCCTTCATTCTTCCCATGGGATTGTACGAGTTCAATCGCATGCCGTTTGGCCTAGCCAACGCTCCAGGAACTTTTCAACGTCTCATGGAGAGATGTCTAGGTGACTTGAACTTTGAGTCGATGCTCATCTACCTGGACAACTTTATAGTCTTTGCGACTTCATCCGAGGAACGTCTGCAATGCCTGGAACAAGTGTTGGCCCGCCTTCAGAAGCATGGACTAAAAGTAAAGCCCCAGAAGTGCCATCTGTTCCGCACACAAATTGAATACTTGGGCCATGTCTTTTCTGCCGAAGGGATAGAGCCCTCCAGAGAGAAGGTCACCGTGATTCAAGACTGGCCCACTCCAGAGACCGTGAAGGATGTGCGGGCGTTCCTGGGACTGACCGGTTATTACAGGCAGTTTGTGAAGAACTTCGCTTGACGGGCAAAGCCCTTACAGGAGCTGTTGAAAAAGGTAATCTTGGGAGCCAAGAACTGGAAGATCTGCTGGGAGGAGTCCCAAGAAGATGCTTTTCAAGATCTCAAAAAAGCACTCACCGAAGCTCCTATCCTTGCTTATGCGGATTTCTCACAACCGTTCATTCTCCAAACCGACGGGAGTCTGCTGGGACTTGGGGCTGTGTTGTCGCAGATGCAAGATGGAAAAGAGAGGGTGATCGCTTATGCAAGTCAGTCCCTTCACGATTCTGAACGCAATCCGGACAATTAGTTCTTTCAAGTTGGAGCTGCTAGTGTTGGTGTGGGCTATGACGGAGAGATTCACGGAATATCTGTCCGGCTCCGAAGTGTTGGTGTGTACTGATAACAACCCGCTTGAGCACCTGGAGAATGCGTGACTGGGGGCCTTAGAACAGCAATGGGTAGCCAGAATGGCAAAATTCCATTATAAAATCACCTACAGAAGGGGGGCAGAAAATACCCACGCCAATGCACTGTCCTGGAGGAAGAGTACCAGACCTGAGTGGGACAGAGACGAAGAGCTAGAGGATGAAGAGGTCCTTAGATTCTGGAGGTCCACTGGCATGTGGCAACGCAGGGACAGATACATACCTCAGTCCAAGATGACATCCTGGGACGAACTCGGGATGTGTGGCTTCAGCTTCAACAGGAAGATGGCGAACTGGCTTTGTTAAGACGATGTGTGGCTTCTCAGAGACTTCCAAGCTCATCAGAAAGGAGTACCTTGTCCCTGGTGGTGTTGCGGATCCTACAACAGTGGGAACAGCTACGGATGAAGAATGGCTTACTATATCGGAAATCACAACTGTGGACTGAGCTGAGTGTGACCTGGCAAGTCCTCGTTCCAACAAGTCATTATCTGAAATTGCTGTAGCTGCACATGAGCAAGGAACCCACTTTGGTTCAGTAAAGACCTTCCAATGGCTACAACGGTTCATCTTCCATCCCCAGTTGAAGGCGTAAGTGGACGATGCCTGTAGGAAATGCTAGACATGTGAGCTGGCTAAGCCGCCAGAGCAGAAGGCTCCTGTTCAGTCCATTACAACTTCGGCTCCTCTGGAACTCTTGACAATCTAACCATCGGCCCGGTCCATCAGGGCTACGAACATTGCCTGGTAATGGTGGATCATATCACAAAATTTGCCATGGTAACTCCGACACGGGATCAGACTGCAGAGTCCACTGCATATGCAATATGTAAGAACTTTATTTAACCCTATAGGTGTCTGAAGAGAATTCACTCCGATCAGGGAGCTTGTTTCTTGGGAAAAGTAATGGATGAATTGCACTGTCTACCACATTGACAAGTCCTGCACCACACCACCCTCAAGGTAATGGTGCATGTGATCGATTCAACCATACACGGATTCAGATGTTAAGAACTCTAGAGGAAGATCGGAAGGTCCGGTGGCCAGAGTACGTTTCTGAACTGGTGTGGGTATATAATAATCAAATACACCGAACCACGGGATATACACCTTACTCTTTTCTGTTCGGCCGAGAAGGAAAAGGAATCAACGAGTTGGCATTGGACCCAGAAGAGGACTATCCACGGACGGGGGTGTCCTCCTGGGTTCGAGAACATCGACACCACCTGCAGACCTTACACCAGTTGGTGCAGACCAGATTACAGGAGCTAGAACATGCAGAGAGGACCTCATCCAGAGCAACAGAGTTTCGAGCTGGAGACCATGTCTTAGTGTGGGAGAAGCACCCTCGAGACAAGTTGGAAAATCGTTGGGAGAAAGACCCGTATTGGGTGAAGAGAAGAGTTAGTCCAGGGGGACCTGTCTACGAAGTCCAACCTGAAGGAAAAGAAGATGCCTCCACTCGAATTCTTCATTGGAATATGCTCCGACCCTGCTTGTCCAAGAACCCTGTTCGAGTAGAAGAGGGGCCTGAGGCTCCTGAGATGGTCCATATGCCGGTAGAAGCAGAGGACGAAGAAGGGGGTGAAGGATTAAGCTCCGAGAGGTTAGAACCAAAGGATGCAAGCTCCCCCATGGCTCTTCTCCCACAGCATGATTCGGCCCCACAAGAGAGCTCCACTACTTTTCCTGATCTGAGACGCTCCGAACGAACAACAGCTGGCAAGCCTCCCAATCGATATGGCCAAGAGAATTTCATCTGGCAACAATTCGCACAGAAAAAAAGAAGACGGTCACACACTTCTCGAAGAGTCTCGCCCGTGGAATGGCGAGGAAAAAGAGCGGGGGAGTGTAGGGAGGAAAGCCAAGCTAACGGTCTCTCCTGCGTGTCTGGGCCGGAACCGTCAAGGCGGTCACCAGTGTTTCAGGGGGAAGAGATTGCTGACCGGAGCAGTGCAGGTCACCTGACTGATGGGGGCGGGTCCGACAAAGAGCGGGAAGACAGGACACTTGGCGGGAACGAGCTTGTGAGTAGTGAGACGGTTAACTCCCTCTTCACAGACCCAAGCCCGCTAGCTGTGCCTATATGCCCAGCTAGCCAGACTGCCGACACATCCTACGCTGAGCCCAGAGAGACTTCCACACCGGGTAGTGACCAGGATGGAATAGGTACCTTGGCTCTGCTCACACCATGGAGGCACCGCTTAGTCCCATCTTTGCAGTGCTTGCTAAGGACCGGCCCGTGCCTGTGGGTGTGTCCGCTGGACTGTGTGCTTCTACTGCGGCCTTGCCCACTGAACTTTCTGCTTCTTCTGTGCCGCCGACCATCACCTCTACTCCGCAGTGTGCACAGATCAGCAGATCACGTGCTGTAGAACCCGGAGGATTCGTTATCGCAAGGAGAAAATGCGTTGCCTATCTGCGAGACCGAATCGGAGACATTTCGCGTCGCCGCCGAGGGATCTTCGAGCCACCTTCCTCCAGTGCAGAGACTGATAAGTTAACCTGTTATATTCTAGTGCATTTGACTTTCCCCCATCCTCCAATCACATCCTTTACCCTCCCTGCTTGTACAATTACTGTTCCTATATATAAAGAACCTGTTAACCCTTGCTCTGCCTCCTGTGTGTCACTGCATCCTATGTACCTGCTAGCATCCTACACTAGATTGTTAGAAAGTAGCAAAAAGCGAAGTGAAGAAAAATACATTCTAAATAAAAACAATACTTGGTGTGATTATCCTTTGCACTTTTTGCCTTCAAAATAGCATCAGTTTTTCTAGGTACACTTAGGCCGGAGTTACACTAGCATATGGCATCGGATGTGATATGCTAATGACCCTCGGCTCCTGCTCTGCCGTGACCGCGAGCCGAGTGTCACGCTACTGTGCTCCGATCCTCTCGTATGACAGGACTGAGAAAGTAATTCCTCCATCTCCTCCATTGCCGCGGTCTGCAGGAATCGCACTGTACTTGGGTGATATCTGAGTGCAGTGTGATGTTTCACATGCGCTCAGACTTGTATGGGTGCGGGAGATCAGATATTGCATGAAATCGCAGCAAGCATATTTTTCCAGTCCCATCTTGATTCGATTGGAGCTGACAAAAAAAAAACGCAGCACACCATCATAGAATAACATTGTTCTGAATGCAATTAATTGGATTGTATTTGTCCGATTTATTCACAAGTGTGAGCAAGCCCTTACACAAACTCATCTCAGAGATTCTACCATGCATCTTGGAGAACCACTCACCATCTGTGGATGTCACTTTTGCAAAACCTCCTGTCTCTTCACTTGATCCCACACAGCCTGGATGAGATGAGATCAGGGCTCTGTAGGGTCGGATCATCACTTCCAGGACGCTTTGTTCTGCTTTCCACTAAAGATAGTTGTTAATGACATTGGCTGTGGGTTTGGGGTCGTTGTCCTGCTTCAGAATAAATTTGGAGCAAGTCATATGCCTCCCTGATGGTATATCATGATGGATATGTATCTGCCTGTATATAAAGTTGCCCGCCGGATGCGTTTTTCTCCATAGACTTGCATTAGCGACGCATTGCGACATATGTCCACACGTCGCATCCATCGTGCGACGGATGCGTCGTGTTGTGGCGGACAGTCGGCACAAAAAAAGTTCCATGTAACTTTTTTTTGTGAGTCGCATCCGCCATTTTCGACCGCACATGCGCGGCTGAAACTCCGCCTCCTCCTCCCCGGACATTACAATGGGGCAGCGGATGCATTGAAAAACTGCATCCGCTGCCCCAGTTGTGCTTTTATTTCACAACGTGCGTCGGTACGTCGGGCAAACGGCCCCGTACCGACGCTAGTGTGAAAGTAGCCTAATCCTGACCAAATTCCCAACTCTATTTGCTGAAATGCAGCCCAAACTTGCAAGACCATCCACCGTGCTTCACTGTTGCCTGTAGACTATCATTATTATCATTATTGTGACGCTCTCCAGCCCTTTGGTGAACAAACTCTTCTGTTATTGCCAAATATTTCAAATTTTTTTATTATGAAGCGTGTATTTTGTATTTTTGTTGATATTATTGCAAAGCCACAGCAAAATACAGAAGTTTCCCAAAACTAACAAAATGTCATAATTTGATGTACCTTTTTTATTTACGGTTTTCTTTTTTTTTTTTTTTTAATTATACATGTTCTCCCATAGGCTTCTTTATTGGGAGAAAAAAAAAGGTTGTGTTTTCCAATAGTTTCTATTCTCACCATGGTATGTACGTTAGCATTCATCCAGTGAATTTCGATTCTGCTCTGTAATCACACAGTAGTCCCTGCCTATTATAGAAAAATAAGTTTCAGTACTTACCAATAAAGTGTTATTTGTATATATGTTATAAAGTGTTGACAAGATTCTGGTATAACGTGCATGAAAATCATTGCATTTATACTAGCCCTGCCAAAAAAAGCAGCAGGAAAAAAAACCCTGTGCGTCTGATACTCTGCAGTTTCAGCCATGGATTTGAATGCAGGGAATCTGTATATTACAGCACCAGCATGGAAGATGAGGTTTCATAAAAATCATCTACACACTGCATTGAAAGAGAAAAATCTGCAGCCAATTCACCACAGAATTTGCACAATTTGGACGTATTCAAATGTCAGTATTAGGTAAGTATTTCATCAGTGTTTGTGTACCAAAACCAGGAGTGTAAAGGTACCGTCACACTCAACGAGAACGACAACGATCCGTGACGTTGCAGTGACGTTGCAGCGTCCTGGATAGCGATCTCGTTGTGTTTGACACGCAGCAGCGATCTGGATCCTGCTGTGATATCGCTGGTCGGAGCTAGAAGGCCAGCACCTTATTTCGTCGCTGGCTCACCCGCTGACATCGCTGGATAAGTGTGTGAGACACCGATCCAGCGATGTGTTCACTTGTAACCAGGGTAAACATCGGGTTACTAAGCGCAGGGCCGCGCTTAGTAACCCGATATTTACCCTGGTTACCATAGTAAAAGTTAAAAAAAAAAAAACACTACATACTCACCTTCTGATGTCTGTCACGTCCCCCGGCGTCCACGCGCTGCTGCAGGGAGCTTTCCCTGCACTGACTGTGTGAGCGCCGGCCGGCCGTAAAGCAGAGCACAGCAGTGACGTCACCGCTGTTACTGGCGGCGCCGCTGACACATTCAGTGCAGGGAAAGCTCTCTGCAGCAGCGCGTGGACGCCGGGGGACATGACAGACATCAGAAGGTGAGTATGTAGTGTTTTTTTTTTTTACTTTTACTATGGCAACCAGGGTAAATATCGGGTTACTAAGCGCGGCCCTGCGCTTAGTAACCCGATGTTTACCCTGGTTACCCGGGTGCTGCAGGGAACTTCGGCATCGTTGAAGACAGTTTCAACGATGCCGAAGTCTTTCCCCTGATCGTTGGTCGCTGGAGAGAGCTGTCTGTGTGACAGCTCCCCAGCGACCACGCAACGACTTACCAACGATCACGATCGCTGGTCGTGATCGTTGGTAAGTCGCTTAGTGTAACGGTACCTTAACTTTCAGAGAGAAAGTATAATTTAAAGCTTGACACCTGCCCTATGTTTTGGAGACACTCTTGGTTTTGGTAAGTGAATAAAGACCTAACGCCTTACTGACAGAGCCAATTTGCAGCTTAATGACCAGACCAATTTTTACAATTCAGACCACTGTCACTTTAAGAGGTTATAACTCTGGAACGCTTTAACGGATCCCGCTGATTCTGAGATTGTTTTTTGTGACAAATTGTACTTCATGTTAGTGGTAACATCTCTTCGATATTACTTGCGATTATTTATGAAAAAAATGGAAATATGGTGATAGTTTTTAAAATTTTGCTATTTTCAAACTTTGAATTTTTATGTCCTTAAAATCAGAGAGATGTGTCACACAAAATAGTTAAAAAAATAACATTTCCCACATGTCTACTTTGCATCAGCACAATTTGGAAACAATTTATTTTTTTTTGTTAGGAAGTTATAAGGGTTAAAAGTTGACCAGCGATTTCTCATTTTTACCACAAAATTTACAAAACCATTTTTTTTTAGGGACCATCTCACATTTAAAGTCACTTTGAGGGGTGTACATTACAGAAAATACCCAAACTTGACGCCATTCTAAAAACTACACCCCTCAAGGTGCTCAAAACCACATTCAAGAAGTTTATTAACCCTTTACGTGCTTCACAGGAACTGAAACAATGTGGAAGGAAAAAACTTAACTTTTTTTTTTGCAAACATTTTACTTCAGAACCAATTTTTTTTATTTTCACAAGTGTAAAAAGAGAAAATGAACCACAAAATTTGTTGTGCAATTTCTCCTGAATACACCGATACCCCTTATGTGGGGGTAAACCACTGTTTGGACGCACGGCAGAGCTCGGAAGGGAAGGAGCACAGTTTGACTTTTTCAATGCAGAATTGGCTGGAAATGAGATCAGACGCCATGGCCCATTTGGAGAGCCCCTGATGTGCCTAATCACTGGAAACTCCCCACAAGTGACACCATTTTGGAAACTAGACCCCCCAAGGAACTTATCTAGATGAGTGGTGAGCACTTTGAACCCCCAAGTGCTTCACAGAAGTATATAATGTAGAGCTGTGAAAATAAAAACAGTAATTAGACCTACCGGTAATTGTATTTCCAGGAATCCATCCAGACAGCACCATTGGAGGACGTCCTTCTTACCCTCAGTGGGTCAGGAACAACAAGCGGTTAAAAGGGACCCTCCCCACTCCACCCACCAGTGATTTTCCAAGTACCACATCTGGATGGATGCAAAGAAGAGAATTTATTCAACAAATTTACACCAATGTTACATCACATTAGTTTATTAATACAAATTTGCAGTGGGAGGGAACTAGTAGTGCTGTCAGGATGGATTCCTGGAAATACAATTACCGGTAGGTCTAATTACCGGTTTCCAGTTCACCACCTGACAGCACCATTGGAGGAATACCAAAGAATGGAAATCTAGGGTGGGACTACTGCATGTAATACTTTTCTACCAAAAGCTTATTGCTCTGATGAGACATCTAGTTTATAGTGTCTGGCAAAAGTAGAAAGACTGGTCCAAGTCGCAGCCCTACAGATCTGCTCTGCTGAAGCTCCCTCCCTCTCTGCCCATGATGTAGCAATAGCTCGGGTTGAGTGGGCTCTAAGGGTATCTGGGGGATCCTTCCCCTGGGCTGTATACGCTAGGTTTACAGCAGTCTTAATCCACCTAGCAATGGTTGACTTCGCTGCCTTACAACCTTTATTTGGTCCCCCGTACTGTATGAACAGGTTCGTGTCTCGTCTCCAACCTTCAGTCGCCCCTAGGTATTTCAGAACTGTCTCTCTAATGTCAAGGTTATGATAGACCCCTTCGTGTTTCTAGGGTGTTAGCAGAATGAGGGAAGAATTACTTCTTGGTTTATGTTTGTATATTAGACTACCTTGGGGAGAAAGGCTGGATTAAGTCTTAAGACTATTCTGTCGTCAAAGATCCGGAGGTACGGATCCTTTAAGGATAGAGCCTGCATTTCCCCCAATCTCTTAGCTGAAGTGATGGCCACTAGGAAAGCTGTTTTAAAAGAGAGACTGGCTATGTCCATGTCCTCTGATAGTAAATATGGGGATCTGCACAGTGCATTAAGGACCAAATTTAGGTCCCAAGGAGGAGACTATTTCCTCACAAGAGGTCTCATTCTTTGTATGGCTCTAGGAAATCTTGCTATCCAAGGATGGGAGGCTAATGATGAGTCAAAAAACACACTAAGGGCCGCAATCTGTACTTTTAAAGTACTAGGCCAGAGGCCTTTTTTAAATCCAAGTTGTAATAATTTCAAGGATTCTAGGAATGTCTGGTTTTGAGGTATCTATAGGAATCACTCCTAGGAAAGAGCAATACCGCTTCCAGATCTTGTTATAGATAGCTGAAGTCACCGGTTTCCTGCTTGCCTGGAGTGTGGTAATAACCTCTTCTGACAAGGCCTCTGAATCTTCGAGTCAGGCGTTCAGGATCCAGGCAGAGAGCTGTAGTGAATCCGGATTGCTGTGTAACACTGGACCTTGGCACAGAAGGTCCTGCCTCTTTGGCAGGAGGATAGGTGTTTCTGTCGTCATTCTGGATAGAAGAGAAAACCAGCTCCTCTTGGGCCAAAATGGAACCACCAGGATTACAGTTGCTCTTTCGTCCCGTATCTTCCTGAGTGTTCTCGGGATCAGTGGCAGGGGTGACAGAGCTTACAGAAGACCTTCTCCCCAATATTGAGACAGTGCGTCGACTCCCGCTGCTCCCTCTAGAGGATTGAGAGAGAAAAATGCTCTGACCTTTGCATTTGATCTGGTGGCAAAGAGATCCACTAGAGGTGTCCCCCACCGCTGGCACAGATTGCTGAACACTTCTGGATTCAATTCCCATTCTCTGGAATCTACTGTCGTTCTGCTTAGAAAATCTGCTACCTGGTTTTTGGCACCCTCCAGGTGAACTGCCGAGATGGACCTGACGGATTTTTCTGCCCATCTGAAAATCTGGTCTGCCAAGTGCTGTAGAGATGAATGTCTTAGGCCTCCCTGGTGCCTTAGAAATGCCACTGCTGTCACATTGTCGGACAGAATCCTCACGTGTCTGTCTCTGACTTGAGACTGAGCCTGGTAGAACACTTTCCAAATTGCATACAGTTCTCTGAAGTTTGATGACTTGGCCGACACTTCTGGACTCCACTTCCCTGGGTAGTATGTCCTTCCTATGTGCCCGCCCCATCCGTACTGACTGGCGTCTGTGGTAACAGTGACACAGGGATAGAGGATCCATGGAACTCCCACCTTCAGGTTTTCCGGGACGGTCCACCAGGTTAGGGACTTCTTTACTGAAGGAGAAAGAAACCTCTTCTTCTCAAGAGAATTTTGCCTTCTGTCCCAAGATTTCAGAATTTGCTTCTGTAACCCCCGTGAGTGAAACTGGCTCCATTTCACACTGGGAATACAGGCCGTCATTAAGCCTAGGACCCTCATTGCTTCCCTTATAGAGGAAGTGCTTTTCCTGAACCGGTATATGTTCTCGATTAACGACTTCTGTCTTTCCTCTGGTAGAAAAGATGTTCTGGCGTTGGAATCAAATATGACCCCCAAAAATTTTATTCTGAAATTTGGAACTAGGCATGATTTTTCCCAATTCACAATCCACCCCAGATCTTGTAGAATGGAGAGTGTGAAGTCGCGGTCGATCTTGAGAAGCTTCTCTGACCTCGCCATTATCAAAAAGTCGTCTAGGTATGGTACTATGGCAAAACCTTGATTCCTTAGATAAGCTACTACTTCTGACATTAGTTTGGTAAATATCCTTGGGGCCAAGGCTAGGCCAAAGGGGAGACATTTGAATTGAAAGTGATAAACTACCCCTCTGTTCATCAGGGCGAATCTCAGGAATTTCTGGCAGCAAGCGTGTATTGGGACATGGTAGTATGCACTCTTTAGATCCAAGGTGCACATCATGTCCTTGTCTATGAGAGGTATTGTGGACTTTATCATGAATCTGCTGTACCTTATCTATCTGTTCAGGGGTTTCAGATTCATAATCGTCCGGGAGCCTCCCGATGTTTTTTTTTATTGAAAATAGGTGTGAATAATGGCCCTTGCCTCTCTCTGAGATGGGTACTGGGACGATTGCTTCTATTTCTAACAACTCCTGGATGTCTGACCACATAGGAGAGTTTAAGAGGGGAGAAGATCTGGTTAATACGAACCTTTCTGGAGATGACTGGTGAATTCTAATTTGATCCTGCCCTCCTTACCGCGTCCCATGCAGTCTGACCATGCCGGAAGACCTCTCCTGAGGCCGGCGCTGTCATCCCGCTGTCCGGCACTCGTCGCAACCGGAAGTGACACGGCCGTTGGCCAGAAGTGACGCGGCCGCTGGTCCCCGAGATCCCTGCTGGGATCGGCCGCCGTGTTGAAGATGGCCCCCGCATACACCCACCAGCAAACAGGCGCCCGGACCGAGAGCCCCCAGTATGGAGGAACAGATCCGACCCCAGGAGCAGCGCTACACTGGGGAAGCTGAGGGACCCCCCATGGCAGGTATCAGCAACAGATGTCTTGCAGTGGGGAAGGGAAAGGCTGGGCCCCCCGATCTCCACCATCTGTACAGCACCGTCGGAGGATAAGCTTGCCGTTCCTAACCACAGTGGGACAGGAAAAAACACTGATGGGTGGAGTGGGGAGGGTCTTTTTAACCGCTTGTTGTTCCTATCCCACTGAGGGCAAGAAGGATGTTCTCCAATGGTGCTGTCAGGTGGTGAACTGGAAAAATAATGTAGAGCTGTGAAAATAAAAAATATTTTTTTCCCGCAAAAATGATTTTAGCCAGCAATTTTTTATTTTTCAAAGGGTATCCGGAGAAATTGGACACCAAAAGTTGTTGGGCAATTTGTCCTGAGTACGCTGATACCCCATATGTGGGGGGGACCACTGGGTGCATGGCAGAGCTCGGAAGGGAAGGAGCGCTGTTTTGGAATGCAAACTTTGATGAAGTAGTCTGCGGGTGTCATGTTGCGTTTGCAGAGCCACTGATGTGCCTAAACAGTAGGAACCCCCCACAAGTGACCCCATTTTGGAAAATAGACCCCCCCCAAGAAACTTATCTAGATGTGTCGTGAGAACTTATAAACTTTAGTGAAACATCTGTGGTTTCAAACGCAGAGCCGTGAAAATAAAAAATCATTTATTTTCCACAAAAATGTTTTATCCCCCAATTTTTTATTTTCACAAGGGCAACAGGAGAAATTGAATCACATACGTTGTTGTCCAATTTGTCCTGAGTATGCTGATATCCCATATGTGAGAGAAAACTACTGTTTAGGCGCACGGCAGAGCTTGGAAGGGAAGGAGCACCATTTTACTTTTTCAACGGAGAATTGTCTGGAATTGAGATCGGACGCCATGTCGCGTTTGGAGAGCCCCTGATGTACCTAAACAGTGGAAACCCCCCAATTGTAACTCCAACCCTAACCCCAACACACCCCTAACCCTAATCCCAACCCTAACCACACCCCTAACCCTAACCCCAACACACCCCTAACCATAACCCTAACACACCCCTAACCCTAATCCCAACCGTAAACATAATTCAAACCCTAACTTTAACCCCCAACCCTAACTTTATCCCCCAAGCCTAACTTTATCCCAATTCTAACCCTAATAGAAATAAATATATTTTTATTTCATTATTCGCTAACAAAGGGGGTTTTATTTACTTTTTTTTTTTTTGATCACTGTGATAGGGTCTATCACAGTGATCAAAATGAACCGATAGGAAAAATCTATTGTTGCTAAGTGCCAGCCGGCAGATCTCGGCGGGCGCACTGCTCATGTGTCCACCATTTTCTTACCGGAAGAAGATGCTGGCGACCGTGGGGGAAAGCAGGAGGACCCAGGAAAACTGGGAGGTACCAAGGGGGGAATCGGGGATCCTATTTCTCTCTCCTCTGATGTGTGATCAAATCAGAGGAGAGAGAAATTAAATGGCAAATCAGACTTTTCATTTTGCGGTCATCGTTATAGTTAATAACGGCGATCGCAACCCCGGGGTCGGTAAAAACCAACCCGAATCAAGTTCTCTGGGGTCTCTGCTACCCCCAGCAGCCGAGACATCGGAGAAATTCTGACTCTGGGGGTCGCTATACACTTTTTCCACAGCGCCGTTAAAAGTGGCGCTGTGGTTTAAGTACCTTTAATTGCCACCGTGAAAAGGCGTATCGGCAGTCGTTAAGGGGTTAACTAATCTATCAGTAAGCTTAATTACTCCCCCTCACTCCAAACAGACAGTATATGAGCATGCAGTTCTTTGAAAAGTAAAAATAAGTATGCAGCAAAGAAGAAAAATGCAGATAGCACTCACCGGTCCTTAAAACTTCATCCTTTATTCAAATTTTAAAATGTCATGGCCAGAGGAACAGGTTGCTGGGATGTGCGAGCTGGTGTAAGACGACGGCCGTTTCGCGCCACTTAGTGCTTCAAGGGGTCGCTAAGTAGCGCGAAACAGCCGTCATCTTACACCAGCTTGTACATCCCAGCAACCTGTTCCTCTGGCCATGACATTTTAAAGTTTGAATAAAGGATGACGTTTTAAGGACTGGTGAGTGCTATTTGTATTTTCTTCTTTGCTGCATACACCCTGTTTTTGCATGAGCACCCGGAGTCCATAGAGGCGGTCTCTATCCGGAAAGCACTCCATTCAGCATATGGTTGTCTGGCCCCACAGCAGTGCCGTTATATTTTTCTTTTTTACATATGTAAAAATAAGTATCTAAAATATAAAAAGTGGCGCTAAGTATCACAACAGCCTATATCCTGCAGCGAAACCAACAATCTCCCACGAAAATAAATTGTTCAATTAAAATTCAGTATCAAATATAAATACACAACCACGTGTATATAAATTCGCGCTGGAAAAGAGCGGACTCTTTGATTAAATAACTGTCCACAGTCTGTTGGACTTTTGAACCATGTGGACAGTTATTTAATCAATGAGTCTGCTCTTTTCCAGCGCAAATCTATATAAACGTGGTTGTGTATTTATATTTGATACTAAAAATAAGTATGTTTACCTTCTATCTATTGTCGCATTCCCAAGAGATCAGTGATTCTGGCCTAATGTCAGACTGAGCTTCTAATCAAGTTAAAAAATCTGGTGCTAAGCAGATAAACAATATTAGGAGGCAGATACTCTGGAAGTGCTTGGTCACTCCCAGAGCACTTACAGCTGTATTCTCATATTAAATTGCTTTTGTTAGCATGAAAATAAGCAAGTTGTGTCATTCTCGTGCTGTGAGAGCTTTTATCTTACATAGTGTAAAGCTGGTTTCTATAGAACTCAGCCACTAGTGCTTGGACGGGTCCCTGAAAACCAGTTACAGCAGATACAGATGGCACTATCGTAACCCTGCAAGAAGGATCAGTTTGAACCTCAATGCAAGCCCATCAGAAGAAAATGCCAGAGAACTAGCTATATTAAGCAAGAGTGTAAGCATTCCTAAAGACAGCACCTTCTCAGGAGGAAACCATCGGAG
Source organism: Ranitomeya variabilis (assembly GCF_051348905.1). Classification (NCBI taxonomy): domain Eukaryota; kingdom Metazoa; phylum Chordata; class Amphibia; order Anura; family Dendrobatidae; genus Ranitomeya; species Ranitomeya variabilis. The sequence continues at coordinate 641,424,330 of NC_135232.1, forward strand.
CTCTCAGTTGATCAAGTAGTTTTCAGAAGAAAGGTAGTTATCACATGATGTTCCTGTTACTAGCATAGCGCATGTAGTGTCCCTCCCTTTGATGTGGGTTCCGACGCTGAGCTCACATCTTTCCTGGCACATGGTGTTTGATGTTCATAGCAAGTGAGCTTTGCTGCTACATACAAGCAATCTGATCATCGCCTGTGTGCAGCAGAGGCGATTGGATTATTGAAGCATCTACTTTCCCATACAGACTATTGAAGCAAGCAAAAAGTAAAAAAAAAGTTATTAAAAATATTTTAAAAAAATGTAAGTTCCAATCACCCCGCCATTCAAAATAAAACAAAACACATATTTGGTATTGCCGTGTTCAGAATCGCCCGATCTATCAAGCTATGAAAAGATTTAATCCGTAAATGGTGTAGCGGAAAAAAATATATAAATTATGTTTCATTGGTTGCTGCAATATTGCATTAAAATGAAATAATGGGCGATCAAAATACCATATCCACACCAAAATGGATTCATTAACCCCTTAATCCCATATGACGTACTATCCCGTCAAGGTGACCTGGGACTTAATTCCCAGTGACGGGATAGTACGTCATACGCGATCGGCCGCGCTCACGGGGGGGGAGCGTGGCCGATCGCGGCCGGGTGTCAGTTGCCTATCGCAGCTGACATCCGGCACTATGTGCCAGGAGCGGTCACGGACCGCCCCCGGCACATTAACCCCCGGCACACCGCGATCAAACATGATCGCAGTGTACCGGCGGTATAGGGAAGCATCGCGCAGGGAGAGGGCTCCCTGCGGGCTTCCCTGAGACCCCCGGAGCAACACGATGTGATCGCGTTGCTGCGAGGGTCTCCTACCTCCTTCCTCGCCGCCGGTCCCGGATCCAAGATGGCCGCGGCATCCGGGTCCTGCAGGGAGAAAGGTGGCTTACCGAGCGCCTGCTCAGAGCAGACGCTTGGTAAGCCTGCAGCCCTGCACAGCAGATCGCCGATCTGACAGAGTGCTGTGCACACTGTCAGATCATCGATCTGTGATGTCCCCCCCGGGACAAAGTAAAAAAAAAAAAAAATTTCCACATGTGTAAAAAAAAATAAAAAAAAAATTCCTAAATAAATAATAAAAGAAATATATATATTACTCCCATAAATACATTTCTTTAAATAAAAAAAACAAAACAATAAAAGTACACATATTTAGTATCGCCGCGTCAATAACGACCCAACCTATAAAACTGCCCCACTAGTTAACCCCTTCAGTAAACACCGTAAGAAAAAAAAAAACGAGGCAAAAAACAACGCTTTATTACCATACCGCCGAACAAAAAGTGGAATAACACGCGATCAAAAAGACGGATATAAATAATCATGGTACCGCTGAAAACGTCATCTTGTCCCACAAAAAACAAGCCGCCATACAGCATCATCAGCAAAAAAATAAAGTTATAGTCCTGAGAATAAAGCGATACCAAAATAATTATTTTTTCTATAAAATAGTTTTTATCGTATAAAAGCGCCAAAACATAAAAAAAATGATATAAATGAGGTATCACTGTAATCGTACTGACCCGAAGAATAAAACTGCTTTATCAATTTTACCAAACGTGGAATGGTATAAACGCCTCTCCCAAAAGAAATTCATGAATAGCAGGTTTTTGGTCATTCTGCCTCACAAAAATCGGAATAAAAAGTGATCAAAAACGGTCACGTGTCCGAAAATGTTACCAATAAAAACGTCAACTCGTCCCGCAAAAAACAAGACCTCACATGACTCTGTGGAGCAAAATGTAGAAAAATTATAGGTCTCAAAATGTGGAGACGCAAAAACTTTTTTGCTATAAAAAGCGTCGCTGGTTTCACACTTGCGTTTTTGTCTGCAGCGTTTTTTGCACAAAAAACGCATGCGTTTTTTCCCTATATTTAACATTGAAAACGCATGCGTTTTTTGTACGTGTTTGGTGGCGTTTTCAAACGCATGCGTTTTTTTTCTGCATGCGTTCATTTTCAGAAATACAACCTGCAGTATTTTCTTGCGGCGTTTTTTTGCCGTGAAAAAAACGCATGCGTTTTTTCGCGGCAAAAAAATGCATTGCGGTCTATGTAAACGCATGCGTTTTTAAGCACATGCGTTTTGTTTGCGTTAAAAACGCATGCGTTTTTATTGGAAAAAAAAACAGAAAACACACTGAAAAGCCACCCACCACCATCAAGGTGATAAAGGGATCCAAACCCTAACCCTAACTCTACCCCTAACCTCACCCCTAACCGTTTAATGAACATTTTGACAGTCAAAGTGCCACGTATTCAAGTGCCACGTATTCAAGTGCCACGTATCACGTATTTCAGTGCCACGTATCACATATTTCAGTGCCACGTATCACATATTTCAGTGCCACGTATCACATATTTCAGTGCCACGTATCACATATTTCAGTGCCACGTGTCACATATTTCAGTGCCACGTATCACATATTTCAGTGCCACGTATCACATATTTCAGTGCCACGTATCACATATTTCAGTGCCACGTATCACATATTTCAGTGCCACGTATCACATATTTCAGTGCCACGTATCACATATTTCAGTGCCACGTATCACATATTTCAGTGCCACGTATTACATATTTCAGTGCCACCTATCACATATTTCAGTGCCACCTATCACATATTTCAGTGCCACGTATTTCAGTGCCACGTATCACATATTTCAGTGCCACGTATCACATATTTCAGTGCCACGTATCACATATTTCAGTGCCACGTATCACATATTTCAGTGCCACGTATCACATATTTCAGTGCCACGTATCACAGTGCCACGTATCTCAGTGCCACGTATTTCAGTGCCACGTATTTCAGTGCCACGTATTTCAGTGCCACGTATTTCAGTGCCACGTATTTCAGTGCCACGTATTTCAGTGCCACGTATTTCAGTGCCACGTATTTCAGTCACGTTTAGGGTTAGGGTTTTCTTTTTTTTTCTTGTGTTTTTCTATAAAAACGCATGCGTCTAAAAAACGCATGCGTTTTACCGCGTTTACATCCATTTTTTCACGCATGCATATAAAAACGCAAGTGTGAAACAAGCCTTAGTGTGTGACAGCTGCCAATCATAAAAATCCGGTATAAAAAACGCTATAAAAGTAAATCAAACCCCCCTTCATCACCCCCTTAGTTAGGGAAAAATAATAAAATTAAAAAAATGTATTTATTTCTATTTTCCCATTAGGGCTAGGGCTAGGGTTAGGGCTAGGGTTGGGGCTAAAGTTAGGGCTAGGGTTGGAGGTAAAGTTAGGGTTAGGGTTGGGGCTAAAGTTAGGGTTGGGGCTAAAGTTAGGGTTAGGATTACATTTACGGTTTGGATTAGGGTTGGGATTAGAATTATGGGTGTGTCAGGGCTAGGGGTGTGGTTAGGGTTACCGTTGGGATTAGGGCTAGGGGTGTGGTTAGGGTTACCGTTGGGATTAGGGTTAGGGGTGTGTTTGGGTTAGGGTTTCAGGTAGAATTGGGGAGTTTCCACTGTCCAGGCACATCAGGGGCTCTCCAAACGCGACATGGCGTCCAATCTCAATTCCAGCAAATTCTGCGTTGAAAAAGTAAAACAGTGCTCCTTCCCTTCCGAGCTCTCCCGTGCGCCCAAAAAGGGGTTTACCCCAACATATGGGTTATCAGCGTACTCGGGACAAATTGAACAACAACTTCTGGGGTCCAAGTTCTCTTGTTATCCTTGGGAAAATAAAAATTTGGGGGGCTAAAAATCATTTTTGTGGGAAAAAAAAGATGTTTTATTTTCACGGCTCTGCGTTATAAACTGTAGTGAAACACTTGGGGGTTCAAAGTTCTCACAACACATCTAGATAAGTTCCTTGGGAGGTCTAGTTTCCAATATGTTGTCACTTGTGGGGGGTTTGTACTGTTTGGGTACATCAGGGGCTCTGCAAATGCAACGTGACGCCTGCAGACCAATCCATTTAAGTCTGCATTCCAAATGGCGCTCCTTCCCTTCCGAGCTCTGTCATGCGCCCAAACAGTGGTTCCCCCCCACATATGGGGTATCAGCGTACTCAGGACAAATTGGACAACAACTTTTGGGGTCTAATTTATCCTGTTACCCTTGTGAAAATACAAAACTGGGGGCTAAAAAATCATTTTTGAGAAAAAAAAATATATATTTTCACGTCTCTGCGTTATAATCTGTAGTGAAACACTTGGGGGTTCAAAGCTCTCAAAACACATCTAGATAAGTTCCTTAGGGGGTCTACTTTCCAAAATGGTGTCACATGTGGGGGGTTTCAATGTTTAGGCACATCAGGGGCTCTCCAAACGCAACATGGCGTCCCATCTCAATTCCAGTAAATTTTGCATTGAAAAGTCAAATGGCGCTCCTTCCCTTCCAAGCTCTGCCATGCGCCCAAACAATGGTTTACACCCACATATGGGGTATCAGCGTACTCAGGACAAATTGCACAACATTTTTTGGGATCCAATTTCTTCTCTTACCCTTGGGAAAATAAAAAATTGGGGGCGAAAAGATCATTTTTGTGAAAAAATATGATTTTTTATTTTTACGGCTCTGCATTATAAACTTCTGTGAAGCACTTGGTGGGTCAAAGTGCTCACCACACATCTAGATAAGTTCCTTAGGGGGTCTACTTTCCAAAATGGTGTCACTTGTAGGGGGTTTCAGTGTTTAGGCACATCAGGGGCTCTCCAAACACAACATGGCGTCCCATCTCAATTCCAGTCAATTTTGCATTGAAAAGTCAAATGGCGCTCCTTCCCTTCCAAGCTCTGCCATGCTCCCAAACAGTGGTTTACCCCCACATATGGGGTATCAGCGTACTCAGGACAAATTGTACAACAACTTTTGGGGTCCAATTTCTTCTCTTACCCTTGGTAAAATAAAACAAATTGGAGCTGAAATAAATTTTGTGTGAAAAAAAGTTAAATGTTCATTTTTATTTAAACATTCCAAAAATTCCTGTGAAACACCTTAAGGGTTAATAAACTTCTTGAATGTGGTTTTGAGCACCTTGAGGGGTGCAGTTTTTAGAATGGTGTCACACTTGGGTATTTTCTATCATATAGACCCCTCAAAATGACTTCAAATGAGATGTGGTCCCTAAAAAAAATAATGGTGTTGTGAAAATGAGAAATTGCTGGTCAAATTTTAACCCTTATAACTCCCTAACAAAAAAAAATTTTGGTTCCAAAATTGTGCTGATGTAAAGTAGACATGTGGAAAATGTTACTTATTAAGCATTTTGTGTGACATATGTCTGTGATTTAAGGGCATAAAAATTCAAAGTTGGAAAATTGCGAAATTTTCAAAATTTTCGCCAAATTTCCGGTTTTTTTCACAAATAAACGCAAGTTATATAGAATAAATTTTACCACTAACATGAAGTACAATATGTCACGAGAAAACAATGTCAGAATCGCCAAGATCCGTTGAAGCATTCCAGAGTTATAACCTCATAAAGGAACAGTGGTCAGAATTGTAAAAATTGGCCCGGTCATTAACGTGCAAACCACCCTTGGGGCTTAAGGGGTTAAAATTGTCAGCCCCGCATGTAAAAAATAAGCCCTCATCCAGCCTCAGAGCGTGAAAAATGCAGACGCTACGGGTCTCTGAGAATTACGCAATTTTACGCATGCACATAACCCTAGTATATTTTACTTTCCGTCATACATGACTTTTCTGGCTCTAACACTAGCAGCACCATGGGATCACATGGCCCAGGACTGAGGCTTTACACTTCACCCTTTACCCCTGCTGTGTGGAGGCCACTATGGCCGGACGTCCCTGCACGGAGCCGCTCTATGCTGTAGCCGGACGTCCCTCGGAGGGAGCTGCTCAGTGCAGGCTGTTCTGAAGCCGGCGCTGCACACGCCGCGCTGTTGTTACATCACGTGGTGAGGGCGTGGCCTCCTATACTGAGGCTCCAGCACGGGGCGTGGCCTAATACCAGGAAGTGCCGGCAGTCAGCTTCAGCAGCCGCCGCACCGGACGGGCCTTCTCGCCGGGCTGTGGACGGTTTCTCTGCCTTTAGTGTCTGTCTACGTTGCCGGAGAGGCCGCAGTCTGGCGGGTGTATCAGGACGCTGCAGCCATGCATGACGCGTTTGAACAGGTGTTGATCTTGGAGAAACTGCCTCTGCAGATAGAGTGTGTGGCAGCCTGGGGTAAGTGCTGGCAATGGGGGTCTGACAACCTGAGAGAAGTGCTGGCAATGGGGGTCTGACAACCTGAGAGAAGTGCTGGCAATGGGGGTCTGACAACCTGAGAGAAGTGCTGGCAATGGGGGTCTGACAACCTGAGAGAAGTGCTGGCAATGACTGCCTGACAACCTGATATACAGTGCCTTGCGAAAGTATTCGGCTCCCTGGAACTTTTCAACCTTTTCCTACATATCATGCTTTAACCCCTTTCTGACATTAGACGTACTATCCCGTCGAGGTGGGGTGGGCCCGTATGCCCACCGACGGGATAGTACGTCATAGCGATTGGCCACGCTGACGGGGGGAGCGCGGCCGGGTGTCAGCTGACTATTGCAGCTGACATCCGGCACAATGTGCCAGGACCTGTCATGGACCGCCCCAACACATTAACCCCCAGCACACTGCGATCAAACATGATTTCAGTGTTCCGGCGGTATAGGGAAGCATCGCGCAGGGAGGGGGCTCCCTGCGGGCTTCCCTGAGACCCTTGGAGCAACGCAATGTGATCGCTTTGCTCCGAGGGTCTCCTACCTTCTTCTCCCTACAGGCCCCGGATCCAAAATGGCCGCGGGGCTGCATCCGGGTCCTGCAGGGAGGTGGCTTACCAGCGCCTGCTCAGAGCAAGCGCTGGTAAGCCTGCAGCCCTGCATGTCAGATTGCTGATCTGACACAGTGCTCTGCAAAGGGTCAGATCAGCGATCTTACACTATAACATGATGACCCCCCCGGGGCAATGTTACAGTGTAAAAAAAAAAAAATGTTCCCTTAAATAAATTTCTTTGTCTAAATAAAAGAAAACAATAAAAGTACACATATTTAGTATCGCCGCGTCCGTAATGACCTGTCCTATAAAACTGTCCCACTAGTTAACCCCTTCAGTGAACACCGTGAAATAACCATGGTACCGCTGAAAACGTCATATTGTCCTGCAAAAAACGAGTTGCCATACAGCATCATCAGCGAAAAAATAAAAGTTATAGTCTTCAGAATAAAGCGGTGCAAAAATAATTATTTTTTCTATAAAATAGTTTTTATCGTATAAAAGCGCCAAAACATAAAAAAATGATATAAATGAGGTATCGCTGTAATCGTACTGACCCGAAAAATAATACTGCTTTATTAATTTTACCAAACGTTGAACGGTATAAACGCCCCCCAAAAAGAAATTCATGAATAGCTGGTTTTTGGTCATTCTGCCTCACAAAAATCAGAATAAAAAGCGATCAAAAAAATGTCACGTGCCCGAAAATGTTACCAATAAAAACGTCAACTCGTCCCGCAAAAAACAAGGCCTCACATGACTCTGTGGACCAAAATATGGAAAAATTATAGCTCTCAAAATGTGGTAACGCAAAAAATATTTTTTGCAATAAAAAGCGTCTTTTAGTGTGTGACGGCTGCCAATCATAAATCCGCTAGAAAACCCGCAATAAAAGTAAATCAAACCCCCCTTCATCACCCCCTTAGTTAGGGAAAAATTAAAAAATTTAAAAAATGTATTTATTTCCATTTTCCGGCTGGGGTTAGGGTTTGGATTACATTTACGGTTGGGATTAGGGTTGGGGGTGTGTCAGGGTTAGGGTTATGGTTCGGATTAGGGTTGGGGGGGTGTCAGGGTTAGGGTTATGGTTGGGATTAGGGTTAGGGGTGTGGTTAGGGTTGGGATTAGGGTCAGGGGTGTGTTGGGGTTAGGGGTGTGTTTGGGATTAGGGTTAGGGGTGTGTCTGCGTTAGGGTTTCAGTTAGAATTGGGGGTTTCCACTGTTTAGGCACATCAGGGGCTCTCCAAACGCAACATGGCGTCCCATCTCAATTCCAGTCAATTTTGCATTGAAAAGTCGAACGGCGCTCTTTCCTTTCCGAGCTCTGCCATGCACCCAAACAGTGGTTTACCCCCACATGTGGGGGTATCGGCGTACTCAGGACAAATTGGACAACAACTTTTGGGGTCCAATTTCTTCTTACCCTTCGGAAAATAAAAAAAAATTGGGGGGGAAAAGATCATTTTTGTGAAAAAATATGATTTTTTATTTTTACCGCTCTGCATTATAAACTTCTGTGAAGCACTTGGTGGGTCTAAGTGCTCACCACACACCTAGATAAGTTCCTTAGGGGGTCTACTTTCCAAAATGGTGTCACTTGTGGGGGATTTCAATGTTTAGGCACATCAGGGGCTTTCCAAACGCAACATGGCGTCCCATCTCAATTCCAGCCAATTTTGCATTGAAAAGTCAAATGGCGCTCCTTCCCTTCCGAGCTCTGCCATGCGCCCAAACAGTGGTTTACCCCCACATATGGGGTATCAGCGTACTCAGGACAAATTGCAAAACAACTTTTGGGGTCCATTTTCTCCTGTTACCCTTGGTGAAATAAAACAAATTGGAGCTGAAGTAAATTTTTGGTGAAAAAAAGTTAAATGTTCATTTTTTTTTTTTTAAACATTCCAAAAATTCCTGTGAAGCACCTGAAGGGTTAATAAACTTCTTTAATGTGGTTTTGAGCACCTCGAGGGGTGCAGTTTTTAGAATGATGTCACACTTGCTTATTTTCTATCATATAGACTCCTCAAAATGACTTCAAAGGTGATGTGGTCCCTAAAAAAAAAAAAATAAATGGTGGTGTAAAAATGAGAAATTGCTGGTCAACTTTTAACCCTTAACTCCCTAACAAAAAAAAATTTTGGCTTCAAAATTGTGCTGATGTAAAGTAGACATGTGGGAAATGTTACTTAAGTATTTTGTGTGACATATCTCTGTGATTTAAGGGCATAAAAATTCAAATTTGGAAAATGGCAAAATTTTCGCCAGATTTCCGTTTTTTTCACAAATAAACGCAGGTAATACCAAAGAATTTTTTTTACCACTATTATGAAGTACAATATATCACGAGAAAACATTGTCAGAATCATCAGGATCCGTTGAAGCGTTCCAGAGTTATAACCTCATAAAGGGACAGTGGTCAGAATTGTAAAAATTGGCCCGGTCATTAACGTGCAAACCACCCGTGGGGGTAAAGGGGTTAAACATAAAGATACCAAATGTAAATTTTTGGTGAAGAATCAACAAGTGGAACACAATTGTGAAGTTGAACGAAATGTATTGGTTATTTTACATTTTTGGGGAAATTCAAAAACTGAAAACTGGGGCGTGCAATATTATTCGGCCCCTTTAGGGTATGTGCACACGATGCGGAAAATGCTGCGGATCCGCCACGTTTCCGCAGCTGCGTGTCCACAGCAGTTTCCCATGAGTTTACATTACAATGTAAACCTATGGGAAACAAAAAACGCTGTGCACATGCTGCGGAAAAAAACGCGCAGAAGCGCAGCGGTTTACATTCTGCAGCATGTCACTTTCTGCGGATTCCTCAGCGGTTTTACAGCTGCTCCTATAGAAAACCGCAGTTGTAAAACCGCAGTGAAATTCGCAGAAAAACCATGGTAAATCCGCGATAAATCTGCAGCAAAAACGCAGTTTTTTTGCCCTGCAGATTTATCAAATCTGCTGCGGAAAAATCCGCAGTGGACCATTATACGTGTACACATAGCCTCACTTTCAGTGCAGCAAACTCACTCCAGAAGTTCATTGTGGATCTCTGAATGATCCAATGTTGTCCTAAATGCCTAATGATGGTAAATATAATCCACCTGTGTGTAATCAAGTCTCCGTATAGATTCACCTGCTCTGTGATAGTCTCAGGGTTCTGTTTGAAGCACAGAGAGCATCATGAAGTCCAAGGAACACAACAGGCAGGTCCGTGATACTGTTGTGGAGAAGTTTAAAGCCGGATTTGGATACAAAATGATTTCCAAAACGTTAAACATCCCAAGGAGCACTGTGCAAGCGATCATATTGAAATGGAAGGAGTATCATACCACTGCAAATCTACCAAGACCCGGCTGTGTCTCTAATCTTTCATCTCAAACAAGGAGAAGACTGATCAGAGAAGCAGCCGAGAGGCCCATGATCACTCTGGATGAACTGCAGAGACCTACAGCTGAGGTGGGACAGTCTGTCCATAGGACAACAATCAGTCGTACACTGCACAAATCTGGCCTTTATGGAAGAGTGGCAAGAAGAAAGCCATTTCTCAACGATATCCATAAAAAGTGCTGTTTAAAGTTTGCAACAAGCCACCTGGGAGACACACTAAACATGAGGAAGAAGGTGCTCTGGTCAGATGAAACCAAAATCGAACTTTTTGGCAACAATGCCAAATGATATGTTTGGCGTAAAGGCAACACAGCTCATCACCCTGAACTCACCATCCCCACTGTCAAACATGGTGGTGGCAGTGTCATGGTTTGGGCCTGCTTTTCTTCAGCAGGGACAGGGAAGATGGTTAAAATCGATGGGAAGATGGATGGAGCCAAATACAGGACCATTCTTGAAGAAAACCTGTTACATAAAGCAAAATCTACAATGGAATGGTTCACAAATAAACGTATCCAGGTGTTAGAATGGCCAAGTCAAAGTCCAGACCTCAATCCAATCGAGAATCTGTGGAAAGAATTGAAAATTGCTCTTCACTTAACGATCTCCATCAAACCTCATTGAGTTCTCGCTGTTTGCCAAGGAAAAATGGGCAAGAATGTCAGTCTCTCGATGGACAAAGCTGATAGAGACATACCCCAAGCGACTTGCAGCTGTAATCGCAGCAAAAGGTGGCGCAACAGAGTATTAACTAAAGGGGCCGAATAATATTGCACGCCCCAGTTTTCAGTTTTTTCGTTTTGAAAAACTTTTCGTTCAACTTCACAATTGTTTTGCACTTGTTGTTGATTCTTCACCAAAAATTTACATTTGGTATCTTTGTTTGAAGCATGATATGTGGGAAAAGGTTGAAAAGTTCCAGGAAGCTGAATACTTTCGCAAGACACTGGAAGTGCTGGCAATGGGGAGGACTGATGGCCGGCCCCGGGAGAGCGCTGGCAATGGGGGTCTTTCAGCCAGGGGTGAGCACTGGCAATGGGGGTCTTTCAGCCAGGGGTGAGCACTGGCAATGGGGGTCTTTCAGCCAGGGGTGAGCGCTGGCATTGGGGGTCTTTCAGCCAGGGGTGAGCGCTGGCAGTAGGGGTCTGACAGCCAGGAATGAGCACTGGTAATGGGGGTCTGACAGCCAGGAGTGAGCGCTGGTAATAGGGGGCCTGAGAGCCCCAGGAGAATGCTGGCAATGGGGGATCTGACAGCCAGGGGTCAGTGCTGGCAATGGGGGGGTCTGACAGCCAGGGGTCAGTGCTGGCAATGGGGGGGTCTGACAGCCAGGGGTGAGCGCTGGCGATAGGGGTCTGACAGCCAGGAGTGAGCACTGGTAATGGACGGGTCTGAGAGCCAGGGGTGAGTGCTGGCAATAAGGGTCTGACAGGGGTGAGCGCTGGTAGTGGGGGGGGGGGGTGACAGCCAGGGGTGAGCGCTGATAATGGGGGGTCTGATAGCCATGAGCGAGCGCTGTTAATGGGGGGGTCTGAGAGCCCCAGGAGAATGCTTGCAATGGGGGGTCTGACAGCCAGGGGTGAGCGCTTGCAATGGGGGGTCTGACAGGGGTGAGTGCTGGCAATAAGGGTCTGACAGCCAGGGGTGAGTGATGGCAATAAGGGTCTGACAGCCAGGGGTAAGCGCTGACAATAAGGGTCTGACAGCCAGAGGTGAGCGCTGGTAATGGGGGGTCTGACAGCCAGGAGTAAGCGCTGGTAATGAGGGGGGTCTGACAGCCAGGGGTGAGTGTTTGCGCAAGGCTTAAGGCTGCGTTCACATTACCGCTATGCACATCCATGTATTTTTTTTCGAGTTTCTTTGAATCAAGCGCACAACCATTGTTATCCTTGCTCCGCTCCCTGCTGTTCTTGGCACGTCCCGTTCTCTTCTGTTTTTCTGACCAGTCTCTGCCGTTAGTCTGTAGGGATCCACATAAAACAGATGAGGTACTGAAGCCAGAGTTTGTACTCCCGAGTTCATCCATGTTTCATTTCCATTTTTAACTGATCCATTACAAAGAGTTAATGTTTAAAAAAAAAAAAAAAGTTCAAACAGTTTAAAATTGGAGCGGAAAAAAAATCAGATGTGAAACGAATGACACGAGAGAAAACGTATGTGTGAATGTAGCCTTGCAAGCAGCAGAATGAATACTGTGCTGGTAGGAGGCTGCTGTAGTCATTAGCCCAGCGCTCCTCTGCCTGCCGCCGATATTTGACCACAGGTAATGTGCAGCAGAAACATTATAACTACTTTTATTTCTGTGCTTCTGCCGACTATCAAAACAGCACTTTTTTCCTGGTGTTCAGCCAAATTGCCTAGTTGTTACCCTATTGCCAGGGTTTTGCTACCTGATCTGATAGTGGCATGATGTAGGGGCAGAGACCCTGATTCCAGTGATGTCACTTACTGGGCTGCTTGCTGCAGTTTTGATAACAACACTGTTTTTATCAGCATCAGATTATCACTAGAGGGCTCATTCCATGGTAACTTGCCTTACATTCACAAGCCAAAAACTGGCTACAGACTGTTCTTTGAAGGCAGGCACAAAAAGGAGTGTATGTATATTGTACATTAAACTATTCTCAATAGATTTCAACACAGTTTAATTTTTCAAAAATAAAATTAAATACAAAATACAGTGTTATTACTTGGTAACTTACATTACAAAAAAAAGGAAAGGCAATTGTCCTTCATGAGTTATGCGTTACAATATGTTTCCATCCATTGGATTAAACTTATTGTAAGGTAAGTTACCATCATCTTTGTAACGTAAGTTACTATATTGTGTTGTAAGGTAAGCTACCATGGAATGACCAAGTGGACTAATCCTGCGCTCACCACTCATTGGTAGATTTCTGCCTATGCAGTGTACATAGGAAGCTACCAATTAGTGGTGTGTGGATGGGGTCATACAAGACTCTGCATTCAGAGAACTTCAAGATCTGCAGAAGATAAATCAGTGATTTTTATCAAAGCTACAGTGAGCAAACCAGAAAGTGACACGTCGCTAGAATCAGGGTCTCTGCACCTACATCATGCTGCTCTCAGATGGGGTAGCAAAAACCTGGACAGATTCACCTGTGTTTGTATCAGTACATGTTCCTAAATGAATGGTAACAATATCGTGCTCACTTTTCAGAGGACTGTCTTCTCGTTGGCACCAAACAGGGACATTTGCTACTGTACAGGGTCAAGAAAGAGCAAGGTGAGTCATCTGTACAGAATCTGTCCATAGTAAAGTGGTGCAATTTTACTTTAGGGATGTCCTCTCGGGACTGATGCGCTGGTGACTTTCTGGAACCTCAAAAACATCAAATTGTGCATTTTTGTTGTAGATCTAGTGACAGCTTTGTAGCGGATTTTACCATAAGCATTACAAAGGGTGAAAATATGCACCATACATGAGCATGTAATAGAGGCTAGGCATAAAATCGCTGCCTCATGTCTGAATCACATTAACAAGACCTCAATAAACACACTGCCATCTCTATTATTTGCTGGAACCAGTCTGGTTGGTGATCACTAGAAGACTGGCATTCGGTAAATAAGAATCTGTGGTCGGGGAAGTGTGGTGATCTATCTTTGTACCGTGTTTCATTTCGTATATTAACGCACTGTGAATTGAAAATCTACTGCAGATTTTCCAAAGACCGTTACACAGTAAAAAATCCACAGCATATCCATCCCATGTTCATGACCTATCAAAGAAACTACCATACGTGTTTTTGTTTTTTTTAATAACAAAACAAAAAACAAACCTATTTCATGGAGACAGGCCAGGTTATAGTTTAAGAAGTTTTAACTGTTTGTCAAATTTGATTCCCGCATAATGTTAAGGCATCTTTATCTACTGCACCGACAGAATCGCAGAGGGATGCAAGTATTGACCTAAAAAACTGTTAAAAAAATAAACATCTGAGAGCAAATAATTTACCCATTAAATATTGTACAGAATCTGATATTTGGTCAAATTTGGATCCCTTAGACCTGATGGGGCTGTTATACTTTTGAGGGTCCAAACAATTGTATGTTCACATTGCAGAAGTTGGAATGCAGATCTTTGTGGGGTATTACCATCTTATTAGTCCTAAAGATGTGGCATTGCTATCACTCACTGGTTCCACCGTACAGATGATGTATCCCAGTAACGATAAATCTCATACACCTCTGGTGTGGCTCACTTTCTCCCAAGCTGATGGATATTTGATTTGCCTGCCCTCTCTGCATTGTCTTGCCTTGGTGTCTAATAACTGTATTATGTTGTCTTGAATATTCTGTGTGGCTGGGTGAGAGGCCTATGACAGTGGGTCTAAGGGGTAAAGATTGATGCTGCGGGGTTTCAGACAAAAAAATACTTTAAAAGTCGCTAGGGAAAGAGTAAGGCTCACGAACGTCAGGCAGCATCTATCAGCTTTCAGGTTACCTTTAATGAGCCTTGTCACATGGTTTCGGACCCAAAGTCATGTCATACCCTATGGGACAAAATCAGACGGCCAATGAACTCAGACGGGGATTGCAAGCAATGCACCGACAGGCCAGCGGCTCTCCCAACCTGAGCATAACTGCTGCTTAGAAGTACATGCTGTCATGTTCTGGTCGTCGGAGCTGTTGGCCCGTCTGAGCATTGGGCTGTGATCCTCATCTAAGTTATGTGACCGTCTGACTCTTCCTGAAGTCTTTGGTTATCCTTGCAGAAAAAAATATTTCTCTGTCGCCCATGACGGCACCACGGAGAGGGGATCCGCCCACCAAGGACAGGAAACCTACAGATAAAAAGGGCGGTACCACTCTCCCGCATCAGTTGGTTTCCTGTCCTTGATGGGAGACCTACAGACTTACCAGAAGGAAGATCGTCGTGGGATTCCGGGGCCAATCAGTCCGACTCAGGCAGCTGGGGTCCCTCTGCCTCGGCTGGTGTGGTCACCCGAAGCGCCACCGCTGGGGCTAGTGGGCCTCTAGGGTGTGCGGGGGAGGTGACATGGAGTTCGCGGTCACCTCCCTAGGTAAGATGCAGCAGCGGCAACATCCAGGGGGGTCCCTCTGTGGTTGCGGGAGGAGCGGCGCGGCTCTCCCTTTGGAAGCGTCAGCCTGCACACTGCATAGCCGACCGGCGTGCAGGGACCGCGCGTTAGGGCAGGCTGCAGGCTGCAAAGAGACCGGGAGCTCCGGTGGGCAGCGGGTCATGTGCGGCACCATCTTGAAACTGCACGTTGGAAAGAGCGATAATGGCACACTCCGCAGACGCCGGCAGACAGCGTTCCTATGCAGGCGCCGGAAGAGGCGCTTCTGCGCAGGCGCATAATTGAATCAAGCGGCGGGAATCGCCGCTGCATAAAAAGAGGCTGCTTCAGTAATCCGTCGGAAAGGAACCGCAGCACGAGCCGCGGCACAGGCCGCAGCGCAAACCGCAGCACTAGCCACAAAAAAAAAAAAATGCCGCAGCAGCGATAAACATACAGGGGGGTCCCTCTGTGGTTACGGGGAGAGTGGCGCTCTCCCCCCTGAAGCGTAAGCCTGCAATCTGCAAAAGCCGGGGCCCCCGGTGTGCAAGGAAAAAAAAAAAAAGCCGCATGATGCCTCTGTGCGTCATATGGCACAGTCTGAATTCCCTATCGGTGTGTCTTTGGGGTGTGGGAGGAGGCCGGAGTGCCCGGTGGAGACCCACGCAAACACGGAGAGAGCATGCGGGCTCTTTGCAGATGTTGTCCTGGGTGGGATTTGAACCTGGGACTCCAGCGCTGCAGTGCTGGCCACTAAGCCACCGTGCTGCCCCATATCATACGGCATCATAATACTTTTATGCATTATATTGAGTGCAACACGTTGCATCATGTTTCCTCTATGCATCGTATTGAGTGCCTCTGTGTGTCATATTGCATCTTAGAGCCTCTATGCATCTTACCGAGTGCCCCTGCGTGTCATGGTGCCTTTTTGGTCTGTGTATCATATTTCTTCTATGCATTATGTCGTGTGTCCCTGTATCATGTCGCATCATAGTGCTTCTATGCATTATATTACATGCCTCTACGTATCATATTACATCATGGTGCCTCTATGCCTTATGTTGCGTGCCTCTGTGCATCATGTTGTGGCATGATGCCTCTATGCATCTTACTGAGTGCATCTGTGCATCATGGTGCCTATGCATTATATGGCATGTCTCTGTGTATCATATTGCATCATAGTGCTTTTATGCATTATATTGCATGCCTCTATGTATCATGTTGCATCATAGTACCTCTAGGCATCGTATTGAGTGCCTCTGCGCGTTGTATTGCATCATGGTGCCTCTATGCATCGTACTGAGTGCCTCTGGGTGTCATATTGTATCATAGTGCATCTATGCATCATACTGAGTGCCTCTGTGCTTCATATTGCATTATTGTGCCTCTACGTATCATATTGAGAGCCTCTGTGCATCATGTTGCATCGTAGTGCCTTTATGCATCATATTGAGTGCATCATGTTGCATCATAGTGCCTTTATGCATCATATTGAGTGCATCTGTGCTTCATATTGCATCAGTGCCTCTATGCATCATATTGAGTACCTCTGCTTCATATTGCATCATTGTGCTTTTATGCATCATATTGAAGGCCTCTGTGCATCATGTTGCATCTTAGTGCCTCTATGCATCATATCGAGTGCCTCGGTGTATCATATTGCATCATAGTGCCTCTGTGCTTCATGTTGTATTATAGTGTTTCATATTGCCTCTGTGCATCATAGTTCACAGTGCCTCTGTGCATCATGTTGCATCGTATTGCATAATGTCGCATCTTAGTGCTTCATATTGCCTTTATGCATTGTATTGCATTATATTGCATTGTGGTGCTTCATTGTGCTTTTTTGCTTCACATTGCATCAATAGCTCCTCCATGCATCAAAATGTGTGCTTACGGGCATCTTATTGCTTCAGTGCCCCTGTGCCTCAGGGGGTATCATTAGTATCATAGTACCTCTGTGCTTCCTAGTACTTCGGGCTTGGTGTTTTCTTTTTTGGCTCTGGGTTAGACCTTCTGATTTAGGTTATGCAGCCATGCACAAGGTATATCGTGGGTCTACCATTTCACATTTTTGTCTTGGGCCCCAACTCTGGCTTATAGAGTCCTAGTGGTTTTTGTACCCAGTTCCAACTTCTGTTGATTCATTCTTTACAACAGGGCTTAGCTGAGCTTTGCTTGAATTGGCTGAGTAAATTAGCAGTTCTTCCGTATGGAACAGTTTTTCTCAACCTATAAAGCGACATACTACTGTCCTGGGAGCAGAAAATACCAAGAGGTGGAAGGAAAAAATCCTTACCAATTCCACATGTGACAATCAGGCTGGTTTCCTTGATTAACATCCAGTAGACAGATTCTCGTCCCATAAGTCTATTGTACTATGGTTACCAGGGACGGCATGTCTGCCTTTGGCACCTTGTGGCGAATCAGCACCTCTCTGGTGGGAAGAATCCTGTTTTTCTCTAGCCATAGAGTATGGCTACTCCCTCCATGGCTGATAACACTGACAAGCTTGCCTTTTAGGATATGTATATGTGTGTAATGTCAGTAAAATAGGAGTGATGATACACGTTTCCCTTTCAGCGTTTCTAATGAGGCCAACTCTGGTAATGTTAGGAAATATTACCTGCCGGATTGTGTATTCCTTAGTTGCAATAATATCCAACCCTTGTTTGGAGTTTAGACACCTAAGGATTCGGAATAGACGTGATCTCCTGGATGAGTAATGTGTGTACATCCTAATGCTCTGCCATTATCCGTGTACTAACTGTTATTGGTTTGATCTTCCTGCAGTCCAGGACTGGAGGCTAGTGGCACGCGCGGGGTGAGAGCGTGCCCTTATGACGCAAGCAGACGCCGCGGTGCATGACTGGGTAATCCAGTCTGAACAGGCACATGTTGCTTCTCCAAGTCCCCTCCTCGTGGAAATATAGAGCAGGTGGTCGGGGGCCGGTACTCTGAGCCCTAATATGTGGAAATGGTCAAAAGGCTGGTCACCCAGACTTCTCTGGTGCATCTCCTCAGAATATTAGCCATAATATTGATTGTGAATGTTTCCAGGAGTGGAGTAGACCATATAGGAACCACCAAACTGCTGGGGGGGGAAACCTGGAGGAACTTCCTTTCAGGTTCCAAGTTAGAAGAGGGAGTTTCCAATAACAGCTGTCTTAGAGTTTCTGCGAGGAATTGGAACAGGGGCTAGCCACAAATACTTTAAAAGTACAAGTCTTGGCTTTAAGGGCCCTGTACAATTACGACCCGGCTGGGTATCGGGGATATCCAGGTTCATCAAAGCGTTGGCCAGGTCTAGACCCATCCCCTCTCGGTTTACTTTTTGGAATTTAAACTTGGATCTTATATCCCTATCCAAACCTCCTTTTGAGCCCCGGTCAGAGGCTTCTCTGGGAATCAGTCCCTTAAAACATCACTTTATGAATCGGTGGGTTCCCAGGTTCATCAGGGCAGCAGGTAGTTCGAGGCCACTTCCAGTAAAAGTTCCCTTCAATGGGATTTATTTTTGGTCCTTAAAACCCTGTCTAAACCGCCCTTCAAACCCTTAGAGGATATCCAATTAAAACTCCTATCCCTCAAAACATCCCTGCTCGTCGCCCTCTCATCTGCTCGTAGAATAAGCGACATACAGGCACTATCTTCTAACCCTCCTCATACACGGTTTTTAGAGGATAGTGTTACTCTCAAAATAGATCCTGCATACCTCCCGTAGGTGGCATCCCGGTTCCACAGAACTCAAGAGATATCTCTTCCCTCCTTTTGTCTTAACCCTAAAAATAGGGAGGAGGAATGATTGCATACACTAGATGTCAGGAGATGCTTCACGTAGTACTTAGAAGCCACCAGAGAAAGTAGGGAGGATGCCTCTCTTTTTGTGTGCTTTCAGGATCCCTGGAAGGGGAAGAAAGCGTCCACAGCTACTCTGGCGAGATGGATCACAGATGCTATCAGCCAATCATACTCATCAAGTGGAATGTCTATTTCCGGGGAGGTCAAGGCTCACTCAACGAGAGCAGTGGCAGCTTCTTGGGCGAGAAGGCCGGAGCTTCGATTGACCAGATACGTAGAGCTGCTACTTGGTCGTCACCTTCCACATTCTATAGGCACTATAGATTGGACCTTATCTCCTCTTCGGACCTTACTTTCGGTAAAGGGTTCTGGAAGCGGTGGTCCCTCCCTGAATGTACAAATCTATGAAATCTCTCCGTGGTGCCGTCATGGGCGACAGAGAAAAATATAGTTCTTACCGATAACGGTATTTCTCTGAGCCCATGACGGCACCCGTACATTCCCTCCCTTCACTTTTGGGTGTGCACGTTAATATAGTGCCATAGTTTATTTTATTATAGGTCACGAGGTATCTCAATTAAGTTAAGTAATATTGAAACTAATAAGCTGTTCCATAGTCTCCCATTGTTCTCTAGTAAACAACTGATGCGGGAGAGTGGTACCGCCCTTTTTATCTGTAGGTTTCCTGTCCTTGGTGGGCGGATCCCCTCTCCGTGGTGCCGTCATGGGCTAAGAGAAATACCGTTATCGGTAAGAACTATATTTTTTTCAGGCTCGTTTCGCTTTCTGTTGTCTGATGAGTTTGGGGTGCTTTTGAGTCTTTCTTTACATTAACATTTAATTAAGTTAACTGGTGTTGTTTCTCCTCTGGCTGCATCTGAGGGATGAATGGTTAACCTTGCGTGCAGCTTATCTGCAGGCACGTTACCAGGAACTGCTGCAAAACATTACTTTCACAGTCACCTGCAAGGTCAGGAAAGTTATAGATAAAATGCTCAGATGCCGGTATATCACCTACTGTCCTAGGATATGTGTGTGTATTAGTGATGAGCTAATGTGCTGGGATAAGGTGTTATCTGAACATGCTCGGGTGCTGACCAAGTGTCTTAGGCATGCTCAAATTCTATGTTTGAGTCCCCATGGCGATTCCAACAGGCGCAACACATGCATAGATTGCCTAACAAACACGTAATCCTTCATATATTGTTGCTGTCAAACAGCTGCGAAACATGCAGCCGCTGAGGCTTGAACATGTTTTTCGAGCACGCCTGTCACGAATCCCTCCGTGCTGCCGCTATTTTGTCATGTACCAGCTCTTAGCACGCGACTTGGGGTTGCACCTGCAAGGGTTAATCTATCTCCCCTCTCTGTCCAGCATTCAACCTCTGTCCTATGCTGTAATGTTATCATAAATCACACACCGACCCAGGCCACACACCCGCTCATACACGCTGCCACTACTCACCGAACATATGGGCGATGAGTCCCGGAAATATTGCTACTACTGCCTGCCAATCATAAGGCTCACACACCTTAGGCTATGGATTCTTTAGAACATACAAGGTTCAACCTATTTAAGTTTTATGCTTTAATACAAAAGGTACAGTGCTTACAAATAAAAAATATAAAAATATGGTAATAAAGACATACAGATATGCAAAACAGTTATAAAATTAACAGGAGAAAACTTATAAAAATAGCTAACTTGTAGTCTGCTTCTGCTCCTTGAGAGTGGATGAATATAGACTGGATCACATCAGCTAGGCTGCCCCTCAATCTGTGAACAACTTTGTACATATACAAGCCTAATTTATAGTTACACTCGAGGTCAAATTTATAGACCAGCCTCTCATGTTAATATTATAATTGCTTGTTTTTGATTGGGCCACGGCCACTCCCCCAATTAATATATTATTTTCCTCTGAACGCTCTTTGCCTAAAGGTTCTCATGGATAGATAGTGTCAGGGTGTAATTGACATCTCTCTTCAAAAGAGCTGAAGGTGTGAAGCACTTCCTCTCCTTCCTGGTTCTTAGGAGGCCCCCTGGCGAGAGTGAAGACAGGAGACTGCTTTCTCAGGATAATACATATTAACACCTTGGTGAGACCTGCAGCCATCAGGACAGATGTTAAATTACTGCTCGTTACACATATAAAACTATACATGTTTCACTACAACGCCGAAGACACTCGATTAGCACCTGAGCATGCTCAGATAACAACTTATCCCAGCACGTTCACTTATCACTAATGTGAATCTATCTTCAATACACTGATACAGCTGAACAGTATGGTGGAGAAGGGAACCATCAGATCACCGCTTCACCATTCCATCTGGGTAGAGACAGATGGAGCTGCATAGATCTTTGGTCATTTGACTTTTTGCAGCAGAGAAGCAGGAATTTGAAAGGACACGCGTGCAAGTGGGATGCTTGTGTGAGCCACTGTGGGGAATTCATACTATGAGGCTAATATGCTGTGAGGAAGAGGCACTCGGGTGCATCATACTGTGTAGGGGGAAGATGGGAGGTCTGGGGCATCATGCTATGTGTGTGTGTGGGAGCATCCTACTTTTTGTGTTTCTGGGGGGAGTTTGACTTTTGGGGCTTCATATTGTGTATGATTATAAGCCCATTATACTGCATGTGTAAGTGACAGCCGGAGTATCATATTGCTTATGTGGGTGGTGACTGTTGGCATCAAACTGTGGGGTGGGAGGGGCATTATGTTCCAGGTATTTGTGGGGTGACTTCAACATCATACTGCATGTGTGGGTGGGAAGAACGACTGTGGAGGCATCCTACTGCGTGGGTGGGTGCACAGGATGACTGGAGGCATCATACTTCGTCTGTGGGTGGGCAGGACAACTGTGGAGGCATCGTACTGCGTCTGTGGGTGGGTAGGACGACTGGAGGCATCGTACTGCGTGTGTGGGTGGGCAGGACGACTGTGGAGGCATCGTACTGCGTGTGTGGGTGGGCAGGACGACTGTGGAGGCATCGTACTGCGTGTGTGGGTGGGCAGGACGACTGAAGGCATCATACTGCGTGGGTGGGCAGGACGACTGTGGAGGCATCGTACTGTGTGGGTGGGCAGGATGACTGGAGGCATCGTACTGCGTGTGTGGGTGGGCAGGACGACTGTGGAGGCATCGTACTGTGTGTGTGGGTGGGCAGGACGACTGTGGAGGCATCATGCTGCATGCGTGGGTGGGCAGGACGACTGTGGAGGCATCATGCTGCATGCGTGGGTGGGCAGGACGACTGTGGAGGCATCATAGTGTGTGTGGGTATGGTGGGAGCCACGAAAGGAGTCTGGTACTGTGTAGGGATGCTAGTGGGATTCTGTAGGAGCATTATTTCTTGGGTGTGGGATGTAAATTGACAGAAAAAAAATTGAACTTGTTGCTTTTTCTAACTTTCAAAGTTGGGCGGATTTGGTAGTGATTATTATGTTTAAGAACTTTTTTCCTTCTCTTGTGACATTTTTTCAGAATGTAATTACATTTTTTTTTTTTTTTTTAGGTTGTAACCAGTTTGAAGTAACTTTAGAAAAATCCAATAAGAACTTTGCTAAGAAAATTCAGCAGGTACAAGATGCATCTTTTAGAGTTTAGATAGATTTTCAACATCGTCTGGTAATAATCTGATTGTTGAGGTGACAGCTGGAAACCTCAGCGATCAGCTCCTATAGCTGCGGGAATACATAATGTGGTACTGTGGTGTAAAGCAGGGGTGGGCCACACATTTTCCCGAGAAGCCACATGGGAGACCGGGAGTGTTGCAGAATGTTGAACCAATACATTGAAATTAATTCTGTTGAATGTTAACATTACCATATTATCGTATATTAATTTTATTGCTAATTATTGAGCAGATAAACTGTATATGTCACTGATTTTTGTAGTTTGTAAAAAAAAAAAAAAAGTAAATTCATCTACTCTTGAAATTCAGCCTTTTGTACTATGATCAACAACTCCCCTAAAAAAAAAATATATATATTGTTGTCCCTCACAGAATATGATGGTCCACAGCTCCCCACCCAATATACTAGATCCTACAACCCCCCATACACTGTATGATGCCCCTACAGCCCCCCACTCTAAGCCCTCCAAAAAGTATGATCTTGTGAACAGAATGATGACAGCCTTGCAGATCCCTTTATACAGAACAATGACCCTTGCAGTATGTTTCCCCACAATACATAACAAAATTAAAATGGCTCTACAAGTGAGTAGCAAAGCAAACGCTACTCACCTTGCCCCTGTTCTCCTGGCGCCCTGATCCTGTCTTTGCTTTGCACTTTGATGCTCTACAGCATGTGTGATCTAATGGTCATCGCGCCTACTACCGAGACACTCCAACGCACAGGTGTGAGTGGTGGAGGACGAAGCAGATTGCTTGCTCCTCCGCTATTGCATTCATAGATATCTGAATGCTGAGAATACAGATACCGATGTAATCGGGTCGGAGGAGAGGAGGGCGACTGCAGCGAGCACCCCATGGGCCACTCCTTCTAGCCCTCTTGCTGGATATGGACTGTTGGCAGTGGTTTGCCCAGGTCTGGTGTAACATATTATTATATGGCTTTGATTCTTCTAGCGCTGAAGCCATGGCTCTCCACTGTGAGAGGTCGGACTAGGCAGGGTACCCCACCCTCCTAATGTCTGTAGGCTCTGGTAGGGCATATAGAGAAGTGTTGTGCGGATTAAAGACTTTGTTTTTATTCTCCTTTTTTTTTTTCAGATTCATGTTGTTCCTCAGTTTAAGATCCTTGTGAGTTTGCTTGGTGAGTTGTGTTGTGATATACGATGTGGTCACGTGTGCTTGACTGATGTATGGATTCTAAATAATACCTTCTTTTCCTTCTCCCCCTCCACACACAGATAACAATGTGTGCGTCCACGACTTGCTGACTTTCCAACTTATGACCACCATTTCTAAGGCCAAGGGGGCCTCTTTACTGTCTTGTGATCTGCAGGTGAGCTCACTTTACTTTAACCTCTGAACCGCTGATACGCCTTTTCACAAGTCACCCTCACAATATAATACATTTTTCAGCCTCTTTGTAATCCTTACAATGTTTAGGGTGTTATAGCTTATAGTCTTAATAGCTCACTTGTGTAATAGTTGAATTTTACTTATTAACAAAAAAACTTTTATAAAATAAAAGTTGAACCTGAAGTGGCAGTGCAAGTACTCTGCCTGATATTCGTAAGAAGTCCACAGTTGTGGAAGTTACAGAAGCAAATGCAGAAAGTAAGCTCCATATTGTGCTGCCAACATTTTTCGGTCCAGGAACATCTTCACCCCTCCAGGTTTTCCAACGACAGCGACACCGGACATAAACAGATCTTGCAAATTTTGCTCCATTTAGTTCCTTAGGAAATTCTTCGTACAGATGAGCTGTTACAGGTGTGAGCCGGACAAGTCTGAGCTAGGCCGTTATTGACACAGACGGCTGCATCTTGTAATACAAGGGTCTAGGTTCCCACAAACATCTGAAATAAAAATGGTAACGCTTTTGTTGAAAATGCAGATTTTTATTTTTCCTGCACTATTGTCCAGTAGAAAATACTAGGCATTAGCATACGGAGTTTGAAAATTATAAAAAGTATGTTTTGGATATGCAGGGGCAATTGGGGGCTTATATACGGATTGCTGGACAGTGGTACATGAGTTACAGCACGAGTGTCACTAATGTAAGTTCCCTGCCCCATCTACTAGAATTGCCAGCCGCCGTCTTCTATAATCAGCGCTGCTCCAATCTTTTCCAGCAGGTTATGACCTACAGTGATCGCTCCAGTGTTAGCTGGGTGGTCCGGGGATCAGTACTCAAGTTAACTCTGAGAGCCAGAACAATGGTCTCATAGACTTTCACTGAAAGTTTGTGACTGTTACTTCTGAATTCTCTTCCGGAGCGACGCCAGGAAGAGCAGAAGATGGAGGGTGGTGAGTGTAAGACTAGGGTCTCTTGATTTAGTTCACAACTGGCTTTTAACCTGCATCCAGAGGTCAGAGAGAGACGTGATTGAGGCCAACCTGCATTGTTTATGTAATCTATTTGCCTAGTTTATCCTCCTCTGTTTGGAATGCCAACAAACTGGCTGACATGGACAATGTATGTAATCAACATGTCAGCAAACATCATTGTTCAGTGGCCATGCATTACTGTTTTGCAAAGATAACAGAAAATAAACTGTAGGAGATAATATTAGAGGTAAATAATCATCATACAAGAAGAGGTAATACTTCAGACAACAATTTATGATTCTGGGCCTACACAATTTACGTCTGGCATAATTAAGAAGAAACGCTGTGTTGTCACAGTCCCGAGCAGCAAAAGGGTTAAGAAATAATGAAACAAAAGATGGTCGATCTAGTGCTGCATAGTTTTTTGATTTGTATGCATTTAATGTATCTCAGAGTGATCAGAAGACTGTGTGAACCAAGCCCTGTTTAGGTTAATTTATTTAGACGAGGGCTGGTGAAACTCTGTGGACTGCAGTGCTTGGGCCCACCGGCCCCTTTTGTCAATAGTTGGCCCTTTTAATCCCTCCCTTGCCCAGGAGGCATTCATTTTGGGGGGAGGAAAGGAGATTCTGTCAGCTAGAGCAGTCAGACTGGAATACCCTACCACAAGGGGTAGTAATGGCAGACACTAGAACAGATTTAAAAAAAAAAAAAAAAAAAAAAAAAAACTGGATGGTTTTATCACACCAAATGGCATTGCAGGTTTATAAATAGACTAGTGATAGAGAAGGTATAACTGGTGGAGAAAGGTTGAACTTGATGTACCCAAGGTTTTTTTTTTTCTTAACCTGTGTAACTATATGTATATACAGCAGACTGTGTCTCCTATATGATATGTGTGTGTATATATACAGGGTGGTCCAAAAGTAGGTGGACAGTATGTGAGTAGGGTTATGAAGGGGGAGATTTATCAAACATGGTGTAAAGTGAAACTGACTCAGTTGCCCTTAGCAACCAATCAGATTCCACTTTTCATTCTTCAGACTCTTTGGAAAATAAAAGGTGGAATCTGGTTGCTAAGGGCAACTGAGTCAGTTTCACTTTACACCATGTTTGATAAATCTCCCCCTTCATAACCCTATTACACATACTGTCCACCTACTTTTGGACCACCCTGTCTTGGTGTCTCCTTTATGATGCGTGTGTGTATATACAGCAGTCTCTGTGTCTCCTATGTGATGTATGTACTGCAGACCTCCCACTGCTTGACTTTTATAAACGATATGTGATCAGTAATGAATTTCCTTCTGTGAGGAGACCTGCACTATAATCTACATCTGTGTGCTGAACAACTTTCTGCTGTGATTAGTTCTTTACAAAACTTCAGACAGTCTACTGCGCTCCAGTGCGACACAAACCTGGAGGTGCAGTTCACAGCCTCACCAAAGTGAAGCAGCTCCAGCCGTCACATTAAGGACACATTAATTGTATGTTTAACCATATATTCCAGGATAATTCTTAAGTTGCTAATTTTGTACAGCCCGCAAATGATATAAATTTCCAAATGGCCATTTTCAAAAAACAGTTCCCCACTCCTGGTTTCAACCATAATGCAACCAACGACATCACAGTTTTCCTTAAACAGTGCAATACTCTTCTTTACTTTATTTTATTTTCATCAGGCATTTATAAATGAACTGACAGATTTTAATATTTTTTTTCCTCTTTGAGCTTTAGTATCTCCTTTATTGTTCATTACTGTAAATAGTTATGTAAATTCAGTTTCTTTATGAATTTTGTATTTTTTTTTTTTCAGCACACTAAAACAGGTGAAGAAACGTTAAAGATGTGTGTGGCTGTTCGGAGAAAGCTGCAACTTTACTACTGGAAGGATCGTTCATTTCATGAACTTCAGGTGATAAATCTCTTAATGAAGTGACCAGATTTTACCTTAACCCACTCACGACATATGATATTTATGCCATATGTAGTTTCCCTGCATTTGATGCGAGCTCGCGTCTTTACCGGCATTTGAGAGCTGATTTAATCAGCAGTCATGTGCCTTTACCAGCCATGACTGGAGAGGTGCTCAGCCCGCTGCTGTTAACTTGTTCCACTGTCATTCCATGCTCCCATCGGCGCACCCGTGATGTGATCTCTGGGTGTCGATGGGTTATCATGACAGCTGGGGGTTTACTGAAGACCCTCATGCCTGTCATTAGATCCTCTTGTGAAACCCAGCCCATGGCTGGCGTTCATAGGAGATCGCGTGAGTTTTCCTTTACAAACAGTGTTGAAGCTCTGCTTTGTGTAACATAGGTGATCAGATGATCGCAGCTTCAAGTACCCTATTAAATACAGTGAAAAGTTAAATTAAAAAAAAATAACCCACAAGTTGAAATCACCCCATTAAAAATAAATCAATTAAATACATAAAAAATCCACATATTTGATATCTCTGCATTCAGAAATGTCCAATCTATCAAAATTAGTGATGAGCGAATATACTCGTTACTTGAGATTTCCCGAGCATGCTCAGTGGTCCTCCGAGTATTTGTAACTGCTTGGAGATTTAGTTTTCATCTCCTCAGCTGAATGATTTACAGCTATTAGCCAGTATAAGTACATGTGGGGGTTGCCTGGTTGCTAGGGAATCCCCACATGTAATCAAGCAGGCTAATAGCTGTAAATCATCCAGCTGCGGCGAAGAAAACTAAATCTCTGAGCATTAAAAAATACTCGGAGGACCCCCGAGCATGCTCTGGAAATCTTGCGTAACGAGTATATTCGCTCATCACTAATCAAAATATAAAATATATTTCAGATCATGAAAAATGAAAATGTTATTAGTCTCGGAAAATGGTGACAAAAGCAAAAACAAAACTTCTTTACAAATTGCCAATTTTTTTTCACCACTTAAATAAAGAATAAAAACTATACTTATTTGGTATCTGCATATTCATATTAACCTGGAGAATTATACAGATTTACCTTGTAGTGAACATCTAATATATAATTGCCTAGAATACTACTTCCTGCAATTTGTGCCAACTTCCGTGGCTTTGTCCGGAGCTAATGTCCGGAGCTAATGTCCGGAGATAAGTGACGTCACCAGTGTCCTACACCCAGGCAGAGCACAGGGGCCCCAGGCAGCATATGGGGCCCCAGGCAGCATATGGGGCCCCAGGCAGAGCACAGTGGCCCCAGGCAGAGCACAGTGGCCCCAGGCAGAGCACAGTGGCCCCAGGCAGAGCACAGTGGCCCCAGGCAGAGCACAGGGGCCCCTGGCAGCCTATGGGGCCCCAGGCAGAGCACAGGGGCCCCAGGCAGCCTATGGGGCCCCAGGCAGCCTATGGGGCCCCAGGCAGAGCACAGTGGCCCCAGGCAGAGCACAGTGGCCCCAGGCAGAGCACAGTGGCCCCAGGCAGAGCACAGTGGCCCCAGGCAGAGCACAGGGGTCCCAGGCAGAGCACAGGGGCCCCTGGCAGCCTATGGGGCCCCAGGCAGAGCACAGGGGGCCCCAGGCAGAGCACAGGGGGCCCCAGGCAGAGCACAGGGGGCCCCAGGCAGAGCACAGGGGGCCCCAGGCAGAGCACAGGGGGCCCCAGGCAGAGCACAGGGGGCCCCAGGCAGAGCACAGGGGGCCCCAGGCAGAGCACAGGGGGCCCCAGGCAGAGCACAGGGGGCCCCAGGCAGAGCACAGGGGGCCCCAGGCAGAGCACAGGGGGCCCCAGGCAGAGCACAGGGGGCCCCAGGCAGAGCACAGGGGGCCCCAGGCAGAGCACAGGGGGCCCCAGGCAGCCTATGGGGCCCCAGGCAGAGCACAGGGGGCCCCAGGCAGCCTATGGGGCCCCAGGCAGAGCACAGGGGGCCCCAGGCAGAGCACAGGGGGCCCCAGGCAGCCTATGGGGCCCCAGGCAGAGCACAGGGGGCCCCAGGCAGCCTATGGGGCCCCAGGCAGAGCACAGGGGGCCCCAGGCAGCCTATGGGGCCCCAGGCAGAGCACAGCGATATTTTGGACCACTGTGCGGTGTTTCAGACCCCCTGTGTGATGTCTGGGGCCCTGTTCTTAAGTATATTAAAGATTAAAGTAACGTATATTAAAGTATATTATAGATCAAATTTGACACGTTTATGAGCACCATTGAGTGATATACTCAAGAATGACATAATTTTTCAACATTTTATGGTTTCAAACTGTAAACACTCAGAGTTTTTTTTACTTCAACCAGAAAACCTTAACGGTTCATAAAAAACTTGACTGTTCAGGATATGATAAAAGTCATAGTATTCTGAATCTTTAACTTATAAAGATACCTTTACATGGGGTGATTATTGGTTCCAGAGAGGCTTTCGGCCGATAATCGTACACATGGCTGGTGACAGGACAATACAATATAAACGTTCAAAGGTAAACACTGATAACATTAAAATCTAATATATAATTGCCTAGAATACTACTTCCGGCAATTTGTGCCAACTTCCGTGGCTTTGTCCGGAGATAATGTCCGGAGATAAGTGACGTCACCAGCGTCCTACACCCGCTCAGGGTGGACAAAGATATATGCCTTCGTGGTGCGCGGCACTTTTCTGATTGGTTGCCGCCTGCCGCGAGCGACCAATTAGAAATGTGCCGTACTGTCAAGAATTGTCAAGAGCTGGTGAGTGCAGCCATTTTTTGTTCTTTCTTACTATTATTTATTAATTGTATTATTCTTACACTTGAATAAATAAAGTATATATGGATTCTAGACTCCCGATTCTTTAGAATCGGGCTGCCATCTAGTGGTGAATAAAAAAAAAACTAAAAAAAAATATTGTGGAATTGCAACTTTTTTTTTTTTTTTTTTTTTTTTTGCCACTTAACCGTATTTGGATATTTTGTTTTTTTTATCCCCCCTATTTTCCAGTACTCTGTGGTAGAATGAATGGGAGCATTCAAAAGTACAATTTGATCTGCAAAAAACAAGCCCTGATACTCCTATATTGACAGAAAAATAACCATTATTGTCCTTGGAAGAAGGGGATGAAAAATCAAAAATGGAAAATCACACGGGGAGTGAAAGAGTTGAAGGTTTTTTTTGCAATCATTTTTTGGGCCCTAGGCGCTTGAGATTATAATCATTTCCCTCTCCTCCAATGTGGTGGGAAAATTTCACATTGCAGATGCTATACTACAAATTATAACTTTTCTTTCTGACACAAATCAACTTTTTTCAGGGTGACTTCAGTGTTCCCGATGTCCCCAAGTCAATGGCATGGTGTGAAAACTCCATATGTGTGGGATTCAAAAGAGACTATTATCTGATCAGGGTAAGGTGTACTCTTACTTAACTCCCCGACTTGTTATTGTGCCCATTAGAATAGATTTACTGATACAATAGCGGCTCTGCTACAGCAATATTGTGAAAAGGCCATTTAATTTGTTTTTGAATCCTCATTCATTTTTACATGAGGTGTGTGTATGTATATATGTACAGTGGGGGAAATAAGTATTTGATCTCTTGCTGATTTTGTAAGTTTGCCCACTGTCAAAGACAGTGAGAAATAAGTATTTGATCCCCTACCAACCATTAAGAGTTCTGGCTCCTACAGACCAGTTAGACGCTCCTAATCAACTTGTTACCTGCATTAAAGACAGCTGTCCTACATAGTCACCTTTACAAGACTCCTGTCCACAGACTCCATTAATCAGTACGACTCTAACCTCTAGAACATGGGCAAGACCAAAGAGCTTTATAAGGATGTCAGGGACAAGATCATAGACCTGCACAAAGCTGGAATGGGCTACAAAACCATGAGTAAGACGCTGGGTGAGAAGGAGACAACTATTGCACCAACAGTTAAGAAAATGGAAGAAATACAAAATGACTGACTGAAGTACCGGATATCTACTATCGATAGAACTGACTACCCATGCCTCCTAAGACTGAGATAAGCAAATAACTACTGGCATTGTTTACTATGAAGCACAATAGTGCATTATTCCCTCATATCTATGTGGGACACTTTATATCAGATGAATGTTTCAACTAATGGCACGTTATGCAAACTCATGTTGTCTTTATATTGGCTGTATCATCTTAGTCGCTTTAAAACTAATAAAAAGATTATTAAAATAAATAAGAAATACAAAATGACTGTCAATCAACATCAATCTGGGGCACCATGCAAAATCTCACCTCGTGGGGTATCATTGATCATGAGGAAGGTGAGAGATCAGCCTAAAACTACATGGGGGGGAACTTGTTAATGATCTCAAGGCAGCTGGGACCACCGTCACCAAGAAAACTGTTGCTAATACATTACGCCGTAAAGGTTTAAAATCCTGCAGTGCCTGCAAGGTCCCCCTGCTCAAGAAGGCACATGTGCAGGCCCATCTGAAGTTTACCAATGAATACCTGGATGATTCTGTGAATGATTGGGAGAAGGTGCTGTGGTCAGATGAGACAAAATTGAGGTATATGGCATTAACTCACCGTGTTTGGAAGAAGAAAAATGCTGCTAATGACCCAAAGAACCCCGTTCCCACTGTCAAGCATGGAGGTGGAAACATGTTGTGGGGGTGTTTGTCTGCTTAGGGCACAGGACTACTTCACCGTGTCAATGGGAGAATGGATGGATCCATGTACCGTAAAATCCTGAGTGACAACCTTCTTCCCTCTGCCAGGACCTTAAAAATGGGTCGTGGCTGGGTCTTCCAGCAAGACAATGACCCAAAACATACAGCCAAGGCAACAAAGGACTGGCTCAAAAAGAAGCACATTAAGGTCAAGGAGTGGCCTAGCCAGTCTCCCATAGAAGACTTATGGAGGGAGTTGAAGCTCCGAGTTGCCAAGCGACAGACTCAAAATCTTAATGATTTAGAGATGATCTGCAAAGAGGAGTGGACCAAAATTCCTCCTGACATGTGCGCAAACCTCATCAACTACAAAAACACATCTGACTGCTGTGCTTGCCAACAAGGGTTTTGCCACCAAGTATTAAGTCTTGTTTGCCAGAGGGATCAAATACTTATTTCTTACTGCAAAATGCAAATAAATTTATATAATTTATACAATGTGATTTTCTGGATTTTATTTTTGATATTCTATTTCTCAATGTTAAAATGAACTTACCCTTTAAAATTATAGACTGCTCATGTCTTTGTCAGTGGGCAAACTTACAAAATCAACAAGGGATCGAATACTAAGTAAAATTACTTTATTTATAGGTTGATGGAAAAGGTTCCATTAAGGAACTTTTTCCCACGGGCAAACAGTTAGAACCCCTTGCGGTGCCGCTGGCTGATGGAAAAGTTGCTGTGGGCCAGGATGACCTGACTGTGGTTTTAAATGAGGAGGGTACCTGCACACCTAAATGTGCCCTAAACTGGACAGATATCCCCATGGCAATGGGTAAGCATGTTCTACTTCCTATTGTGGAAACTGAACCAATGACCAATGCATGTTAAGTTGGGATGGATACAATAGTAAATGTCATTGTACAATGTGATATATTGACTTTATAGTTTTGCTCCTTTCCCAAATATTTCTTTTTTCGCATATTTTTCACATCTCAATTTTTCAGATTAGGAAAGGACATAAAAAAAGTACTAGGGAAACTCTCTATATGTCCCAAGGCTTCTTTTCTTTGAGGCACAGTGTTACTGTTGAAACCAGTCGCTAACTACAGTGGTGAGCTCAGTTAGTGATGAGCTATACTTCACCCCTGCAGCCAGTGATTGAGAGCAGTGGTTACATGGTATTCCCTTTGGAAGAGTAGGCTGATAGGGGCTATGGGAAGCAGTATGGAAGGCAGTCGGCATGTGATATATGTTTGCTCTTGCAGCCTTTCAGCTTATCTGTTTTTACAATAATAGGAGAAATGGTAACAACACATTAAATAGCAAATGTGTTAAACATAGTGAACAATTATCATATGAAAACCCGAGGAGCCATTCATTGAGAATGGCACAAATATAGCAATAAGTGAATGCTATTGAGAGAGAGAGAGGTGGCCCCACTTCCTCCCCAGTAGATGATAGAAGCCTTTTACCTCTAAGTAACAATAAGCCATCTTTCTCATCAGGGTGGATAAAAATCAATGTTTTTTTTTTTTTTTTTAAATCAAAAAAATCGGATTTTTTTGATTTAAATCGGATTTTTTTCAATAAACTGCTTTTTGAGGAAAATATTTTACCATCCAAAGGTTCTTCCATCATGAGATAAAGCTGAGTTGTTTAACTCAGTAGAATAAAGGCTGTATATGTGTAACATTCACAATGCCATGCTCTTCCAGAGGTTTCTGTAGGATTAGTGGGCAGTTTCTCTCCTATATTATCACAGACGCTCGCTTTACTTACGCAGTTCTCAAAACTGAATTTGACTCCGCAGAGGTCCCAGCCTCTTCTTCACGGCAAAAATGTTACAACATGAACAGAGTTGAGAAAAAGACCTTAATCCTATTGTTCTACAAACCTATGAATACAGAATCAACCCCTTCAGTGCCAAGTCCAAGAAGTTAGACAATATGTTTCTGATTGTTTGGAGTGGAATAGATCTGCACAACACAAGAAGAATGTGAATCTAAGTGTGAGGAGGAGGAAGGGCAAGCAGACAAGAAAATGAAAGTGAAACTTTGAGCACAATACTGCAGCATAGCCACAGACAGGCAAGTCTGGATCTGTTTGTGTGTACGATACGATCTGAGGTTTATTACATTCTTTCCTTATAATGGCAGCAGGCCGTAAAAGAGACCCAGTTTGGGAATATTTTAATGAAGCTCCTTCGCCTATCGGTAAGGCAGGCATGCGTGCAAAATGCAAACGATGCAACAAAGATGCAAGGCCTGGTGGCGCGAATGAGGCAACATCATGAGAAGTGCGGTGATGAAGATGACCAAAGAAACACTTCTGAACAGGCAGGATCTTCAGGTTGGTAAACATTTTTATTGAATCCTATTTCTAAAGACTGAACTGTCATGTGTGAGAAAAATTATATTTCTTATTATTACTGCATGTTACTGTCATTTGGTACAGTTATGAAGAAAAACAAATATTCCTTTTGGGGCAGGGGCAGTGATGTGTTGTGTACAATAAGCAGAAATTGTATAAACAATAAAATAACAGCATTGACTTTTTTTGTTTAGGGGAATTCATGGATTCTGGAAACTATCCACCTCCAAGATCACCATCATCCTGTTCTACAGTTTCAGAGTTATCCATCCAGGATAGTGCTTCATTAGCAGCAGCATCATCATCAGACACCCACAGCCACATATCACCATCACCCAAAAGGAAGAAAAAACCTTTACCTCCTGGAACCACCATAGATAGGTTTGTGATAAGAACTAGCAGATTAGAAAAAGAGTTGATTGATGAAAAAATTGCCCAGTTTATTTATGCAACGAACTCTTCTTTCCATCTGACTGAGAACCCACATTTCATTAATATGGTTCAGTCACTGAGACCAGGATACAGTCCACCCAGCAGAGCTGATGTTGCAGGGAAACTGCTGGATCAAGTGTATGACAGAGAAATGGAGCAATGTGCAACAGCTCTGGAGGGTAAAATTGTTAACCTAAGTATTGATGGGTGGAGTAATGTCCACAATGATCCTATTGTATGTGCTTGTATAACAACAGAAGAAGGTAAAGTCTTCCTTGCACAAACAACTGATACGTCAGGAAATGCACACACAGCAGAATACTTACAAGAAGTGGCAGTAAAAGCTATAACGACATGTGAACAAAAATTCAAATGTCTAGTACGCAGTTTGGTCACTGACAATGCTGCAAACGTATCCAAGATGAGAAGAGATTTAGAAGAGCAGGGAGGGAATACAAAGCTGCTAATAACATATGGTTGCAGTGCTCATTTGCTGCACCTCTTAGCCAAAGACTTAAGTGTTCCAGAAATAAAGGCTAATGTTGTTGAAATTGCTAAATACTTCCGTAATAATCATTTTGCTGCAGCAGCTCTGAAAAGGATGGGTGGAACCAAGCTAACGCTCCCACAAGATGTTAGATGGAACTCTGTGGTGGACTGTTTTGAGCAGTATATCAAAAACTGGCCTATTCTGATGACACTTTGTGAAGAAAATCGAGATAAAATAGATGGCACTGTCACGGCCAAAATCCTCAAAATTGGGCTTAAGAGAAATGTTGAACATATGCTGAGCTTCCTGAAACCCATCTCTCAAGCTTTAAACAAAATACAGAAAAATAGCTGTTTTATTGCGGATGCTGTTGAAATTTGGAAGGAACTGAGTGAACACTTAAAAACAGAACTACACATGGACAGAATTAAATTACAAGCAGTAAACAAACGAATGGGACAAGCACTGACTCCAGCTAATTTTTTGGCAAATATTGTCAATATCCAATATCAGGGTCAAAACCTAAGTGCTGAGGAAGAGGAGTTAGCTATGACATGGGTATCCAGCAATCATCCATCTTTAATGCCAACTACAATAAACTTCAGAGCTAAGGGGGAACCATTCAAGAAATATATGTTTGCTGAAGATATTTTAAGGAAGGTCACACCAGTAAACTGGTGGAAGTCACTTAAGCGCTTGGATTTAGAGACTGTTCAAGTAATGATTTCACTTTTAACAGCAGTAGCTTCTTCTGCAGGCGTTGAAAGAGTATTCTCTTCCTTTGGACTCATTCATTCTAAATTGAGAAATCGGTTGGGACCCAATAAAGCAGGAAAGCTTGTTTTTCTTTTCCAGATTATGAATAGGAACAAAGAAGAAGATGATGATGAAGATGACGACAAGTGAGCTACAGAGGACAGCAGGGACAGTAGTATTTAAGTTTTTCATGTGTCGGCTGGGCTGACAGTCTAAGTTTCTTAAAATATATATATATATTTTGTTTAGCCAAATTAGTTAACAAACATGGATGTTTGTTTAAGCAAATAACTTATGCTGTAATGTTGTTATTGTTTCAGTTGAATAAATCTATTTAAATTGTTATTAAGGTCAGGATTATTTTTCTCCTTCCTAAGTACAACAGAACAGTGGTGTCCAAATATGAATGATTAACCCATTAAACTGGAGAGAAAAAAGTAATATAAAAAGTGATTCTAAAAATCTTCATCTACTTGCATGTTAAAGTAGCAAGAACTAGTTTAGGTAGAAACTTTGATTTAAATCACTGATTTAAATCAAGCCTTACTGACTAGTGATTTAAATCGTGATTTAAATCAGTTAGATTTAAATCAAATCCACCCTGTTTCTCATCCATGCTGTTGGGGGACCCAGGACCTTGGAATGTTTCAAAGCCGTACCAATGGGTTGGACAACAGTGGCGTTGGCTATGTCTATTAAGTGTCATTCCCAGTGATACAAGTTGTCAGCTATCCTCAGGTTCCAGTGGTCAAACGTCCAAAAATCTGCAAATTATTCCCCATCTGTTTTTGGGGAAATTAAACTTTTAAACATCTGTTGCAGGGCTCTGGATCCTCGAGCAACGTCGGTGGATGCAAAAGACATTGTAAAATTTGAAGTGACAAAAAAATGAGATGTCGCACTTTGCCATTGAACTGTCCTTCAAAGGTTTATTTTGCAAGACATTACATATTCCAAAACCTGCAAAACCAGAAAATGGAGGTCATGTTAGATGGGAAGGTTCTACAATGGGTGAGAAAGTCCATCTTTGCAGTGTCTTCTGGAAAGAGACACATCACGTCTAAATGTTTTAGCTTGGCAAAAAGAAAATATTACTTGGCAAGTTCTTGGTCCAGTTCTGAAGACTAAGGAAAACATTAGCGTTTGGCGAGAATGTTGAAAAGCAACTATCTTATGGCTAAAAGAGAAGTCGTTATCTGCTTTGTTCTACTTGACTGCTATTGTAAGGTTGTTGTCTAGAAAGGACTGTTTGGAAGACCACTGCTCATCCAAGTCTGGGGAATTATGGGATCTGCAGCTAGACCTGCAGAGGTAGTAACTTCCATTTATGCAGCAGACCTGGTGAAGCCTGTGGGCTTTGTGACCCACCATTTCACTGATGGAACTAGATGCTCTAGTGAGATCTGATAATGTTAACCATGTGGAGCGTGCCACTACAGCTTGAGACTGCGAGATGAGCAGAGGGGACTCCATGAGTGGGTTTGCTTGCCAAGAAGGAGCCAGACAGGTAGAGTTCTGACTGACCACATGGAAACATTGTACTGCATTGGGAGCGCACAGAAATGCATACAATCACCGTTCCCTGCTTAAAGCTTCGTCTCCTCATTTCTCTCATCCCAGAAGATAGGAATAGTGGCTGGAGGCGAGAAGCATAGTGGCCAGTATCCTGGAGATACTCTGTAGAAATGAAGACCTAACAGGCAGAAGAAAAAGTAAACAATATTATACACTTCTGCTTGGGTGCTTTTTATTTGGTGGGGCACGCTGAACTGAAAGAAAGACTGGACTTGTAACAGTATGCACATAGTATGTAATTGTGCGCAGATGTCCCTCCTCTAATATAATCGGGTCACGAGGTAGTGAAGCTCACCACACTATTCTCTCTCCTCAAGTGGAGTCACATGATGATGATTTGGCACTGAATTTCCATCCTACAATGGAAGAAAGGGGGAAAAAAATACCGGTAGATTATAAGCACAAAAGTAATCGTACACGCATCTTAATTATTGCATTCAACTTATTCTTGGCATTTCATTGCTACAGGTGTATAAAATCAAGCATTTAACCCGCCTGCCCCTGCGGATATTTGTGAAATAATGGATCTTTCTATAGCATTCACTGAGTTGAGCATGATCCTGTTTGTAGGCTATCACAGCTGCAACAAGTTAATCACATTTGTGAACTATCTTTCCTACTAAATATTCCATGATAAACTGATTGGCATTATTGAAAAGTGGACGTGTTTAGGAAGCTTTTTCTCATTATTTAATCTGCATCTGTGGTCAGATCAGCTGTACTTTCCCTCCCTCCTACAATGCCTGCCTGTGAAATGGAAGCTGCAGAAGTGTAAGGCTATATGCACACGTTCAGGATTTCTTGCAGAAGTTTCCTGAGCAAAACCGGACACAGCACAGCCGTCACTCCGGAGCTGTGCGTGCCGGGCGCCGCCTCCTCTTACAGCGCAGGCGCCGGGGACGATAATGAAGTAAGTTTTTGTTTTTTTTTTCCGGGCATGCGCAGTTGCACTGCCCTTCTTACTTACAGCGCAGGCGCCGGGTTCGATAATGCAACAAGAGGAGGCGGCGCCCGGCGCGCACAGCTCCAGAGTGACGGCTGTGCTGAGTCTAATTAGGAGGGAAAGTCCTGCCCCGGGACGATTTCAGGGTATGTGGGGGCACATTTTATAAGTGTTTAGTTCAGCGTGTGCAGGCGTTTGTAACTTAAAAGCCACCTTGTCAGAATACAGCATTAGTGCTGCACAAGGTGGCTCTTTTAGTTACAAACGCCTGAGGGGGGGTGACAGGTTCCCTTTAATGAACATGCTGGGTTTTTTACCGCGATGCGTTTTTTTTTCACAGAAAAAAACGCATTATGTGCACAAAAATTGCGGAATGCATTCTAAATGATGGGATGCATAATGTATGCGTTTTTATAGCATTTTTATAGCGAAAAAAACACGACATGTGCACACAGCCTAAGGGTGTGTTTCCACGGTCAGGAAATGCTGCGTGTTTGACGCTGCGTAGAGCCGCAGCGTCAAGCCTGCCGCGTCTAGATGTTACAGCATAGTGGAGGGGATTTCATGAAATCCCATCTCCACTATGTGTTAAAACACGCAGGCGCCAGACCCACGTAAACGGAAATGCAGCATGTCTTTTCAGAACGCAGCATGTCTGTTTACAATGCGGCGACGCTACGTAGCGGCGACGCTACGTTGCCGCGCCGTAAATTTACCATAGACAATCGTTGGATGCGGTAAAACCACATCTAATGTTTAGTCACATGCGTAGTAACTGCGTAACCGCATGTCTACTAATTCACATGCTGGCTCACCTGTCCCGCTGGGAGTCCCTCGTCCAATGCAGTTCTTGCGATAACTTAGCTTATCGCGAGAACTGCCGTGCACGTGACCGGGGTTAACTCCGGTCACTAGGCTAATTCTCATGGTCAGCTGATTGTGAGAATGCTGCAGTGTAGGTGATCGCTGGAGAGTTATCTCTGGCGATCATCTACAGGCTCTGCTACATCTGGATGTCAGGCATCCAGATGTAGCAGAGCTGGACTTGTCTAGACTGTGCACATACAACACGCACCATGCGACATTGCACCATGCGACATTGCACCATGCGACATTGCACCATGCGACACATACATATAGACATACTCACCATCACCTTGTCACCTTGATCCCCGAAGCCATTGTCACCTGTAAAAAAAAATATTAAAATAATAAACAATATACTCCCTGATCCGCAGAAATCCAATTAAAGTGAGTGTCCCACGACGATCTCCCGTGGAGAGCAGCCACATCAGCTGATGCGACCGCTCTCCAGGGGCTCCAGGAATACAATGACGGAATGTATCCTTCAGCAATGTATTCCTCCGCCTCTGTGAGAAATGGTCCCTACTCTCACTTGTGGCACTGCTATGTGGGAAATTTCCCACGCAGCTTTGCCATAAAGTGAGACCCTGAACTCAGGTAACCTCTTCAGGCCATGTGCACACGTTCAGGATTTTTCGCGTTTTTTTCGCGTTTTTTCGCTATAAAAATGTGATAAAAACGCTTACATATGCCTCCTATTATTTACAGGGTATTCCACATTTTTTTTTGCAAATGTTGCGATTTTGTCCGAAAAAATCGCATCGCGGAAAAAAAAGCAACATGTTCATTAAAAATGCGGAATTGCGGGGATTCCGCACATCTAGGAGTGCATTGATCTGCTTAATTCCCGCACGGGGCTGTGCACACCATGCGGGAAGTAAGCAGATTATGTGCGGTTGGTACCCAGGGTGGAGGAGAGGAGACTCTCCTCCACGGACTGGGCACCATATAATTGGTAAAAAAAAAAAAAGAATTAAAATAAAAAATAGTCCTATACTCACCCTCTGATGGCCCCCGAAGTGTTCCCGCCTCTCCGGTGCATGCTCTCTCTTCGGTTCCTATAGATGGTGTGGTTCAGGACCTGTGATGACGTCACTGTCTTGTGATTGGTCGCGTGACCGCTCATGTGACTCACGCGACCAATCACAAGCCGCGACGTCATCACAGGTCCTGAACCACACCGGCATCTATAGGAACGGACGCCGCTGAGGAGATCGTCTGGGTGAGTATAACCATTTTTTATTTTTTTAATTATTTTTAAACATTCTATCTTTTACTATAGATGCTGCATAGTATAGTCACCGTTCTATAGGGGAAATCATCATGGGACACTCGTTATTAATTGGACTACGGCGGGAAGGTAGTATACGGTTGGTTTATTATTTTTAATTTTTTGCAGGCGATCGAGTATGGTGAAATTATTAAAGGGAAGGTGCCACCAGTTTTCTTGTAGTTTGTTTTTTTGTGAAATTAAGCTTAAAATAGTAAATAAAATGTACTAAGGCAATGTTTGCACTGTTTGCAAACATTTCTATATGAAAAATATTATATATTTTCTTACAAATATATATATTGACCACTAGGGGGAGCATTTTCCGTTTTAGACCTCAAGCAGCTATAGTAAGACTTACCAGCTTTTCTGTTAGCTGGAAAATCTGGGCAGTAACTGCTGACATCAGCATTTCCCTCCCCTTTTGGGTGGTCTAATATCCCTGGGGCAGAATGAAGAGCAGCATCACAGGGCAGAGCCATTTTGTGTGTGACTGCCCTGTGATCTGCTATCACCAGCAGTTACTGCATCAGAAGCACAGTTAGTTTATGTGGTGTGTATGGAGCAGCATTGTCTGTGCAGAGCTGTCTGGGACTCATCCCTCAGTAAGATAAGAAGGAGCTCCAGGTCTGCAGTGAATGGCCAGGCATTGTGGAGGGAGGGGAGACATACATTGTATGGCTGAGAGGTGTCAGGTGTCACCTCTCTCTGCAGGCTGGGAATGCAGCTTAATGGAGTGAATGGAGCTCCTGTGATAGAGAGTAAGTGGAGCTGGGCAGAGAGCACTGGGCTATAATAAAATGGCAGCTAGTCACACCTACAGCAGTGAGTTGTGCAGCCCACAGAGGCGTGCCCAGCTCACTGCTAACACCTCTCCAATGTTAAAGATAGGGTCAGCGCCGGTCTATTATCTCCTATGTCCATGGGGTGCTGTAAAATGACACTGTTAGTGCCCTGCTACTGCTGCAAAACCAAGATGTCAGCCCCCAGTTCCTTCTTTAAACACATATAACACACGAAATCTGTTTCACATGCATTTAAAACTTGGTTATAGCAGCATGTTATGCTACATTACAGTGATTTATTAACCCCTTCATGACCTTGCCGTTTTTTGCAATTCTGACCAGTGTCCCTTTATGAGGTAATAACTCAGGAACGCTTCAACGGATCCTAGCGATTCTGAGATTGTTTTTTCGTGACATATTGGGCTTCATGTTAGTGGTAAATTTAGGTCGATAATTTCTGAGTTTATTTGTGAAAAAAACGGAAATTTGGCGAAAATTTTGAAAATTTCGCAATTTTCACATTTTGAATTTTTATTCTGTTAAACCAGAGAGTTATGTGACACAAAATAGTTAATAAATAACATTTCCCACATGTCTACTTTACATCAGCACAATTTTGGAAACAAATTTTTTTTTTGCTAGGAAGTTATAAGGGTTAAAATTTGACCAGTGATTTCTCATTTTTACAACAAAATTTACAAAACCATTTTTTTTAGGGATCACCTCACATTTGAAGTCAGTTTGAGGGTTCTATATGGCTGAAAATACCCAAAAGTGACACCATTCTAAAAACTGCACCCCTCAAGGTGCTCAAAACCACATTCAAGAAGTTTATTAACCCTTCAGGTGTTTCACAGCAGCAGAAGCAACATGGAAGTAAAAAATGAACATTTAACTTTTTAGTCACAAAAATGATATTTTAGCAAAAAAAATTTTATTTTCCCAAGGGTAAAAGGAGAAACTGGACCACGGACGTTGTTGTCCAATTTGTCCTGAGTACGCTGATACCTCATATGTGGGGGTAAACCACTGTTTGGGCGCACGGCAGGGCTCGGAAGGGAAGGAGCGCCATTTGACTTTTTCAATGAAAAATTGGCTCCAATCTTTAGCGGACACCATGTCGCGTTTGGAGAGCCCCCGTGTGCCTAAACATTGGAGCTCCCCCACAAGTGACCCCATTTTGGAAACTAGACCCCCCAAGGAACTTATCTAGAAGCATAGTGAGCACTTTAAACCCCCAGGTGCTTCACAAATTGATCCGTAAAAATGAAAAAGTACTTTTTTTTCACGAAAAAATTATTTTAGCCTCAATTTTTTCATTTTCACATGGGCAACAGGATAAAATGGATCCTAAATTTTGTTGGGCAATTTCTCCTGAGTACACCAATACCTCACATGTGGGGGTAAACCACTGTTTGGGCACATGGTAAGGCTCGGAAGGGAAGGAGCGCCATTTGACTTTTTGAATGAAAAATTATCTCCATCGTTAGCGGACACCATGTCGCGTTTGGAAAGCCCCTGTGTGCCTAAACATTGGAGCTCCTCCACAAGTGACCCCATTTTGGAAAGTAGACCCCCCAAGGAACTCATCTAGAGGCATAGTGAGCACTTTAAACCCCCAGGTGCTTCACAAATTGATCCGCAAAAATGAAAAAGTACTTTTTTTTCACACAAAATTTCTTTTAGCCTCAATTCTTTCATTTTCACATGGGCAACAGGATAAAATGGATCCTAAAATTTGTTGGGCAATTTCTCCTGAGTACGCCGATACCTCATATGTGGGGGTAAACCACTGTTTGGGTGCACGGCAAGGCTCGGAAGGGGAGGCGTGCCATTTGACTTTTTGAATGGAAAATTAGCTCCAATCGTTAGCGGACACCATGTCGCGTTTGGAGAGCCCCTGTGTGCCTAAACATTGGAGCTCCCCTACAAGTGACCCCATTTTGGAAACTAGACCCCCCAAGGAACTTATCTAGATGCATAGTAAACACTTATAACCCCCAGGTGCTTCACAGAAGTTTATAACGCAGAGCCGTGAAAATAAAAAAATAATTTTTCTTGCCTCAAAAATGATTTTTAGCCCAGAATTTTTTATTTTCCCAAGGGTAATAGGAGAAATTGGACCCCAAATGTTGTTGTCCAGTTTGTCCTGAGTACGATGATACCCCATATGTGGGGGTAAACCACTGTTTGGGCGCACGGCAGGGCTCGGAAGGGAAGGCACGCCATTTGGCTTTTTGAATGGAAAATTAGCTCCAATCATTAGCGGACACCATGTCGCGTTTGGAGAGCCCCTGTGTGCCTAAACATTGGAGCTCCCGCACAAGTGGCCCCATTTTGGAAACTAGACCTCCCAAGGAACTAATCTAGATGTGTGGTGAGCACTTTGAACCCCCAAGTGCTTCACAGAAGTTTATAACGCAGAGCCATGAAAATAAAAAATAATTTTTCTTTTCTCAAAAATGATTTTTTAGCCCACAATTTTTTATTTTCCCAAGGGTAATAGGAGAAATTGGACCCCAAAAGTTGTTTTCCAGTTTCTCCTGAGTACGATGATACCCCATATGTGGGGGTAAACCACTGTTTTGGCACACGTCGGGGTTCGGAAGGGAAGTAGTGACGTTTTGAAATGCAGACTTTGATGGAATGCTCTGCGGGCGTCAGGTTGCGTTTGCAGAGCCCCTGATGTGCCTAAACAGTAGGAACTCCCCACAATTGACTCCATTTTGGAAACTAGACCCCCAAGGGAACTTATCTAGATGTGTAGTGAGCACTTTGAACCCCCAAGTGCTTCACAGAAGTTTATAACGCAGAGCCGTGAAAATAAAAAATGTGTTTCCTTTCCTCAAAAATATTTTTTTAGCCCAGAATTTTTTTATTTTTGCAAGAGTAACAGGAGAAATTGGACCCCAAAAGTTGTTGTCCAGTTTCTCCTGAGTACGCTGATACCCCATATGTGGGGGTAAACCACTGTTTTGGCACACGTCAGGGTTCGGAAGGGAAGTAGTGACGTTTTGAAATGCAGACTTTGATGGAATGCTCTGCGGGCGTCAGGTTGCGTTTGCAGAGCCCCTGATGTGCCTAAACAGTAGGAACTCCCCACAAGTGACCCCATTTTGGAAACTAGACCCCCCCAAGGAACTTATCTAGATGTGTGGTGAGCACGTTCAACCCCCAAGTGCTTCACAGAAGTTTACAACGCAGAGCCGTGAAAATAAAAAATCATTTTTCTTTCCTCAAAAAAGATATTTTAGCAAGCAATTTTTTATGTTCACAAGGGTAACAGGAGAATTTGGACCCCAATATTTGTTGCCCAGTTTGTTGTGAGTACGCTGATACCCCATATGTGGGGGTAAACCACTGTTTGGGCACACGTCAGGGCTCGGAAGGGAAGTAGTGACATTTGAAATGCAGACTTTGATGGAATGGTCTGCGGGCGTCACATTGCATTTGCAGAGCCCCTGATGTGCCTAAACAGTAGAAACACCCCACAAGTGACCCCATTTTGGAAACTAGACCCCCGAAGGAACTTATCTAGATGTGTGGTGAGCACTTTCAACCCCCAAGTGCTTCACAGAAGTTTATAACGCAGAGCCGTGAAAATAAAAAATAATTGTTCTTTCCTCAAAAATTATGTTTTAGCAAGTAATTTTTTATTTTTGCAAGGGTAACAGG
This sequence comes from Ranitomeya variabilis, assembly GCF_051348905.1. Lineage (NCBI taxonomy): Eukaryota > Metazoa > Chordata > Amphibia > Anura > Dendrobatidae > Ranitomeya > Ranitomeya variabilis. The sequence continues at coordinate 641,469,029 of NC_135232.1, forward strand.
AGAAATTGGACCCCAACAGTTGTTGCCCAGTTTGTCCTGAGTACGCTGGTACCCCAAATGTGGGGGTAAACCACTGTTTGGGCGCACGTCGGGGCTTGGAAGGGCGGGAGCACCATTTGACTTTTTGAACGCAAGATTGGCTGGAATCAATGGTGGCGCCATGTTGCGTTTGGAGACCCCTGATGTGCCTAAACAGTGGAAACCCCTCAATTCTAACTTCAACACTTACCCCAACACACCCCTAATCCTAATCCCAACTGTAGCCATAGCCCTAATCACAACCCTAACCCCAACACACCCCTAACCGCAACACAACCGTAACCCTAATTCCAACCCTAATCCTAACCCTAATCCCAACCGTAACCCTAATCCCAACCCTAACCACAACTGTAACCCCAACACACCCCTAACCCTATCCGTAACCCTAACCACAAGCCTATTCTTAACCCTATTTCCAACCCTAGCCCTAATTCCAACCCTAACCCTAAGGGTATGTGCCCACGTTGCGGATTCGTGTGAGATTTTTCCGCACGATTTTTGAAAAATCTGCAGGTAAAAGGCACTGCGTTTTGCCTGCGGATTTACAGCAGATTTCCAGTGTTTTTTTGTGCGGATTTCACCTGCAGATTCCTATTGAGGAACAGGTGTAAACCGCTGCGGAATCCGCACAAAGAATTGACATGCTGCGGAAAATACAATGCAGCGTTTCTGCACGGAATTTTCCGCACCATGGGCACAGCAGATTTGGTTTTCCTTAGGTGTACATGGTACTGTAAACCTGATGGAAAACTGCTTCGAATTCGCAGCGGCCAATCCGCTGCGGAGCCGCGGCCAATCCGCTGCGGAGCCGCGGCCAATCCGCTGCCAATCCGCTGCGGATCCGCGGCCAATCCGCTGCCAATCCGCTGCAGATCCGCGGCCAATCCGCTGCAGATCCGCGGCCAATCTGCTGTGGATCCGCTGCCGATCCGCTGCGGATCCGCGGCCGATCCGCAGCCGATCCGCGGCCAATCCGCTGCCAATCCGCTGCAGATCCGCGGCCAATCCGCTGCGGATCCACTGCGGATCCGCGGCCGATCCGCTCTGTGTGCACATGCCATAACCCTACCCCTAACCCTAACCCTACCCGTAACCCTAACCCTACCCCTAACCCTACCCCTAGTTCTAACCCTAACCCTAGTGGTAAAAGAAAAAAAAATATTTTCTTTATTTTATTATTGTCCCTACCTATGGGGGTGATAAAGGGGGGGTTTATTTATTATTTTTTTATTTTGATCGCTGTGGTAGAACCTACCACAGCGATCAAAATGTACCTGTAACGAATCTGCCAGCCTGCAGATTCGGCGGGCGTACTGAGCATGCGCCCGCCATTTTCCAAGATGGCGGCGCCCAGCGAGGAGACGGCCGGACACCGGGAGGATCGGTAAGTATGAGGGGGTGGTGGGGGGGTGGATCGGAGCACAGGGGGGGGGAGCGGACAGGAGCACGGGGGAGCGGACAGGAGCACGGGGGAGCGAACAGGGGGACGGAGAGGACCGGGCCACATAACGGACGACTGGGGAGGAGATCGGGGGCGGTGGGGGGGGGCCAGTACATGATTTCCAGCCATGGCAGATGCTATTGCAGCATCGGCCATGGCTGGATTGCAATATTTCACCATTTTCATAGGTGAAATATTGCAAATTGCTCTGATTGGCTGTTGCACTTTCAACAGCCAATCAGAGCGATCGTAGCCACGTGGGGGCAAAGCCACCCCCCCTAGGCTGAAGTACAACTCCCCCTCTCCCTGCAGATCGGGTAAAATAGGAATTAACCCTTTCACCCGATCTGCAGGGATGCGATCATTCCATGACGCCGCATAGGCGTCATGGGTCGGGAAGGGGTTAATGATCTACAAACGCGGTACCTTACCTTTAATATTACAATACTTTTTTTCTGGCTGTGTCTTTTTTTTTTTTAACCCTTTCACTACTATAGGATTAGTAATGGCTAGGTGTCTTATTGACGCCTCTCCATTACTAACCGGGCGTAATGTCACCTTACATTAGCAAGGTGACATTGTCTGCATAGCCTTTCTGGCTATAAAATATAGGGGGACCCCACATCATTTTTTTGGGGGGTCCCCCTAATTTAATAGTCAGTAAAGGCTACGCAGACAGCTGCATAGCTGATGCACCATGCACCATACAACATGCACCACCATACAACATGCAATCACCATACAACATGCACCATGCAACATCGGCCTTGCTATTACATATCTACTAGATGGTAGCCCGATTCTAACGCATCAGGTATTCTAGAATGTATGTAGTTTATTTACGAAGCGGTGTTTAAATCCTGCTGCAATATCACTGATTGGGCGCGACCAATCAGCGAAGCGTGGTTTAAATAAGGCCTCTTTCACACTTCCGTCTTTCACCTCCCGTCACAATCCGTCGATTTTTGGAAAAACAGGATCCAGCAAATTTTTCTGCTGGATCCTGTTTTTTCCCATAGACTTATATTAGCGACGGATTGTGACGGATGGCCATCCGTTTCATCCGTCGTGCACTGGATCCGTCGGAAAACTACTGTCCGTCGGGCGGAGAAAACGTTCAGAGGAACGTTTTTTCTTCACGTCGGAAAATCGCTCAGTGACGGGTCCTGCGCTGCCCGTCGTTGGCTATAATGGAAGCCTATGGGCGCAGGATCCGTCTCTGACTGTGAAAAGCAGGAATCCAGCGACGGGTTCCGTCTTTTGAAACTGAGCATGCGTGGAAGAATTTCCCGTCAGGGAAATTCTCTCTCGCTCGCTCTCTCTCTCTTTTTACTATTGATGCTGCCTATGCAGCATCAATAGTAATAAGATATAATGTTAAAAAAAATAAAAAATCGCAATATTCTTACCTTCGGTGTCCCGCGCCGCATTACCGATGCTCCTGGCAGCTAGCGTTCCCATGGATGCATTGCAAAATGACCCGATGACGTTGCGGTCTAGCGAGACCACTACGTCATCAGAGGTCATTGCACGCAAGGCATTACTGGGAACGCCAGCTGCCGGGAGCATCGCGAGCATCGGTAACACTGCGTGGGACGCCTGAAGGTAAGAATATTACGATTTTTACAAAAAATTTTTTTATTATTTTTAAACCTGGATTGCGTTGTGTATGCGTTTTCGCAGCGGAAAACCGTTGCGAAGGTGCTTACACAACAGGTGCACATAGCCTCGACGGATCCGTCAGAAAAACAGGCCCAGTGCACCCGTTTTTTACAATCTGCACAGGATCCGTCATTTTGACGGATCCTGTGCGGATTGTAAAAACGGATGTGTGAAAGAAGCCTTAGACGATTATATATATATCTATCTATCTATCTATCTATCTATCTATCTATCTCTCATATCTATCTATAAATATATCTGTAGATAATCTATAGATACATAGATTTACTAAACATCGGGCTTGGTATTATCTATCTGTTATCCATCATCTATCTGTCTGTGTGTGTGTAAATGTTATTCTTCAATGGAGTATGTAAATGAAGAGGTTGGACAAGAAATGACATCACCATTCTTTTTTTTTTTTTTTTTTGTATATCTTTGTTGAGCTTACAAAAACACACACAAATACGCATGAAAAAATGCAGGTGACCTGCCAGTGACCTCAGGTGCAGATTTGGTGCAGATTTTACCTGCGTCAAATACTGAGCAAATCCTGATGCAATCCTGACCCTGGAAACCTACACTTAAGGTACCGTCATACTCAGCAACTTTGCAACGAGAACGTCAACGATCCGTGACGTTGCAGCGATCTGGATCCTGCTGTGATATCGCTGGTCGGAGCTAGAAGTCCAGAACTTTATTTCGTCGTCAGGTCGGCGTGTATCGTCATGTTTGACATCAAAAGCAACGATGTCAGCATTGTTTTACATGGAGAACGAGAACCAGCGAGAACGATAAGTGAGTCGCCATTACGTCACTGGATCGCTCCTGCATCGTTCTGGAGCTGCTGTCTGTGACGTCTCTACAGCGACCTAAACAGCGACGCTGCAGCGATCGGCTCGTTGTCTATATCGCTGCAGCGTCGCTGAGTGTGACGGTACCTTTAGTGTGGTCAGATCTGCTGTGCCTGATTTCAACTGTGAGAGGGGGAGAGCAGCCCAAAGAATCCTCAGAGGATCCTGATACCAGCCCCTTAAGGTACCTTCACACTCAGCAACTTTACAACGAGAACGACAACGATCCGTGACGTTGCAGCGTCCTGGATAGCGATCTCGTTGTGTTTGACACGCAGCAGCGATCTGGATATCGCTGGTTGGAGCTAGAAGTCCAGAACTTTATTTTGTCGCTGATGACCCGCTGTCATCGCTGTTTCGGCGTGTGTGACGCCGATCCAGCGATGTGTTCACTTGTAACCAGGGTAAATATCGGGTTACTAAGCGCAAGGCCGCGCTTAGTAACCCGATATTTACCCTGGTTACCATTGTAAAAGTATAAAAAAAAAACACTACATACTCATATTCTGATGTCTGTCATGTCCCCCGCCGGCGTCCACAGGGTTAAAACTGCTTTCGGCAGGAGCGCTGCTAATGCCGCGCTGCCGAGAGCTTCCCTGCACTGACTGTCAGTGCCGGCCGTAAAGCAGAGCACAGCGGTGACGTCACCGCTGTTACTGCCGGCGCTGACACATTCAGTGCAGGGAAGCTCTCGGCAGCAGCGCGTGCATTAGCAACGCTCTTGCCGAAAGCAGTTTTAACCCTGTGGACGCCGGCGGGGGACATGACAGACATCAGAATATGAGTATGTAGTGTTTTTTTTTTTTTTACTTTTACAATGGTAACCAGGGTAAATATCGGGTTACTAAGCGCGGCCCTGCACTTAGTAACCCGATGTTTACCCTGGTTACCTGGGTGCTGCAGGGGGACTTCGGCATCGTTGAAGACAGTTTCAACGATGCCGAAGTCGTTCCCCTGATCGTTGGTCGCTGGAGAGAGCTGTCTGTGTGACAGCTCCCCAGCGACCACACAACGACTTACCAACGATCACGGCCAGGTCGTATCGCTGGTCGTTATCGTTGGTAAGTCGTTTAGTGTAACGGTACCTTTAGTAAAGACCATACAAAATTATCACTAAATAAACAGGCTCATATCTTTGTAGCCACATGGTGGATAAAAAAAAATACTCAGTAGTAGCTGGAATAATATGAGAGCAAGAACTGGCCACTTCTAATCCGGTGACAGGTCCTGTTGAAAAATTTAATTCAATGATCTGAAACAAAAATAGCAGAAATAGGGTTTTCCCACCGCTGTACATTACAAAACGCAGCCTATCCAGCGGTTTTCCACAGTATCTCCAGCCATTTGTTTTATTCCATTTTCATACATTTGAAAATTCTTTCTTTTGCAATAGCGGTCAGTGCCTCTCCTTTTTTATATTTTTGTTTTTATTTATTTATTTTTTAGTGCAGATTAAAATGATTAGCACCGATGACAATGACTTTGTTTTCACTTCACAGAGCACCAACCTCCTTATATCATTGCTGTGCTGCCAAGGTACGTGGAAGTGCGGACATTTGAGCCTCGCCTCCTGGTACAAAGCATTGAGCTCCAGCGGCCTCGTTTTATCACATCTGGAGGGTGAGAATCTACTTGAAGCTCAAGATATTTGTCTGAGTGAACAATCCAATATTTACTCTTTTTTTCAGGACAGTTTTGCAGTTTAAAGTGTTTGTCCATTAGAAATAACGTGAATTCCATGCAGATTTCACCCTACTCGCTATAGTAAGCATTGAAAAAGATGAAAATCTGCATAATAATGAACATGCTGCAGATTTGAAATCCATGCCATGCTTTAAGTTTCATGCAGATTCTTTCTGCAAGATGACTGGGATTTTGAAAAAAAGTGTGAACTTGGCCTTAGTGTTCACACCACTATATTTTTAATGTGGAAAAATCTGACACAGATGTCAAGAGAATCCTCAATTCTGCAGAAGTTGTTTTTTTTTTTTAAATTTCGTTATTTTATATTTTTTCAAATTATTTTTCGGATTTTGAAGCGCAGTATTCTCCAGAATGCACGTGGGAAAACCTCCGTCCCAGATCGGTTTTCTGGCGATCACACTAACTCCTCTGACGAATTACAAAAAGGCATATTTTCAATGTAGTCATAAGTCTTGACTCCTAGTTTATGTATTTTTTAATCCAATATATATTTCCCCACAAACATGTCTTGAACATTATTGATGTGACAGAGAGGTTCCTATCAATAAAGCATACAGTGGCATGTAAAAGTTTGGGTACCCCTGGTCACCCCCTGGTTACTGTTAATGTGAATAGTTTAAAAAGTTGAAAATGAAATAATCTCTAAAAGGCCTTTAAGTTAAATATGACACATTTCCTATGTATTTTAGGCCAAAAAAATCATCTTGTACAAGGCCACGTGGCCGGAGGGTCACAACCTGACTTCTCTGAACATCTCCATGGAGCCAGGTGACCAGTGGGTCCAAATCCTGACTACCCCAAACAAATCCATGGGTTCAGTGATGGTCAATGGAGCAGATATGTATTCTTTCAGGCAGGGCTGTGGTCCCCTAAGCCGACATCCTGTAGAATGTCAAATCTGTGTCCCACTTGATGGAGCCATGATCTGGCAGCTTTCCTGTAGAGTGTCCCTGGCTGTGGTTTTGTCAAGAGTCTCTGTGATGTCTGAAGGTTTTTATTGTTACAGAGGCACATATGTTGTACTTCAAACATTATATCCAGAGGTCAAGAGGAAGATGTGATGTTGACTCGCAATGTTTGACTATTTAATCTATTTGCATAGTTTTAATCCTTAATTTTGCAAGTCCACAAGCTAGCTGGCCTGGACAATGTGTAATCAACATATCGGAAAACATCATTGTTCAATTGCCCTGCGTTTCTGTCATCCAGGAGAGTAGCACATGTTACAACTCAAAAGTCAATATTACAGGCTTATACGCACAAAATATTTTTTTTTCTTGACCAACCTAAGAACAAACACATAAATTCAAAAGTCAACATATAGATAAATTCCTCCTGGCTTGCTGAAAATAGACGTTTTGTTAATTAAGATAAAATGCTGTATTGTCACAGCGTGTTTAGATGTTCTATTGCATACTTCTGGCCCTGAATTTTGAGGACACAAGAGTTTTTTCTGATGACTCTTCCATGAAGGTCATATTTGTGCAGGTGCATGTAGGATAGCTGCGGAGACACCATCACGTGTTTCTCAACGCAAGCAGTGAATAGCCAGACCTTTCCTCGGGAAGGAACAACCACGGGAAGGGCAGCATCCAATAAAGGAAAACATCCAATACAGGAAAACCACCTATGCCAAGCATGGTATCCATCCACAGACAGCTGTTTCGGGGTGTTTGCCCCTCATCAGTGTGGAGTAGGAATCTGGCTATTAGGAGCAGTGCCTAGTAAAAGGCTGTAAAGGCACAGATGATTGGCCTCGGGGAGACCAAAACATCTGAACACTGCGGAGACACCATCACGTGTTTCTCATCCAGAACACTGCCCCCATCCCATCCAATAAAGGATGCTGCCCTTCCCGTGGTTGTTCCTTCCCGGAGAAAGGTCTGGCTATTCACTGCTTGCGTTGAGAAACACGTGATGGTGTCTCCGCAGCTATCCTACATGCATTTGCATATTTCCCATAAGGGATGGGGGCAGTGTTCTGGATCACTGCGTTGAGAAACACGTGATGGTGTCTCCGCGGTGTTCAGATGTTTTGGTCTCCCCGAGGCCAATCATCTGTGCCTTTACAGCCTTTTACTAGGCACTGCTCCTAATAGCCAGATTCCTACTTCACACTGATGAGGGGCAAACACCCCGAAACAGCGGTCTGTGGATGGATACCATGCTTGGCATAAGTGGTTTTCCTGTATTGGATGTTTTCCTTTATTGGATGCTGCCCTTCCTGTGGTTGTTCCTTCCCGGGGAAAGGTCTGGCTATTCACTGCTTGCGTTGAGAAACACGTGATGGTGTCTCCGCAGCTATCCTACATGCATCTGCATATTTCCCATAAGGGATGGGGGCAGTGTTCTGGATCACTGCGTTGAGAAACACGTGATGGTGTCTCCGCGGTGTTCAGATGTTTTGGTCTCCCCGAGGCCAATCATCTGTGCCTTTACATATTTGTGCAGGTGTCTCTGAACAGTAGAACAATGTTCCACAACTCCAGAGTCTGCTAAATCTTTCTCAGTCTTTTGCAGTCAAGCAGGGGTTCTGATTTACCTCTTTAGCAATCCTACGAGCAGCTCTCTCTGAAATTTTTCTTAGTCTTAAAAGACCTTATCTTGACTCCACTGTTCCTGGTAACTGCCATTTATTCAATCCTATATGACCGCACCATGAGAGAGGGGATCCGCCCTTCAAGGACAGGAAACCTGACAGGTGAACCTCTTACAGACATATGGGAGATGTCGACGGGAGTTCTAAAACCAGCGGTAGCAACTGCATCAGTCAGGTCTGTGATTTGGTTGGACCAACTAGAAACCCAGCTGAAGGAGAGAGCTTCTAGAGAGACTGCTCTAGCGTCACTACCAATGATACAGGGTGCCGCAGCATTCTTGTCTGATGCCTCAGTGAACTCTGTCAGGTTGGCAGCAAAAGCCGCAGCCCTCTCAAATGCAGTTCAGAGAGCATTGTAGCTGAAATCCTGGCCCTGGGATAATTCAGGCCAGGTCTAAACTTTGTGCCATTCCATGCGAGAGGGAGTACCTGTTTGGGCCGGTCCTGGATGAGCTGCTGAAAGCAGGGGACGAAAAGAAGACGTTTCCTAGTCTGTCGGTTCCCTCCTGCAGTCGTCCCTTCAGTAGGAGAAGATTTAACCATGGGAAGCCTTTCAGGGACCGGGCCAAGTGGGATGATAGGAGGAAAGTTAGGGAGGTTTATGTTTGGAAGCTCCCCTCATGAGCATAAGAAACTGCCTCAATGACTGCTGACCCAGATGGGGGGGAAGGCTGCCAGGCTTCTTCCCTGCCTGAAGTGAAATATCCAATAGTGACTGGTTCCATAGCCTGATAAAATCAGGGCTGAGGTTGGAGTTTCTTTCCATCCCACTGGATAGGTTTATGATCCTCCTCCGCAGAACAAAAATCCCTGGAAGCAGAAGTCCTGGAACTGTTGTATGCGGCTGTCCTGTTGGAGCTTCCCTTGTCAGAGAGGGGTAGAGGGTTTTATTCCCCCCCCTCTTTCTGATTAGGAAGCCAGATGGTTCCTTTTAGAACTATTATAAACTTTAAAAGCTCTAAGCAAGTTCTTGAAAGTTCGCCCCTTTAAGATGGAATTGATAAGGTCAGCAATAAAGCTAATCTTTAAAAATTGTTTCATGGCAGTGTTGGATCTTGGGTACCATGCACCTATACATAAGGAGCATCAGATATTCCTCAGGTTTGCAGTGGCTATAGAGGACACAATTAAACACTTTCAGTTTAAAGCTCTCCCTTTTGGTCTCGCTCTTGCCCCTCAGGTCTTTACGAGGTGGTGGCAGAGGTCATGGGACATCTATGTGAAACCAGCGTTTTGTTTTTCGCCTACCTGGACAATTTTTTTTATTGTGTTCAGGTCGGCTTATCATTGCTTGACACAAGTGAAAGAAATAATGGCCACCTTGGAATGATTGGGGTGGCTATTGAACATTAAAAAGTCACGTCTAGAACCCCTACAGGGGCAGGAGTTCCTAGGGCTAATTCTAGACTCAGATTCAGGAGTGTCGACTACCGGCTAGTAAATTAGAAAACCTCCACGTCAGGTGTTGAACTGTAAACAGTTCCTCAATGTCGCTTTTATGGTCACTAGCCTCCTGCATCCCAGCAGTCCGGTGGGCTCAATTTCATACGAGAGCCTCACAATGGGATGTCTTATTTAATGACTATTAATGATCGAATAGCTTCGGATAAGAGCTTATCCAAATAGCTATAGTGCTTACCAAAAGGCTGCCTAGGTAACCTGAATACCTGGAACGCTCCCGATATTCACCTGTTCGGCGCTGCATGTGTCGTGACTGTCATATCAGGATCCTCTCCGACAATCAGGTGATGGTAGCCTACATCAACCACCAAGGGGAAACCCGGTCCAGAGCCTTAATGGAAGTGGCAGATCGAATATTCCTAGTAGCAGAAATCCATTTTTGCCATCATGAACTGTGCTTCGCATAAGAGGAAAAGAGAACATCAAAGCAGACTTTGAGCTGCAACCAACTCAGGCAAGGAGATTGGGTGCTAAATCATTCCATTTTCAATCAGATTTATGGATGTGGGGTGGTTAGGACATAGACCACTTTGCCACCAGAAGAAAGAGAAAGGTAGAGCAGTTCTGTTCTCTCACCCCCAGGGAAGAGCCACTGGCGGTGGATGCCTTTCTGGTTTGGTGGGTCTTTGGACTAGCTTATGCCTTTTCCCCTTTTAGCCCTGTTGCCGCTGGTAGTAAGGAATGTCAGAGAAGACAGGGCAAAGATTATTGTAATCGCCCCCTTTTGGCCCAGAAGGCCATGGTTTTCATGGCTAAGGACCATGTCTGTCACCGAGCCATGGGTTCTACCAGAACTCCTCTCCCAGGGGCCAGTTTGCCATCCACGAATTTCTAGCCTTCACCTTACAGTGTGGAATTTGAGAGGGCACTGTTTAGGGAAAAAATGGTTTTCTCCTAATCTTATAGCCACTCTTCTAAAGAGTAGGAAAGTGGTCACGAGAAGGTTTTTGACCACCTCAATTTCTAAGATTGGGAGGGAGTGTCCCAATAGGTCGGATTCTGGAGTTCCTACAAAAAAGTATTGATAGATCTATCCACCAGCACTCTCAAAGTCCAGGTATCAGCTCAGGGGCCCTGTTTAGCTGTGATTTAGCAAGGAATTACTGGATAGCTAGGTTTATTAAGGCTTCGGCTAGATCTAGGTCCATCCTTAAAGAGCGAATAATGCCATGGGACCTGAACTTAGTCCCCATAGCAATGACAGAAACTCAGTTTGAACCCATCGAGTCAGCCCCAATAAAGATGCTTTCTCTTAAAGTAGCCCTCCTAGTGGCATTGACATCTCCCCGAAGGGTTAGTGTTATTCAGGCACTTTCTAGCCCTCCGCCATACACCCAGTTCTTGGAGGATCGAGTTATCTTGAAGTCAGATCCATCTTACTTACCAAAGGTGGCTTCTAAATTCCATAGGTTGCAGGAAATAGTTCTTCCTTCCTTCATTCCCAATCCTAAGAACCAGAAGGAAATGAAGCTCCATACCCTAGATGTCAGGAGGTGCCCTTTAGAGTGCATGTCAGTCACTAATCCTTGGAAAAAGGGTAATCCTTTATTTGTGTACTTCCAGGGGGTTAGAAAGGGTCTTAGAATTTCAAGAAGCATTTTAGCTAGATGGATCAGGGAGGCCATTTCATTAGCTTATACGTCAAGTAGCAAGGCAGTGCCAGAAGGTCTGAGGGCTCACTCCACATGGGCCATGGCAACCTCCTGGGCAGAAAGATCGGAGGTCTCGATCAAGCAGATACCAGTATGTAAGGCAGCTACATAGTCTTCTCCTTCCACTTTTTTTTAATCATTATAGGCTTGATATGGGTGCCTCTTCTGATCTCACATTTAGAACAAGGGTGCGTCAGGCTGTGGTGCCTTCCTAAAATCTTACCTCTGTAATTCTCTTGTGGTGCTGTTATGAATGATGGAATAAAGTCTTAGTTACTTACCGGTAACAAGATTTTTCAGAGCCCATGACAGCACCCTTATATTCGCTCCCTTCACGTGTAGGTGAGCACTTCTTCCGCTTGTACGTGTTCACGTGTGAGAAACTATCTAGTGTTCGGATTATTGTATATTTTTTTGCTATTAACCATGTAGGTCCTCTCGTGGTGCTGCCATGGGCTCTGAAAAATCCTGTTACCGGTAAGTAACTAAGACTTTCTTAATTACATTTTGAACTGAAGAAAGAGCAACTTGAAAGCGCTGTGAAATGTTCTTATAGCCTTCTACTGCTTTGTGGGCCTCCACCATTTTATGTGCTAGTCAGCTGCTTAGAAGAACCTATGGCTGCTGTTTTTTGGCACAAGGTTAGAGGAGGCTGGGTTTTTATAAAGCTGGGAAATTTGCATCACCTGGCCTTTCCTAATGATGAACCTGAACAAGCCATAACCCTATCAGGCTATAATTAAGGTTTGAAACATTGGTCAAAGTTATCTGAGCGCTCAAATCACCAAGGGTGCCCAAACTTTTGTTTCAGACCATTTTCCTTTTTGTAACTTTTAAAATTTAAATGATGCAAAAATATATATATATTACTCTGTCGCCTAATTGGGGGACACAGGACCATGGGTGTTATGCTGCTGTCCTCTAGGAGGCGACACTATGCATAATCTGAAAAAGATTAACCGTGGCTCTTCCTCTGCAGTATACACCCCTGGACGGCATCAGCCTTCTCCAGTTTTTTGCTTAGTGTCGCATAGGAGGCACACCTAAAACTTTTTTCTTTACTCCGTTTTTTTTCAACGAGATTACAGATGAAGAAAAGTGGGTCTCCTGCGAGACTCCCTGCATGGCTCCTTCCTCGGCCCCCTAAAGCTGGGTGCCCTGTTGAAGTGGCTATTCCCCATGTCGCTCCTTCCCCAGTCTCTCGGGTGCTGGTTCGAAGTCGAGACCCCTCTCCTTCCCCAATTCCTTTTGGTCTCTGGGTTGAGGTCGAGGCGAGGATAAAGCCCCCTGATGGTCACAGCAGCACCCTCTTTAATCCCCCTTTGGGGGCATTAGGTTGAGACACCTCAGGTAGGGCCTGTACAGGCAGCACTCTGCGCCTGCATCCAGGGACCCCCGCCTAGCTGCGGGCTCCTGTCGGGGCCGGAGGGAGTGCAGGCATGGCGCAATAGAGACACAGGGCTCGCTGCGCCCCTGTCTCTGCGGCAGTACCAGCTCTATACTGCCTCAGGGGGACCCCTCACTGGGCCCCCCTTCCGCTTACAGCCCCACCGCTATCCTGCCTTTAAATCAGACCCCCTCCCGGACTTTTGCGCCGGCCTGGAGCCCTTCTGGGCATCAGGCATCTAATTTAGGCCCCGACTTTGGCCTAGCTGAAGCCGCTGCCTCATCTCCGCCCCCCCTGCCCGCCCCCCGGATGAAAAATATGATACTCTACAGTGTTATAGAGGGGGCGGATCGAGACAGAAAGGGCGCGTTTTTACACAGTTCTGCCGCCTTTTTCCAGCTCTCCGCCCCCTTCTCACCCTTCCTCTTCTTCTCAGCGGCCATTTCTGCTGCAGGTTAACCCTGCATCTCCTGGGGGGCACAGGACTGTGGATCTTCGGCGCTGGACCTAGGGGCACACTGGTGGGGTAAGATCACAGCTGGGTTTTTTACTCAGCTGTGAATCCATATTCCGTATAAGGCTCCCCTATAGGCTTCTCTGCATAACTATAGGGTCCTCTGCGTAGCCAGCCCTTCTGCACTCTGTGCACTAAGCCGGGCTCAAGGTCCACGAGAACCAGGCAGAACTGCTATTATGCATTCTGCACAGCCTGCGGGACCGCTCTCCCCAGTGGCAGCACGTACCCGCACTGCCAGAACTGTATACAGACTAATGTATCGGAGCCCCAAGAAGCCCCTGCCACTGCTTTGGTGTCTAATGCCACGCCGCAATGGGCTACTCAGATGTCGCAATCTATGACGCAGTCTATAGATAACCTAACCTCCACATTGCTTCAGGCTCTGCAGGGTCATGCCTCGGCTATGACTGTTACCCAGCAAAGGGAGAGCTTGACTTAGGAACAAGACGACCCTGGCACATCCACGTCTAGGTCAGGACGCAAGCGGACCCATAGATCAAGTCCATCTGCGTCATCCCATAGCACACAGTCATCCCCCTCTAGGGAGAGACACCGTAGCTCCAGGTCATCTAGACCGTCCCCTTCCAGGGACAGACAATGCAGATCTCCGCAATCCCCGACCAGAGAAGGCCTCCTCCCCAGCTCACCCAGCAGGGGACGCCTCAGTGATGCACAGGATTCAGAAGGCATCTGCGACTCTGACTCTGACAGGGAAACGGAGGGGTCCCTGATCCCAATCCCCCCTAGCAATACAGCGCTAGTTGAGGACATAATCTCTTCCATCCATCGGGTGCTGGACATTTCTGATCCACCACCAGAGGCCCCAGAACACAAGATTTCCTTTGAAGGACCTCTGAAGCCGCCTAAGGTTTTCTCTAACCACCCAGAGTTTAAGGCGATCCTTAAAAAGCAGCTCTCAAAGCCTGAGAAAAAATCTGCTAATTGCAAATATCTGGAAGTGAGGTACCCCTTCCCGCAGAAGGACACCAAGGAATGGACAGATCCACCCGAAGTGGACCCCCCAGTCTCTAGGCTAGCAGCACAGACCCTCCTTTTACTGCCAGATGGCTCAACCCTCAGGGACGCAGCAGACCGGCAGGTAGAACGCATGGCTCGTTCAATTTTCGAGGCAGCAGGGCCATCCCTGGCTACCGCGTTTGCCTCAGTTTAGGCTGCCAAGGCCATTCTGGCCTGGGCAAAAAATTAACAAGCTCTCCAAGCATCCGCTCCTGAGATGTCGGACCAAGCGGTTCAAATAGCAGTTGTAGCAGATTACATGCTTCATGCAGCTCTGGATTCAGCAAGGGGAGTAGCGAGGATAGCATCAAACGCCATCACAATTCGGCGTATCCTCTGGCTGCGGGAATGGAAAGCGGACGCAGCCTCAAAGAAGTCCCTCACGCACCTCCCCTACCTCAATGGGAGACTTTTCGGTGAACAGTTGGACACAATGATATCCAACGCTACCGGGGGTAAGAGTACTTCTCTTCCCCAACTAAGACCTAAACGCACTTACAAGAAGCGTAACCAAACTCGATTCCGAGCCTTTCGGAACTCCTCAGGCTGGTCCGTCTCACGTCAAGCACAAAATCGTAACCGTTCCCCACGCAGGGACAACTCACGATCGATGCAAAGGTCCGACAAGACCTGGCAGTCAAAAGCAGGCCAGCTTAAGCCCAGAGGAGGAAAATCTCAGACTTTCTCCTCATCATGACTCACGGACTCCGGAAGACACCACACCAGTAGGCGGCCGACTTTTGCTCTTTCATCAAGTCTGGCTGCCTATTACAGAAAACAGGTGGGTCAGGGAACTAGTGTCTTTTGGATACAAAATAGACTTCACCTCCAACCCACCGGACCGATTCTTCCTCTGTCCCCCCAAAACCACCAGCCAAGGCTCATGCCTACCACGAAGCGGTCTCCTCGCTTTTTCAAGCAGGAGTCATAGTACCGGTCCCCACGACCGACCACTTCCGAGGGTTCTACTCCAATCTGTTCGTAGTTCCCAAGAAAGGAGGCAGCGTGCGGCCCATACTAGACCTAAAACAGCTCAACAAATATGTACGGGTTCGTCACTTCCGCATGGAGTCCCTTCGGTCCATCAGTGCGTCCATGGAGAAGGGAGAATATCTCGCCTCCATAGACATGCAAGACGCTAACCTGCATATACCTATTGCACCTTCCCATCAGAGGTTTCTCAGGCCATCATAGGCCAGGACCACTACCAGTTCGTGGCTCTCCCGTTCAGACTCGCAACGGCTCTGAGTGTTCACCAAAGTCATGGCAGCCACCATGGACGTCCTGCACTCCACAGGCATAGTAGTCGTTCCATACCTGGACGATCTACTCATCAAGGCTCCCACCTTCAGAGACTGCGAGCTCAGCGTCTCAATCACAACCGATACTCAGTCGCATGGGCTGGTTAATCAACCTACAAAAGTCATCGCTAACCCCGAGTCAGTCCCTGACCTTCCTGGGAATGCTATTCAACACCTCCAGGGGTCTAGTGCTCCCCCTCCCAAGGACAAGGCACTGGCTCTCCACCTAGGAGTTCGCACCCTCCTCCGCAAACCCCCTCAAACTATCCAGTTTGCCATGAGTCCTTGGCAAGATGGGGGCAGCAATAGAATTGTCCCATTTGCCCAGTTTCACCTCAGGCCTCTCCAACTAGCCATTCTCAATTCCTGGGACAGGAATATCTTTTCTCTCGACAGGGAGTTCCAGCTATCGTCGTCAACCAGGAGGTCCCTGCACTGGTGGCTCAAGCCAACCTCGCTAGCAAAGGGGAAATCCTTTTTCACAGGTCAATGGAAGGTTCTGACCCCCGACGCAAGCCTGCCGGGTTGGGGTGTGGTGCACCTACACCACAGAGCACAGGGCAAGTGGTCCCCTGTGGAAGCGACCATACATAGTTATTATGGTTGAAGGAAGACTTTAAGTCCATCTAGTTCAACCCATTGCCTAACATGCCCTAACATGTTGATCCAGGGGAAGGCAAAAAAAACCCATGTGGTAAGAGTAAGCTCCACCATGGGGAAGAAAATTCCTTCCCGACCCCACATACGGCAATCAGACTAGTTCCCTGGATCAACGCCTTATCCAGGAATCTAATATATATATACCCTGTAACATTATACTTTTCCAGAAAGGTATCCAGTCCCCTCTTAAATTTAAGTAATGAATCACTCATTACAACATCATACGGCAGAGAGTTCCATAGTCTCACTGCTCTTACTGTAAAGAATCCGCGTCTGTTATTATGCTTAAACCTTTTTTCCTCCAGACGTAGAGCTTGCACCCTTGTCCCTGTCACCGGTCTATGATTAAAAAGATCATCAGAAAGGTCTTTGTACTGTCCCCTCATATATTTATTCATTAACATAAGATCACCCCTTAGCCTTCTTTTTTCCAAACTAAATAGCCCCAAGTGTAATAACCTATCTTGGAATTGCAGACCCCCCAGTCCTCTAATAACCTTGGCAGCTCTTCTCTGCACCCGCTCCAGTTCAGCTATGTCTTTCTTATACACCGGAGACCAGAACTGTGCACAGTATTCTAAGTGTGGTCGCACTAGTGACTTGTATAGAGGTAAAATTATGTTCTCCTCATGAGCATCTATGCCTCTTTTAATGCATCCCATTATTTTATTTGCCTTTGTAGCAGCTGCCTGACACTGGCCACTGAATATGAGTTTGTCATCCATCCATACACCCAGGTCTTTTTCATTGACGGTTTTGCCCAGAGTTTTAGAATTAAGCACATAGTTATACATCTTATTACTTCTACCCAAGTGCATGATCTTACATTTATCCCCATTAAAGCTCATTTGCCATTTATCAGCCCAAGCTTCTAGTTTACATAAATCATCCTGCAATATAAAATTGACCATGCCCATCAGCATCCTGGAAATTCGTGCCATCCTCCTGGCATTGAGGGCCTTCCATCACTTACTGGCAGCCTCTCACATCAGAATACAGTCGGACAATGCCACGGCCGTGGCATATGTGAATCACCAAGGGGGGACCCGCAGTACCCAGGCGATGCGAGAAGTGTCGCACATCCTCCACTGGGCGGAGGACCCCGGGTCGGTTCTCTCGGCGGTCCACATGCCGGGTGTGGACAACTGGGAAGCAGACTTCCTCAGCCGACAAGGAATAGACTTGGGACAGTGGTCTCTCCATCACAAAATTTTTCGCCCGATCTGCCACCACTGGGGGACCCCGGATGTGGACCTAATGGCATCCCACTTCAATGCCAAGGTCTCCAACTTCATGGCCAGAACACACGATCCGCGGTCGCTCGGAGCAGACGCTGTGGTTCAGGACTGGACCCAGTTCCAGCTTCTGTACATTTTTCCACCTCTCCCCCTGATACCCAGGGTGGTGAGGAAGATCAAGCAAGAGGGAGTTCCAACCATCCTAATCGCACCGGACTGGCCCAGACATACATGGTACGCCGACGTCGTACAACTTACTGCAGACGCCCCCTGGCGTCTCCCTGACCGCCCCGATCTTCTATCACAAGGCCCGTTCTACCACCAGAACTCAAGGGCTCTCAATTTGATGGCGTGGCCCTTGAGACCTGGGTTCTAACCCAGGCAGGGCTCTCGCCGGATGTCATTGGAACCATGATCAGGGCACGGAGGCCAGCCTCTGCTAAGATTTATTACCGTACCTGGAAAGCTTTCCTTACTTGGTGCGAATCTCATGGCCAGACCCCATTCCCTTATTTCCTCCCCAAACTACTTGGTTTTCTTCAATCGGGTCTGGAGGCCAGGCTGTCCCTGGGCTCGCTTAAGAGCCAGGTGTCAGCCCTCTCAGTGCTTTTTTCAAAGGCGCATTGCTACCAAGCCGCAAGTAAGGACATTCCTTCAGGGGGTTTCCCGATTGGTTCCCCCCTACAGACGACCACTAGAAACGTGGGACCTCAACCTGGTCCTGACAGCATTGCAGGGACCACCCTTCGAACCCCGTAAGGAGGTCCCACTCCGCCTTCTATCCCAGAAGGTGGTTTTCCTGGTGGCAATCACCTCGCTACGCAGGGTGTCTGAACTGACAGCACTCTCCTGCAGACGGCCCTTTCTGGCTTTTCACCAGGACAAGGTAGTCCTCCGTACGGTCCCATCCTTCCTTCCGAAGGTTGTGTCCACCTTCCACCTGAATGAGGAAATTTCTCTGCCTTCCCTTTGTCCGGCCCCGGTTCATAGAGTGGAGAAGGCTCTGCATACGCTTGACCTTGTCAAGGCATTGTTTATATATGTGTCTAGGACTGCATCCTTCCGGAGGTCTGATTCTCTTTTCCTTCTTCCAGAAGGCGGCCGCAAGGGTCAGCCGGCTTCCAAAGCTACCCTTTTCAGGTGGATCAAATCCACCATACAAGAGGCCCTACCGCCTTAAGAATTCTCCTCTTCCAGCCGGTATTGCGGCACACTCTACATGGGCGGTGGGGGCCTCCTGGGCCATTCGGCACAACAAGTGTGTAAGACGGCCACTTGGACTAGCCTACACACGTTTACTAAACACTATAGAGTTCATACCCAGTCCTCAGCGGACGCAAGCCTGGGTAGACGGGTTCTGCAGGCGGCGGTGCCCCAAGTTTAGGGGCCTGTCTGCACAATATTCGTCCATTGCTTCCCACTCAGGGACTGCTTTGGGACGTCACATGGTCCTGTGTCCCCCAATGAGGCGACAAGAGTAAAGGAGATTTTTGTGTACTCACCGTAAAATCTCTTTCTCTTAGCCTGTAATTGGGGGACACAGCTCCCACCCTGTTGCCCTTTACGGGCCGTTGTTACTGTTGAGTTCTCATATTGTTCCTTGAGCTCGTACATAGTGGCCTTCTTATAGGCATGTCTGTTATTCATGTTACGTTCCTCCTAATGCTTTTGCACAAAATTGGAGAAAGCTGACGCCGTCCAGGGGTGTATACTGCAGAGGAGGAGCCACGGTTAATCTTTTTCAGATTATGCATAGTGTCGCCTCCTAGTGGACAGCAGCATAACACCCATGGTCCTGTGTCCCCCAATTAGAGGCTAATAGAAAGATTTTACGGTGAGTACACAAAAGTCTCCTTTTTTGTCTAATATATAAAGGAAATGTCATATTTAACTTTAGGCCTTTTAGAGATCCTTAATTTTTACCGGGGGTGCCCAAACTTTTACATGCCATTGTACGTTGTTATAGGATAAAAAGCCGCACCTTTTCTGTAGTTGTCATTTTCTCAGTCTCTGTATATAATATTCTATTCTTCTTTGTTTCAGTTCTAACATTGTGTATGTAGCTAGTAATCACTTTGTCTGGAGGTTGGTTCCTGTCTCCATTGCAACACAAATACAGCAACTACTTCAGGACAAGCAGTTTGAACTTGCCTTACAATTGGCGGTAAGTCTGCGTACTGTAGTCTAAGTGAATGTATGTTGTTACATAGTTAATAAAAAAAAGACACTTGTCCATCAAGTTAAACCAAGTGATGGGAGAGATACATGTACAACCTCAATTTATGACCAGTCCACTATTTTTCTCCTGGTTTTCGATTGTTGATGCACTGTACCAAACATTCAAAAAAAAAACTTATGTTTTCTAAAAAAAAAAAAAGAAAAAAGTGTCCTAAGCCCTTTTTGAAACCATCATAAGTTTCCAATGTGACCTCCTGAGGTCGACTATTCCGCAAACTAATAGTTCTCATGGTAAAGAAGCCTTGTCTCCTCTGGAGAGTGAACCTTTCTTGTCTTTTGAGAGGATTTTTCATTAAACCGCTTTTGACCACACATTTTATATGGCAAAAACACAACAAAATTCACCCTAGCGAATTAATGTCCACAAATAACCATAGAACCAATATCAAAAGTGAACATAGATCAAATAATCACATAGAAAAAATATATTAAAAGATGATTTTATTAAGAATAAAAAATAATGAAAATTACAAAAAAGAAGAAAAACAACAAATAATACTACATCATATTACAAAGTGTATATTTAATGAGGAGACCAGATCCATATAATAAAAAAGATACTAGAAAAATATGAAAAACTCATATAAATATATATATCCTTCCAAAGTGCAAAAAGAAAAAACCAATAGATGGTACTAATAGTAGGCCATCTATCCTAATAAAGTGCATATGCATCAATAATAGTCTAACCCAGACAACTAAAGTGCATAAATCTCTGGAAAAATACTAGTACCAGTGTGAAGATGATCTGTGGCCCTCAAGGACTCCGACCCAAACGTACGTTTCACCTAAGTGGCTTTTTCAAGGAGTGAAGACAAAGTGAAACTGAGGTGTTTCTTATACATAGCCCCCACCAATCAAATGGAATCAGGGGAATCATGTGAGCGAAATAAATAATTAACCCTGCTAAAAAAAAATATATAATATATATATATATATATATAAATATATGGAATCCAATGTTTCACTCATTAAAATACATCCTAGAACAATGAACACTTAATATATAATAAAAATAGAAAAACATAAAGCACAAAATACGGCGAAACAGGAAGTGACATATGCCTATATAAATTAACATAAATAAACAAAAGAACAGGCACCTCGCATAAAAGAGATCAATACATGGTCTGACAATGACCGATCACATTAAACAGTGCACAGCAGTGAATGTAATAAAATAACATGAGCATTAAGCCCAATATACGGCAATACCGGAAGTAACATATCGTGTACATAAATACATATATATACATATACAATTACCACATAAACAGAGGGGAATACAATATCAAAGTGACCGATCTCATTAAAAGGAGTAATATCGTGAAGCACTATGTGGAGCACAGACCCAGAGCTGTCACCGCCAAACCGGAAGTGACGTTACGGAGCCTGCACAGCCACAATGGAAACCTAGGCAACGCATTACCGCAGCAATTAGCGTCCTACATCTGAGTAAAGGCAACCAGTAAATCCCGTCTACCGCAGGTAACGTAGTGCTATAGGTAATATGCCCCTAAAAAAGGTGTCCAAATGTAAATTACATAAAACCAAAGTAAATAATGAAATAAATCACTAAGTGCAAAAAAACATAAGCATATTACTACAAAGTGAATTTGATCTTGTACACAAGCAAAACCATAAGACCGCTAGTGGACAGACAAATAAAGAATATACAGAAATATATATTAAACTAAAAAAATATATATATATCACTAAATTATACACATATATAACATTACCCCTCAAAAAATAATAAATAAATTGATAATAAATAATAAATAAAAGGTGCAGTGAAACACACGTGCGAGCGAGTGAAAAAAATATGTAACACAAAACAAAAAATACACATTTCTCCTACGTATCATTGGGGGACACAGGACGAATGGGTGTTATGCTGCTGCCACCAGGAGGACACTAAGTTAAACACACACAAAAGATTAACTCCTCCCCTGCAGCATACACCCACAGGCTGGACAATCCAGAGCCAGTTCTTACTTAGTGTCTCAGGAGGCACTTGGGTCCTCAGGACCCCACCAATTTTTAGTTTTTGATTTAACGGAAAGAAGGGAGCGACAGGCAAATTTTTAGCTCTGATCTCTCCCGCACCAACAACGGGCAAGTACACGGAGCGTTCCTCCTGTATCCTTTCCCGCAACGATGGATGCCAGCCCTGGCTCACCTTTCAGTGTGGCGACGGTTCCCTAGCGTCCCGATCTCCTTCCATCCTTCTCAGGCGACCATGGGGACTAATCATCCACCTAAGTCTCCTGGAGCCAGGGCACAGCCGGACAAATTGACAGGGCGTCCGCGCAGCCGCCCACTGCACCACCACTGATATAGTGGCTGATACATGGCGGCAGTAGCTCTCCACCCTCTCCCTATCATGGTGAAGGTGGATGGAGCATCGGTCCCATCGCACAAGGTAAGTGCGGGGACCGACCAGCTGGCAGCAGGGGGCCCCCCTTACTCTCTTCTAAATGCGGCCCTGCAGCCGCGGGACAATGTGCGGCTCTGCAGCCGCGGGGCAGCGTGCGGCTCTGCAGCCGCGGGGCAACGTGCGGTTCTGCAGCCGCGGGGCAGCGGGTGGCTCTGCAGCCGCGGGGCAGCGTGCGGCTCTATAGCCGCTGGGCAGCGTTTCCTTTCTGAGAGGGCTCGGCGGCTCCCAGGCCTGGGTCGGACTACAGCGCCCGCCCACAAGCATGCCGCCGCCCGCCCACGACACGCCCCCTCCCTGGGCGCTTCTCGCTCCCGAGAAGCGCCCTTCTCACTTCTCGGCGGCCATCTTGGACCAGGAAGTGCACTGGCGGCTCTGCAGCACCGCAGCGCTCAGGACAGGAGGAAAGCTTCAGGATCTCCCTGCCAAGCCACCGCGGATCCTAGGTGAGACGCACCCAATAGGATTGCCTCTCTCCCCTGCCAGTACGCTCACTCCACAGCAAATATGTCACAGTCTAGGCAAAAACGGACTGGAAAGACCCACTCTGTTATTTTTGCTGTGTGCACCTCCTGCAAGATTTCTCTGCCCCGAGGTCACACCACCCCGCTGTGCTCTGCCTGTGAAATGCCCGCGGCACAGGATAATCCGGCCTCTGACCCGGAATGTACTGAACCTAGTACTCCCGCATGGGCGTCCTCCCTTGCTCGATCTGTGGCATCCTTGGAAAGGACGATACAGTCCCTCCGTGAGCCGTCCCTTACCCAGGGTACTTCCAAGGATGATGTAACGCGGTCTAAGAACCCCTCACGGCCCAGAGGTCGTTCCGTTTCCAGAAGCCCTCACTCATATAGAAAGAGGTCCAGGGTAATATCTCCGGTCCGTGATCAGCCTTCTGGTTCAGAGAGCGAAGTCTCTCGTCACTCATCCCCAGATCATAGCAGGGAATCTTTTCTGGACGACGCTTCCAGCGTGTCCTGTTCCCCAGAGTACCGTCATGACCAAGAGACCCTTGATTCTCTCATAGACTCTGTAAGTCAGACTCTACAGTTAGAGGAGGAAGCCCCGTCTAAGGCGGCTCATCCCGTGTCATTTGGGCGGACTACAAAGGCTCATAGGTTTTTTCCCACGCATCCTCAATTCAAGGACATTGTCGATCTCCATAGAGTCCGTCCGGATAAACGCTTCTCAGGTCAGAAGGCTATGCAATTGAAGTATCCGTTTGCTCAGGACCTTGCTAAGGAGTGGTCTCAGTCACCCTCCGTGGACCCGCCAGTGTCGCGGCTAGCCACAAAGGCGGTTCTATCTTCCTCCGAGGGCGCGTCCATCAAGCATCCCACGGATAGACAAATTGATCAGATGGCTCGCTCGGCTTTTGAAGCTTCCTCGGCTTCTCTCTTTCCTTCTTTTGCCGCCACATGGGTTGCAAAAGCCATGTCCCATTGGGCCGAGTCTTTAGCCTCTACTGCACTTCATGCCGACTTACCCCCTGAGGTTTCTCACCTGGCCACTCAGATTGCCAGAGCGGGGGACTTTGTAGTTTCCGCATCCTTAGACGCGGCCAACTGTGCCTCACAGGCAGCGGCCAATGCTGTCACGGTCCGCAGATCCCTTTGGCTCAGGGACTGGAAAGCGGACTCAGGATCCAAAAAATCCCTCACGTCCCTTCCATACCAGGGTGAACGTCTGTTTGGGGACAAACTAGATAAAATGATCGCAGACTCCACAGGGGGAAAGAGCAAATTCCTTCCCCAGCAACGGACCTTTCGTCCCTTTCGCAACCAACAGGGCCGAGGCCGATATTTCCGTTTCGGTTCCAACTGGTCCAATCCTTCCTCCGCGCCACCTGGCGTCGGGAGAGGTCAGCGCAAGGACAGAACCTCCCAGCCATCTTACAAACCTTCTCCCTCTTGGAGAGGCAGACCCAGACAACAGGGGTCCAGGGGGTCCAGATCTAACAGGTCTCCTCCTCAATGACTCTTGGCAGACGCCAAAGGACACCGACAGAGTTGGCGGCCGCCTACTCTTCTTTCGGGACGCGTGGCTCTCGGTAGTTCCCGACCGATGGGTCCGCGATCTGGTATCCGTCGGTTACAAGATAGAGTTTGTCTCTCTTCCCCCATCTCGTTTCTTTCAGTCCCCTCCTCCCAGAGCAAGGGTCCGTCAGTATTTCCAGGCCATAAAATCGCTATGGGACGACGGGGTCATCATCCCGGTACCTCAGGACGAAAGGTACCAAGGTTTTTATTCCAATCTTTTCATTGTACCAAAGAAGGACGGCTCCGTACGTCCGATATTGGACCTCAAACTCCTCAACAGGTACGTCCGTGTGCGTCAATTCCGAATGGAGTCCCTCCGCTCGGTAATTGCCTCTCTGGAAGAGGGCGAGTTTCTTGCATCTCTAGATGTTCAAGACGCTTACCTGCACATTCCCATTCTGCCGTCTCATCAGCGCTTTCTCCGCTTCGCGGTCCAGGGCCACCATTTTCAGTTTGTCGCCCTACCGTTCGGGCTGGCCACCGCTCCTCGGGTGTTCACCAAGGTCATGGCGGCTGCCGTGGCCATTCTCCATGCTCGAGGCATAGTGGTGTTGCCCTACCTGGACGACATTCTTATAAAGGGTCCCTCTTTCCGGTCCTGTTCAGAGGCGGTAGATGTCACTATAAATACTCTTTCACGCCTGGGCTGGAAACTCAATTTCAAAAAATCTTCCCCAGTCCCGGCCCAAACCATACCCTACCTGGGCATGATCTTAGACTCCTCTCAGGGTCTAGTACTCTTGCCTCCGGAAAAGGTATCTACTCTACAGAGAGAGGTCCGGAAGCTTGCTCAACCTCGCTCTCACTCCCTACGCTTCTCCATGAGGGTACTCGGCAGGATGGTGGCGGCAATGGAGGCAGTGCCCTTTGCGGTTTTTCACCTCCGGCCCTTACAACACGCCATTCTGGCAGTATGGGACAGGAATCCCGCCTCGCTCGACCGCCGTCTCCTTCTCTCTCGCCAAATCAGACAATCCCTCAGGTGGTGGACCGAGAGGTCCTCCCTGACTCGGGGGAAGTCTTTCCTTCCGGTGCACTGGCTGGTTGTCACAACGGACGCCAGTCTCTTCGGCTGGGGTGCAGTGTTCCAGCGTCACTCGACCCAGGGTCGCTGGTCGCCGCAGGAGTCCCAGCTACCCATCAATATCTTAGAGATTCGGGCAATCAGACTAGCCCTCCATCATTTTCAGCAGTTCCTCTCCGGACGTGCGGTAAGAGTCCAGTCCGACAACGCTACTGCAGTAGCCTACGTCAACCGCCAAGGGGGCACTCGCAGCAGGGCGGCCATGGTCGAGGTGACGCTAATTCTCCGTTGGGCCGAGGCACATCATTCCATTCTCTCAGCAGTTTTCATACCAGGCGTGGAAAACTGGGAAGCGGACTTTCTAAGTCGCCACAGCCTCGATCCCGGAGAGTGGTCTCTTCATCCCGCAGTCTTTCACCAGATCTGCTCTCGTTGGGGGACCCCGGACGTGGATCTAATGGCATCCCGCCTCAATTGTCAGGTTCCCGTCTTCATGGCCAGGTCTCACGACCCCTCAGCCTTCGGAGCCGACGCTCTCGTCCTCTCATGGCAGGGCTTCAGTCTCCCATACATCTTTCCCCCAATTCCCCTTCTGGGGAAGGTTATCAGGAAGATCAGGGCAGAACGGATTCCAGTAATCCTCATCGCTCCGGATTGGCCACGCAGGACATGGTATGCCGAGATGGTTCAACTGGTCTCAGACGTACCTTGGAGGCTGCCGAATCGCGCAGACCTCCTGTCTCAAGGGCCCATTTACCACCCGAACTCAGAGGCCCTGTGTTTAACGGCGTGGCCGTTGAGTCCTGGGTTCTGAGGCAGAAGGGGTTGTCTCAGACGGTGATATCTACCATGCTCCGTGCACGCAAGTCTTCTTCTATGCGCATCTACCACCGCGCTTGGAAGGCATACTTCGCCTGGTGCAGGGATCGGAGGCGTTCCCCCCTCCGTTTTTCTATTCCTCACATTTTGGAATTCCTCCAATCAGGCGTAGACTTGGGTCTTGCACTCAGCTCTCTTAAGGGCCAAATTTCTGCTCTCTCGGTCCTTTTTCAGAGAAGGATCGCAAACAGATTGCAGGTCAGGACCTTTATCCAGGGGGTTTCTCATATGGTTCCGCCTTACAAGATGCCTTTGGAACCATGGGACCTGAACCTAGTTCTCTGTGCCCTTCAAGAGCCACCTTTTGAGCCCTTGCACGAGGTGTCTTTACTGTTCTTGTCTTGGAAGATTGTCTTCCTCGTGGCTGTCACGTCTATTCGACGTGTCTCTGAGCTGGCAGCTCTGTCGTGCCGACCTCCTTTCCTCGTGTTCCACCAGGATAAGGTAGTTCTGCGGAC
The DNA here is from genome assembly GCF_051348905.1 of Ranitomeya variabilis. Classification (NCBI taxonomy): domain Eukaryota; kingdom Metazoa; phylum Chordata; class Amphibia; order Anura; family Dendrobatidae; genus Ranitomeya; species Ranitomeya variabilis. The sequence continues at coordinate 641,495,636 of NC_135232.1, forward strand.
ATGTCCGACTTTTCTTCCGAAGGTCGTTTCCTCTTTCCATCTTAATGAGGAAATTGTTCTTCCCTCACTGTGCCCTGCGCCTTCCCACCCCACGGAAAGGGCGCTCCACACTCTGGACTTAGTGAGGGGTCTCAGACGTTATGTCTCCAGGACTGCGTCTTTCCGTAGATCAGATGCCTTGTTTGTTCTTCCGGAGGGGCCACGGAAGGGACTACCCGCTTCCAAGGCCTCCATTGCCAAGTGGATTCGTTCCGCCATCCAAGAGTCCTACCGTGTCAAGGGTCACGCTGCACCTCCGGGGATCAAGGCTCATTCTACCCGGTCAGTCGGCGCGTCCTGGGCCATCCGGCACCAGGCATCGGCAGCACAAGTCTGCAAGGCTGCTACATGGTCCAGTCTACATACGTTCACGAAACACTACCATGTGCACTTTCAGGCTTCGGCAGACGCTTCCGTCGGTAGGCGAATCCTACAAGCGGCTGTGTCTCATCTGTAGTTGTAGGCTCGCACAGCATTTATAACTTCTGGTGACCCACCCAGGGACTGCTTTGGGACGTCCCATTCGTCCTGTGTCCCCCAATGATACGTAGGAGAAAAGGAGATTTTTGTGTACTCACCGTAAAATCTTTTTCTCCGAGTCATCATTGGGGGACACAGCACCCTCCCTGTTAGCCTAGTTGGCTCAATTGTTCTTTTCAGTCTGTGTTTTGACTATGACATGTTTTCTGTTTGATAACTGGTTTACTCCTACTGCTTTGTTACCGAACTGGCTCTGGATTGTCCAGCCTGTGGGTGTATGCTGCAGGGGAGGAGTTAATCTTTTGTGTGTGTTTAACTTAGTGTCCTCCTGGTGGCAGCAGCATAACACCCATTCGTCCTGTGTCCCCCAATGATGACTCGGAGAAAAAGATTTTACGGTGAGTACACAAAAATCTCCTTTTTATTCAAGTACAACAAAACATGGGAGATTCCTTCCGATATCCCCACCAGATTTGAATGCCAACAAGGACCTAAAAATAAAATGAAATAAAAGCAGGAGAGAAAAAATAAATATTAGTAAAAACCTACAAATAAGCACTAAAAGACATCTGCTCATTTATGCCATTGGGTGCCAAGGTATTCAATCTATAGATCCACTTGGCCTCAATTTGGGCCAATCTTTTCTTAATGTCCCCACCTCTCATGTTTAGTATAATATGGTCAATCCCTCTTACCCTCAATAGAGTCATCACACTGATGGAAAAGCTTGAAATGTTTGGGCAGAGTTTTAAGGGATTCAATATCTATAGCAGTACAAGCTGCTTTAATATCTAGAACGTGCTCCCTCACTCTCCGTCTTAGTTCCCTTGAGGTTAAACCAATATACTTAAGATCACATGGGCAGCTAGCGCAGTAAATAACCGCAGTCGTCTTGCACGTGATAGGGTAGAGGATGCTATACGTTCTATTACCATCAGCATTGGAGAATACAGCACATCTTTCAATATTAGGGCATGCTACACAGGAGCCACAGGGGCGACAACCCCATTTGGGGCCCTGTGAGCCAAATGGGTTATCATTCCTTTTATTCATATAATGACTGTGTACCAGCGAATCTCGTATATTTGGTGACCTCCTATATGTGATGGATGGTTTTGATGGGAGGTATTGTGTCAGGATGGGATCCAATTGTAGAACCTTCCAATGTTTGGATAGGATATCCCTCACCTCATACCATCTGCAATTAAAGGTTTGAATATACCGTACCTTGTCACCATTCCCATCTTCCCGTCTGTTTGTTCAATGCTTGTGAACGGTCAATCTGTTTTGCTCGCCAGTATGCCCGTCTAATGCATTGTGAAGAATATCCCCTCTCAGTAAATCTTGCACTCAAGTCCCTGCTTTGTTTTTTCAAAAGAAATTTCATCAGAACAAATGCGTCGCATCCGTAGAAACTGTCCCACAGGTATGCCTTTAATGAGGCTATGTTGATGTGATGAGGAAAAATGAAGAAGACTATTTGTTGAGGTAGGTTTCCGAAAAACATCTGTGTGTATGAAGCCAAGTTCATCCACTTCCAAAAGGATGTCCAGGAACTCCATATTGGATCTTCCTGCTTTATATGTCAGACGTAAGTTCAAATTGTTGTCATTCAGATACCCCATAAAAATCTGTAGTTCATCTAGAGAGCCCTGCCAAATGAACAAAATATCATCAATGTATCTTCCCCAGTATTGCACTCTATCCACCAAAGGTAAAGGTTCGGTGGTGAAGATCTTCCTCTCCCACAGCCCCAGGAACAAATTAGCATATGAGGGCGCCCCCAGTGCTACAGAAGATTGACTTTCAATCCTCTGTCATCCTTCTTTATACAACTTAGAGATATTCTTCTGAAACCAGTGGAGGCCTCTATAATTAGTAAGAAGCAGATGGACTATTTTTATCTGTAGAATACCCTACCATTGCTACTTTTTATGTACTTCCTAAAGTACATAAGAATGCATCGTGTCCACTGGGTCGTCCGATTGTGGCAGGGAATAACAACTTAATTGAGCCCATATGCAAATTGATTGACTTTGTTCTTCATCCTATGGTAGAGACCTTACCGTCATATCTTAAAGATACGAATGATGTACTTCGGAAAATGGATGGCCTACAGCTTGAGGACGATATGATTCTAGTCACTTGTGACATTGAGGCCTTATATACGTCTATAATACACGAGGATGGTGTTATGGCTGTTCAACAATTTTTGAGGATGTCCAGTGAGGACGGTGAGTTTTCTTCATTTATCGTGGATCTTCTCCAGTTTGCACTCACCCATAATTTTTTTATTTTTAATGAGAAATGTTTCCTACAGCTCCAGGGAACAGCAATGGGGGCGGCTTTTGTGCCCTCATATGCTAATTTGTTCCTGGGGCTGTGGGAGAGGAAGATCTTCACCACCGAACCTTTATCTTTGGTGGATAGCGTGCAATACTGGGGAAGATACATTGATGATATTTTGTTCATTTGGCAGGGCTCTCTAGATGAACTACAGATTTTTATGGGGTATCTGAATGACAACAATTTGAACTTACGTCTGACATATAAAGCAGGAAGATCCAATATGGAGTTCCTGGACATCCTTTTGGAAGTGGATGAACTTGGCTTCATACACACAGATGTTTTTCGGAAACCTACCTCAACAAATAGTCTTCTTAATTTTTCCTCATCACATCAACATAGCCTCATTAAAGGCATACCTGTGGGACAGTTTCTACAGATGCGACGCATTTGTTCTGATGAAATTTCTTTTGAAAAAACAAAGCAGGGACTTGAGTGCAAGATTTACTGAGAGGGGATATTCTTCACAATGCATTAGACGGGCATACTGGCGAGCAAAACAGATTGACCGTTCTCAAGCATTGAACAAACAGAGACGGGAAGATGGGAATGGTGACAAGGTACGGTATATTCAAACCTTTAATTGCAGATGGTATGAGGTGAGGGATATCCTATCCAATCATTGGAAGGTTCTACAATTGGATCCCATCCTGACACAATACCTCCCATCAAAACCATCCATCACATATAGGAGGTCACCAAATATACGAGATTCGCTGGTACACATTCATTATATGAATAAAAGGAATGATAACCCATTTGGCTCACAGGGCCCCAAATGGGGTTGTCGCCCCTGTCGCCCCTGTGTAGCATGCCCTAATATTGAAAGATGTGCTGTATTCTCCAATGCTGATGGTAATAGAACGTATAGCATCCTCTACCCTATCACGTGCAAGACGACTGCGGTTATTTACTGCGCTAGCTGCCCATGTGATCTTAAGTATATTGGTTTAACCTCAAGGGAACTAAGACGGAGAGTGAGGGAGCACGTTCTAGATATTAAAGCAGCTTGTACTGCTATAGATATTGAATCCCTTAAAACTCTGCCCAAGCATTTCAAGCTTTTCCATCAGTGTGATGACTCTCTATTGAGGGTAAGAGGGATTGACCATATTATACTAAACATGAGAGGTGGGGACATTAAGAAAAGATTGGCCCAAATTGAGGCCAAGTGGATCTATAGATTGAATACCTTGGCACCCAATTGCCTAAATGAGCAGATGTCTTTTAGTGCTTATTTGTAGGTTTTTACGAATATTTATTTTTTCTCTCCTGCTTTTATTTCATTTTATTTTTAGGTCCTTGTTGGCATTCAAATCTGGTGGGGATATCGGATGGAATCTCCCATGTTTTGTTGTACTTGAATAAAATGTGTATTTTTTGTTTTGTGTTACATATTTTTTTCACTCGCTCGCACGTGTGTTTCACTGCACCTTTTATTTATTATTTATTATTATCAATTTATTATTTTTTGAGGGGTAATGTTATATATGTGTATAATTTAGTGATATATATATTTTTTTTTAGTTTAATATATATTTCTGTATATTCTTTATTTGTCTGTCCACTAGCGGTCTTATGGTTTCGCTTGTGTACAAGATCAAATTCACTTTGTAGTAATATGCTTATGTTTTTTTGCACTTAGTGATTTATTTCATTATTGACTTTGGTTTTATGTAATTTACATTTGGACACCTTTTTTAGGGGCATATTACCTATAGCACTATGTTACCTGCGGTAGACGGGATTTACTGGTTGCCTTTACTCAGATGTAGGATGCTAATTGCTGCGGTAATGCGTTGCCTAGGTTTCCATTGTGACTGTGCAGGCTCCGTAACGCCACTTCCGGTTTTACTCCGGAACGTCACTTCCGGTTTGGCGGTGACAGCTCTGGGTCTGTGCTCCACATAGTGCTTCACGATATTACTCCTTTTAATGAGATCGGTCACTTTGATATTGTATTCCCCTCTGTTTATGTGGTAATTGTATATGTATATATATGTATTTATGTACACGATATGTTACTTCCGGTATTGCCGTATATTGGGCTTAATGCTCATGTTATTTTATTACATTCACTGCTGTGCACTGTTTAATGTGATCGGTCATTGTCAGACCATGTATTGATCTCTTTTATGCGAGGTGCCTGTTCTTTTGTTTATTTATGTTAATTTATATAGGCATATGTCACTTCCTGTTTCGCCGTATTTTGTGCTTTATGTTTTTCTATTTTTATTATATATTAAGTGTTCATTGTTCTAGGATGTATTTTAATGAGTGAAACATTGGATTCCATATATTTATATATATATATATATATATTATATATTTTTTTTTAGCAGGGTTAATTATTTATTTCGCTCACATGATTCCCCTGATTCCATTTGATTGGTGGGGGCTATGTATAAGAAACACCTCAGTTTCACTTTGTCTTCACTCCTTGAAAAAGCCACTTAGGTGAAACGTACGTTTGGGTCGGAGTCCTTGAGGGCCACAGATCATCTTCACACTGGTACTAGTATTTTTCCAGAGATTTATGCACTTTAGTTGTCTGGGTTAGACTATTATTGATGCATATGCACTTTATTAGGATAGATGGCCTACTATTAGTACCATCTATTGGTTTTTCTTTTTGCACTTTGGAAGGCTATATATATATTTATATGAGTTTTTCATATTTTTCTAGTATCTTTTTTATTATATGGATCTGGTCTCCTCATTAAATATACACTTTGTAATATGATGTAGTATTATTTGTTGTTTTTCTTCTTTTTTGTAATTTTCATTATTTTTTATTCTTAATAAAATTATCTTTTAATATATTTTTTCTATGTGATTATTTGATCTATGTTCACTTTTGACATTTTGTATGGGCCAATTTTTGTACTTGTACAAGTTAATCATATCTCTTTTCAAGACTAAATAAATACATTTTAGACTTTTGGGTGGAACATATCATCTTCCTCAGGAGTTTGCGTTGAGTCTTTATTCATCTTAATCACAGCCAAGTTGTGTGTTTCATGCGGGACATTATAAATTTGGGAATTTTTCACCTTGGCTAAACTTATATTTGTGAAGTTTGGAGCCTACTTAGATCCCTTTGGTTATCAGGGGTTGGTTAGGATATACCAAATTTTTTCCAACATGTTTTATTTGGTGTTCTTTTACACTCCTGGGGGCCCGCTAATGCCTACTTTTTGTTTACGTTTTTACTTTTTTATTCATTTGTAACCACTTTGCTAGCCAATGATGATGCTGGCTGCCAAACTGGGAAGCCTCCTTGTCAATTGTAGTGATGGACCATAGCCTAGTTTGCTTGGCAAGACGGAGGTTCACCTAGTTGTTTCACGGAAAGTTTATCAAACAGGATGCAGCAAAGGCCAGTGACAAGGGTTAAATGTGCAGAGTATCTAGGAGCAAAGTTTCAATGTTTAATTAAGAACTTGCCTACAATGAAAATACTTTTTACTATGATCCTGTTTCAACCTGAGAGTTTTTTTAATTATATTTTATTTTGTATGACAGAGGATGAAAGATGATGCTGACAGTGAGAAGCGGCAGCAGATCCATCACATTCAGAACTTGTATGCCTTCAACCTTTTTTGCCAAAAACGTTTTGATGAGTCCATGCAAGTGTTCGCCAAACTGGGTACCGGTAAGACATTCTCTCTGAAATATTCTGTCTGTAGGTTATTTTTATCACAATATCATTGCTACTGGGGTGAAAGTTCAGAAACTTTGAATCCAAAGATGAGAACAGGAAAATTAAAATTAATTCTTAGACTCTGCTTGTGTGTGCTGAGACTTGGCATCTATGAAATGCGAGGTTGACACACCAACAGTGATCCACAAGCTCTTTGTAGAAAGGAATTTTCTCAGCCTAAAAACCTAAATGGTATTCTTTCCAGGTTGGATGTCCTAATATCAATACATAACTCCAGATAAACGAATGTCGGGCATATATCTATATACTTCTCGAGAATGTGCCCAACAGTGGTCATAGAGGCAGTGTTTCTCTAGCTTTAATAACGTGTCACTTGGTTTCATATTTTTCAGATCCAACTCATGTTATTGGGATGTACCCAGATTTGTTGCCCTCTGACTACAAGAAACAGCTGCAGTACCCTAATCAAGTACCTTTGCTGTCAGGAGCTGAACTGGAAAAAGCCAATCTGGCCTTAATTGATTATTTGACCCAGGTGAGAATCAATCCATAAGAATAAAGACTACAGAACCCTCACTAGCAAAGAATAAACTAATTCTCTATCTTGTACACAATACTTAATTTCTCCTTCACCACATTGGGGGGACACAGGACCATGGGTGTCTTACGGTTGCCACAAAGTGGCTGACACTAAGTAGATGCAAAAAAATTGGTTCCTCCTCTGCAGTATACACCACCCACTGGCTCCAACCAAACCAGTTTATGGCCGGTTTCACATTTGCAGTTGTGTCCGCAGCGTTTCTTCCGCAATTATCCGCATGCGTTGTGTTTTCCTATATTTAACATTAGGGCACATGAGTCTGCCATCGGTTGCGTTTTGCCGCGTTTGACGACGCATGCTTCGTTTCGTCGTCTGCAATTTGGTGCGGTAAACGCAACATGTAGTAATTTTAGAGGCGTCAATTTGCCGCCTAGAAACGTATGCGGTTGTTAGAGCAAGGAATGCGGCAAAAAAGCACATTGCTATCTATGGGAACGCATGCGTACACATGTCGTTGCGTACGCATGCGTTTGATGCTCTTGCGTACTTCGGACTGCGTATGCCTATTAAAAACACACCCTCCTGGAAATATCAAACGCATGCGCATAAAAAGCGCAAACACATGTAAAAACACATGCAAACGCTGCGTTTTTTCAACCATCATGCGTAAGCTGATGCGGATAAAAAACGCTGCGTTATCAGACGTTTGCATGCGTTTTTGCATGCGGTTGCGGATAATGCGCTGCGGATTCTAACGCAAATGTGAAAGTAGCCTAAGCTTGGTGTCAGTAGGTGGCACTTGTGGTCTGATCCTCTGACCACATCTATAGCTTTTTATTTTTTAATTTTTTAAATCTTTATGGATTACAAGGGCGACGGATTCCTTAAGGGCTCCGCTCTCCCCAAACCTACAACAGGCGGGAACGTGGAGTGTCGCCCCCAAGTATCCCCTCCTGCAATGTTTTTTCTTCAACATGCCTGAGATGTTAGGGTTGACGGGTCCCTTTAGGGCTCTGCTCTCCCCACACCTGCAACAGAAGGGCACATAGTGTCGCCTCCATGTATCCCCCTCTTTATCCAGGCTTACATTGCCTGACCAACAGCCCTATTACATCCTAGGGGATTTGAGCCCTTTGGATGTACAGAGGCTCTTATGGTGTCTGTGCAGTCCCCACTGCATCACCATTGCCTGGACAGTGTCAATGAATGGAGGGCAGACGATCCCTCTCCACCTCCCTGTTAAAGGGACGGTGGATTGAGGGCTCCCTGCACCGTCCAATAAAGTAGCTGACCTGAAGGCAGGAGGAAGAGTACGGGTCCAGCTTTGTAGCGGTCTCCAGACCGGGACGCACACCTCGGTAAGTGCGGTCCGGGGATGTGGTGTGGCAGTACAGATGGCGGAGGGCTCCGGCACTAGCGGGGAAGCACTTGCTCCATGGTGTGTCTCGCTTCCCGCAAAACCTTCCCTTTAAAATCACGGCGGCCATCTTCCCGCGCTGGCCGCATCCGAGGGATATCAGCGCTGTTGCCGACCTTCTTCCCCAGTACCGTGAGACTTCCTGGATCTTCAGCGTGCATTTTTCCCACCGGCGCGCTCTGCATGTGCATTTTACACAGAGGATCCGTTTTTACAGACTGGCTCCCTGCTCCTACAGCCTACCTATCCCTCTACAGAGGACCGCTCATTTGGGGCCACAGGACCAGGGTAAGACTTGGACGGTGCCAATATATATCTTTCTCTGCAATTTGCAACTGGCTCTGCTATTCTTTAGCCTCCATATTGGAGCATATCAGCAGCACCAGGGACATTATAGAGTACACCATGTCTCCCTAAACCATCCCAAAGGACTATCAAAACAGTGTTTTTCTCCTCTTGCACCTCCTGCCAGTCTGCCTTAGAACGGAGACAGAGTACGCCACTGCACTGCACTTCAAGGCCTGTGATCCCGAATGCATTCAGGAGCCCTCCGCTGTCACTGAACCCAGTGTACCTAGCTCCCCTGAGTGGGCTTTGTCACTGTCAGTCAATGGCTTCTCTGACTAAAGCAATTGAGTCCCTCCAAGACCCCACCATTGGTCGGGTTATTTGTTTGCCTGTCTTAGATGGTACCTCTACCTCCCAGGAGCCGCCCACAGCAGGGGCCGTTCTCAATCAAAAACTTCACGAATATCTAGGAAACTGGTCCATAGCTCGTCTCATGGGCCCTCTCACGCCTCGGCATGTGGGAACTCCGTCCCCCACACCCCCTCACCCAGGGGTTGTAGTGACCAATTGACCAGGATTCTCCGGATTACCAGGCGACAGTGGATAACCTTATCGAAGCCGTCAATCAGACTCTGAATATTGGCGAGGACTCAAATTCATTCTAAATCAGTCAAAAGGACTAAACGCTCTTATAAGATTTTCTCAAACCATCCTGAATTTCAGGATATTGTTTGGAGGCATAGGGAGCGAACAGACAAACGCTTCGCAGGTCAGAAACTGCTTGAAGCAAGATATCCATTTCCTTCTGATCTACAGAAGGAATGGGCTGAATCTCCTCAGGTTGATCCTCCAGTATCGCGTCTGTCCACCAAAACCCTCCTATCCTTGCCAGACGGTTCTTACATTAAAGATCCCACAGACCATCAGAAAATCTGGCCCATTCAGTGTTTGAAACCTCATGCGCTGCTCTCTCTCTCTCTCTTTCGCCGCGACGTGGGTAGCTAAGGCTATGGTCTCTTGGGCAGACGCGCTAATCAGAATTATTCAGGATAGTGACCTTCCCCCAGAGGCGGCGGAGCTGGCAAACCAGATCTCCCTCGCCGGGGATTATGTAGTGCACGCTTCCCTGGATGCAGCTAATTGTGCCGCTCTTGCAGCTGCAAACGCCATTTCCATTAGATGGGCATTGTGGCTCAGGGAATGGCGGGCGGATTCTGCTTTAAAAAAAAAAGAAAAGTCCTTAACTTCTCTGTCTTACCAGAGCAGTTGGTTGTTTGGCGAGAAGCTGGATCAGCTCATCCCAGACGCCATGGGAGGGAAAAGTAAATTCCTCCCCCAACAGAGGATTAGGCGACCATTTCGTCTGCAACAACAGACACGCTTCCGGTCCTTTCACAACTCTTCTGCCTGGTCCAATACAGTTATCTCTTTCGGCTCTGGGCGCTCATCCTGTGGAGACGGGGCCCCCAAGTTGCGAAGTCGAACCATTCCTGGAAGAAATGTCCCATCCAATCCAGGCCCAAGGGCAGGTCCCATAGATTTTCTGCTCAATGACTCCTATTTTGCCATGCTTGGTTCTCAGTCGTTCACGACGAATGGCTCAGGGACCTGGTATCTTCCGGTTACAAGATAGCATTTTCTTCCCACCCTCCAGGCTGGTTTTCCCCCTCTCTTTCTCACAAAACAGCCGCACAGGCATGGCCCTTCTACCAAGCCATCAACTCCCTATACCAAAGCGGAGTCATTGTTCCAGTCCCAGAAAACGAAAGGTTCACGCGGTTCTACTCGAACTTATTCATGGTCCCGAAAAAAGACGGGACGGTGAGGCCCATTCTGACCTGAAGCTAGTAAACAAGTTTGTAAAGGTCTGGCATTTCAGAATGGCGTCCCTCTGCTCTGTCATCTCTTCAATGGAAAAGGGGGAGTTCCTTGCATCCCTCGACATCTGGGATGCTTACCTGTATGTCCCGTTTTTTGGGTTTTTTCCCCCCTTCACAAACTGTTCCTGTGCTTCGCCGTCTGCAAGGACCATTATCCGTTTACAGCCTTGCCCTTCGGCCTAGCCACTGCTCCCAGAGTATTCACGAAGGTCATGGCAGTCACCATGTCCATTCTGCACTCTCGGGGCTTGGTTGTTTTACCAAACCTGGATGACCTTCTAATCAAGGGGGCCGTCTTTCCAAGTTTGTGCAGAGTGCATCCACATTACCTTGGACACACTTTCTCGTCTGGGCTGGCAGGTAAACTTGGACAAATCCTCCCCGGTTCTAGCTCTGTAGATTTTCTTTTTAGGAATGACCCTGGACACCTCCCGAGGGTTGGTGACTCTCCCTCGAGACAAGGTGTTGGCCCTTCAACAGGTAGCCCAGGCACTTTGTCATCCAGGTCCTCTCTGCATCTGTTTCTGTATGAGGGTCCTGGGCAGGATGGTAGCAGCAATGTAAGTTATTCCGTTCGCCCAGTTACAACTTCGACCTCTTCAGTATGCGCTTTTGCCATGGGACAGGAACCCTTTCTCCCTCGACTGACTGTACAGTATGTCCCCGCGGGTCAGGCAGGAGCTCAGGTGGTGGACGTTACGGTAATCCCTCACCCAGGAGAAGTCTTTCTTTCCAGTCCAATAGTTGGTGGTCTCCACCGATGCCAGTTTTCTGGGCTGGTGAGCTATCTTTCGACACCGCACTGCCCAGGAGCGCTGGTCTCCTCAGGAGACATTTCTCCCTATCAACATTCTGGAGATCTGTGTGATTCAGTTGTCCCTGCGACGGTTCCGTCACCTCCTAGTGGGTCGCCCCATCTGAATACAAATCAACCATCAGGGGGGCACCCGCAGCAGGGCAGCAATGTGTGAGGTGAGGCACATTTTGTGCTGGGCCGAGAAAAGCCACTCGGTCATCTCAGCAGTGCACATTCCGGGTGTGGAAAACAGGGTGGCAGACTTTCTCAGCCACCAGGGTCTTGCCTAGTGGGAATTGTCGCTTCACCTGGATATCTTTCAGCAGATTTGTCATCGCTGGGGGACTCCAGACGTCAACCTGATGGCGTCAAGACTCAACGCCAAGGTACCAGAGTTCATAGCTGGGTCCAGGGACCAACAGACCATAGGGGCAGATGCGCTGGTCCTTCCGTGGCGTCAGTTCCATCTCCCGTATGTGTTTCCTCCCCTTCCGTTGCTTCCGAGAGTCATCAGGAAGATCAAATCAGGAGTTCCAGACATCCTAGTCTCTCCGGACTGGCCTCGCCAGACATGGTACGCAGAGTTGGTACAGCTCATCACCGATGTTCCCTGGCGTCTTCTAGATCATCCAGATTTGCTCTCGCAGGACCCGATTTTCCACCAGAATTCAGGAGCCCTGCATTTAGGGAGCTGGTTTCTCTCAAAAGGTGGTTTCTACTATGATTAACGCTCGGAAACCTGCGTCCGTGCGTATCTGTCACCGTACCTGGAAATCCTTTTTCGCATGGTGCAGAGATCGTGGTCATTCCCCTCTCGCTTTCTCTATTCCGGCCATCCTAGAGTTTTTTCATATTTGCATGAACTCTGGCCAAGCGCTCAGTTCTCTCAAGGGTCAGATTTCCCTCTTATCTGTCTTGTTCCAGTGTAAGATCGCTTCCAATGTTCAGGTGAACACTTTCATTTAGGGGGTCTCATTTGGTACCCCCCTATAGGATGCTTTTGGACATATGGGACCTTAGTTTGGTTCTGGATGTTCTACAGGGGTCCCCCTTCAAACCGCTACACCTTTCGTGGAAGGTGGCTTTCTTGTCGCTGTGACGTCAGTCAGACTGGTATCGGAGTTAACTGCCCTGTCCTGTAAGGCTCCTTTTTCTAATCTTTCACCAGGACAAGGTAGTTCTCAGACCGTCTCTGATTTTCTTGCCCAAGGTGGTCTCTTCTTTTCACATTAATAAGGACATTGTCCTACCTTCGTTTTGCCCGACTCCAGTGCACAGCTTCGAGAGAGCCCTTCACACCCTGGATCTGGTGAGGGCTGTCAGAAGGTACATCTTACGAACAGCGTCCTTCTGTAAGACAGACGTCTTATTCGTCCTTCCTGAGGGTCACAGGAAGGGACTCGCCGCTTCTAAATGCACAATAGACAGGTGGATCCGCTCGGCTATTCGAGTATTACCGTGTCAGGAACATGCCTATCCCAGCGGGTATTAAGGCACACTCCACTCGTGCGGTGGGGGCCTCCTGGGCCATTCGGCACCAGGCGTCGCTAGCACAGGTGTGCAAGGCTGCGTCTTGGTCCAGTTTGCACACCTTTTCGAAGCACTACAACATTCACACTCAGGTCTCAGCAGATGCGAGCCTTGGAAGACGAATCTTGCAGGCGGCATCTCTAGGCGGCTGGTGTGTGAGGTTTGGTTTGCCCAGTCAGTTTAACCACCAAGGGACTGCTTTGGGACATTCCATGGTCCTGTGTCCCCCAATGTGGAGAAGGAGAAACAGGGATTTTTGTGTACTCAACGTAAAATCCTTTTCTCCGAGCCACTCATTGGGGGACACAGCAACCCACCCTTTTTGGCCTAATAGCTTGAGCATGTTCTTTGGTTTGACGTTGGTATACTCTAATATTGTTCTTGTTTCTTTTTTCTACTGCTTTTTCACGAAACTGGTTCGGTTGGAGCCAGTGTGTGTGGGGTATACTGCAGAGGAGGAGCTAATCTTTTTTGTATCTACTTAATGTCAGCCTCCTAGTGGCAGCCGTATAACACCCATGGTCCTGTGTCCCCCAATGAGTGGCTTGGAGTAAAAATGTTATGGTGAGTACGCAAAAATCCGTTTTTCATACAAAATGCATACAAATTATTGATATCAGTGGTTAAAATGTGACCCATGCAGAAAGTTAGACACTCCACACCTTCTTTAAAGTGTTGTCCACTCCACAGACAACCCATTCTCAATTATTATATACGCCAAGTAAAATAACAGCCTGTGCTCGCCTCCGTCGCCATTTCAGCAACGTCGGCACTGGCTCTCCCATGGCTTGCTTGAAACGGTTATATCATGTTATCCCTGAATCCAGTCAGCAGCCGCTAATGATCCACCTCACTCTGGAGGTAATTGCGCTCCTCAAACTTTCTACAAGATTTTGAAGGTGTCTGTAGGAAATCTTGATAATTTATCCAGAACATCCTTTCAGGTCAGTCACTGATGTTTGGGTCTGGCTTGCAGTCTCTGTTCTAGTTCTCCACAAAGATGATTTGTGAGGTTGCGGTTAGGGCTCTTTATGGGCCAGTCAAATTCTTCCACACCAAATTCGGCCAAGCATTTCTTTTTAGACTTTGCTTTGTGCTTTGGTTCACAATCCTGGTAAACTGAAAAGAGCCTTCCCCAAAGTATTCCCACAGAGTTGGAGGCATAGAATTGTGTAAAATGTCTTGGTATGCTGAAGCATTAAGAATTCCAGTCTCTGGAACTAAGGGGCCTAGGCTGACCCATTGAATAACAACCCCTTAGCATTGACCTCCAAACTTCAAAGTTGGTGATTAAATACGGAACTGTATGGCCACTCCTGTGGTGCGCTGAGTGTCTGTACTTAGTTTGAACAGTTTTTTTGCTGACTGATTTCCGTTAAGGAACTCTGAACCGAAAAATAATGAAAATGTTCAGAAGGTGCAGTAACTTTACTGCTTCTGACGGGTTTCCTGTATGTTTCTGATACACAGGGTGTATTTCCATTGTGTTGTGTCACTGACTGATCGCTGGATCTAATGCTGAGTTGGCAGTTGGTCAGTATTGGGGACGCTGTTACAGCTGCCGCTCTCAATGCACCGAGCGGTGACTGAAGTTGCCCCTATGACTGAAATCAGAAGTCTGCCAGGAGAAATGAAGTTAATTTCCTCTCAGCAGGGGGGCTCTAATGGGCACTGGTTGTGTTCAGAACGCTGTTAGCGGGCAATTGAAAAGCGTGTCTTCAGGTTAATAGCGTTTTTTTTACATGACAGGTAAAAAACCTGCAGATATGGTGTTAATCTACAGATTAATAGCGTTACTTGTCTGCACTTAGCCAAACTCTGCAGAGAGAAATTGATCTTTATTCTCCCCGCCAGCATTCGGTCTTCAGTCATGGGGGCACTTGCTCTGGTACCAGTATACAGAGCGGCTTGTGTAATCGCGCTCCCAGCCCTGACTGACACTCGCTCTTTATTCAGGCCGTCTGTCAGTCAGGACTGGGAGCGCAGTTAAACCAGCTGCTCTCTATATGCAGAGCAGTGACTGAACCTGCGACGGTGCTGCCCCCGTGACTGAAACCCGAACACTGCCAGGGAGAACAAAGTTGATTTTCTCCCTGCAGCGTTTGGCTAAGTGCCGGCGACAGGCACAGGTTAGCCATTTTGACCAGCAGATTAACCCCATATCTGCATGTTAATAGCGTTTTTACAGAGGACAGGTTCCCTTTAAGAAACAAAAGCTAGGTTTTTCATGTGTATTGTCTTTCAAACAAATCTAAATACTTTTTTCTGGACATTTCTTTTAATAATCTGACAGAAAAGGAGTCACCTGGTTAAGAAGCTGAATGACACTGATCATCATTCTACAACCTCCCCACTAATGGAAGGAACCCCAACCATCAAATCAAAAAAGAAGCTTCTGCAAATTATAGACACCACTCTGCTAAAGTGCTACCTGCATGTAAGTTATTTTCAACCATGTGCCTGCTCTGTACACAGTTGTGTAAGAGGCCTGGTGCCCTTATACACCGATGTCAGAAAAGCAGAATTATGGCTCTGTTGGCACGAGTAAGCAAATGAGGGATGCAGCAGTTGTCTGCATATTTAAACAACCTGCCTAACAGTCTCTTTATTACAATACACCCATAAACAGATCTTTAGAAAAACTATATCTCAAGCCCATTTATGATATGTAAATGAGGTCTTTGACTAGTCAATTGGGCATTAGTGTCCCCAAACTGGTCGGCCCACTTAGCATGTAATCATGCCTGTATGGGCATGATAATGACTTACAATTGCATCGCCATCTCCATACTTGCCTGGCACATGCACGCATCTTCTTCCCCTCGCATCATTGGTGCTCAGAAGTCGGGTGTACGCGTCCCAGCTTCATAGAGGCGCACTGCGCATGATCAGACATCTCCACTTCCAATATCAAGTGCAGTGCGCCTCCGTGAAAATCTCCAAAAAATTAAAAAAGCTCTTGTAAATAAATAAAATTTATTATAACCTTTCATAGCTGTAATGTTGAAAGAAAACTCAAGTCCATCATGTCAACCTACAATTTAGCATGACAAAAACTCCATGAGGCAGACATGAATTACCCCATATTAGAAGAATAATTCCTTCCAAACTCCACAAACGGCCATCAGACAAGTTCCCTCAATCAAAGTCCCATAACCAGTAATATTATATACTTAAAAAGATCATCCCGGCCCTTCTTGTGCTTTAGTAAAAGGACCATTACAACATGCGATAGAGAGTTTTAGTCTCACTGCTTGTACAGCAAAGAATCTGCATCCATAATGACTAAACCTTCTTTCCTCTAAGGCTATGTGCACACGTCAGGATTTTCTGCAGAATTTTCCTGAACAAAACTGCATGCGTTTTTTTCTCGTTTTTGATGCGTTTTTGTGTGGTTCTTTTTCCGGAGCTTCCCAATGCATTAAATAGCGGGAAAAACGCAAAAAATCCGCACAATTAATGAACATGCTGCGTTTTTTACCGTGATGCGTTTTTTTCCGCGGAAAAAAATGCATTGTGCACAAAAATTGCAGAATGCATTAAAAATGATGGGATGCTTATGTATGCGTTTAAGCGTTTTTTCCCGCAGAAAACGGCCGAAAAAACACAAAAAATCCTGAACGTGTGCACATAGCCTAAATGTTGATGTTCTCTTGTCACTGTGGCAGGCCTATGTGTAAAAAGATAAATCTACAGATCCCTATACTGTCCCTTCATTATATTTGTACACTGTAATCATATCATTCCGAAGTCTATTCTTTTCCAAACTGAATAACCACAAATTTAACCCCTTTCTGACCTCGGACGGGATAGAACGTCCGAGGTCAGATGCCCTGCTTTGATGTGGGCTCTGGCCGTGAGCCCACATCAAAGCCGGGACATGTCAGCTGTTTTGTACAGCTGACATGTGCCCGCAATAGCGGAGGGGAAATCGTGATCCACCCGCCACTATTAACTAGTTAAATGCCGCTGTCAAACGCTGACAGCGGCATTTAACTAGTGCTTCCGGCCATCGGGCCGGAAATGAGCGCATCGCTGAGCCCCGTCCAGTGATCGGGGGTCAACGATGCGTCGGCATGACAACCAGAGGTCTATTGAAGACCTCTATGGTTGTTGATGCCGGATTGCTATGCGCTGTGGTCGGCGCTCATAGCAATGCAGTAAATCTACTACATAGGAGCGATTTTTGCATCGCTCCTATGTAGCAGAGGCGATCGAGTTGTGCCAGCTTCTAGCCTCCCATGGAGGCTATTGAAGCATGGCAAAAGTTAAAAAAAAAAAAAAAAAGTTTTAAAAAAATATAAAAGTTTCAATCACCCTCTTTTCCCCCCATTCAAAATAAAACAATTAAAAAAAATCAAATATACACATATTTGGTATCACCACATGTAGGATCGCCCGATCTATCAATTAAAAAAAGGATTAACCTGATAGCTAAACGGTGTACCGAAAAAAAAAAAAAAAAAAATTGAAATGCCAGAATTACGTTTTTTTTTGTTGCCGCAACATTGCATTAAAATGCAATAACGGGCGATCAAAAGAAAATATCTGCACCAAAATGGTATCATTAAAAATGTAAAAAAAAAAAAAAAGCCCTCACCCTAACCCCAGATGACGAAAAATGGAGACCCTACAGGTATCGGATAATTGTGCAATTTTTTTATTTTTTTTTACCAATTAGTTTAAAAATAACTTAGACATGTTTGGTGTCTTTGAACTCGTACTGACCTGGAGAATCAAAATGGCAGGTCAGTTTTAGCATTTAGTGAACCTAGCAAAAAAGCCAAACAAAAAACAAGTGTGGGATTTCACTTTTTTTGCAGTTTCACCACACTTGGAATTTGTTTCCCGTTTTCTAGTACACGATATGCTAAAGCCAATTATTTTGTTCAAAAGTAAAACTTGTCCCGCAAAACATAAGCCCTCACATGGCCATATTGACGGATAAATAAAAAAGTTATGGCTCTGGTAAGGAGGGGCGCGAAGAACGAAAACGCAAAACCGAAAAAAGCTGGGGTCATGAAGGGGTTAATAACCTGTCTTGGTATTCCTGCCCATCCATTCAGTTAATAAATTCGGTCATCCTCTCTAGATCAGTTATGTCCTTATATACTGAAGACCAAAATTGTACACAGCATTCAAAGTGTGGCCGCACTATATAGCTATAACTATGTTCCCGTCATAAGCATCTATGCCTCTTTTAATGTATCCTGTGATTTTATTTGCTTTGGCAGCAGCTGCATGTTGACTTTACTATACGCCCAAGTCTTTCTCTGTGACCGTTTTACCATTTTGTACATAATTATACATTTTATTTCCTCTACCCAAGTGCATGATCTTACATTTATCTACATTAAACTTCAATTGCCATTTCTCAACCCAACTCCATCTTACATAAACCCCTCTGTAATATTACATTATCCTCCTCTGTGTTTACATTGTAAAGTTTAGTATCACCTGCAAATAGGTAAGTGAAAGGAATTCAAACACGTCTGTCCGTTGGTTAAAAAAAAAAAAAAAAAAAAAAGTAATTAATTTTACTAGTAGTCCATTAAAATACCAAAGAAAAACTTTAAAACTTAATCAAAGGGCGGTTATCCGCCAGAAACCCATCAGTTTTAAAGGTTTTTTTTGTACTATTTGTTATTTCTTTGGTATTCTAATCTACCCCTAATTAATATAAATTAACTTTTTTTTTATTTTTTATTTTTTTTGCCAACGGACGGATGTGCTTGGAATCCTTTCACTCACCTATTTGTGCTGACTCTGCCAGCTGAACTCGGCAACCCTCTGTTGGACATATACAGTACGGACAGCATTATTCAGCAGCTTTTGGTGGGCTTTTTTCTTTATCACCTGCAAATATTTAAATTCTACTCTGCCCCATACAAGGTTATTGATATATAGAAGAGGGCCCAATACTGACCCATGTGGTAGTCAACTGTTACTCTTCCATACTGTGTTCCAGTAATATCCTCCTTCTGTGATCGCTGATTGGCTGCAGCACTCCCTTGCCATAACAATGGCATTTAAGTGCCTCTTGTGAGTATAAGCATAGCCATTCAAGGGGTTGTCCAAGTAGTGGGTAACGCCTTTTTAAGTAGTTGACATATTGGAAACTTTGTCTCCCCCAAATTTTTTCAGTAATGGATTTGTACAGATTGTGCGACAATAAAGGTGGAAAAAGTTCTGAAATGATTGTTTTTACATGACAAAAACCTGGCATTTTAATAGGGGCATGTAGACTTTTAATATCCACTGTAGTTTCTGTGAGAGTTAAAGGCACTGAATAGAACGGCAAGCTACATTCTTTACGTAATTCCCATTTATTTCTATGGCCGTTTTGAAATCAGCTTTGCACAGCCCACTCCGCTCTAAGCATAGTCCCACCATCCTGTGGCCAGCGCACAAGCGCAGATATTGCTGTCTAAGCAATGAATGGCTGACGTGGGAATAGACAGTGTGCATGGCCAGACCTTATCTGTGTGGACCTTGGTTTTCCTGCCTTACACTAATCTTCACAGTGTAATATGAATCTTCTTCATTAGACTAATGTTGCCCTGGTGGCTCCTCTCCTGCGCCTGGAGAACAATCATTGCCATGTGGAAGAGAGTGAACATGTGCTGAAGAAGGCGCACAAGTACAGTGAGCTCATCATCCTTTACGAGAAGAAAGGCCTTCATGAAAAAGGTGAGAAATGGGCCGCTATGGAGGTATAGTTCCTCGCATCGCCGGGGACAGGTGGGAATAATTGCATCCTCTAATTTCTGTATATTGACTTAATAATTGGTCATGTAACAAGATTTGCCAAGTCCATAAATAGCCATTGTGTGTATTATGCTGTATTATACTAATGAGTGTTTTTGCAGCTCTTATGGTCCTGGTTGACCAGTCAAAAAAGGCCAATTCACCATTGAAAGGTCATGAAAGAACTGTACAGTACCTGCAAAGATTAGGTGAGTACCAAGACACGTCTCATTTTCAGGTGTCGTCCACCTTCAAACATGTTTAGATTGTTAAAATTGTGAATATGTTTTCATTTTTAAGTGTCTCATCCTCTGGCTTCCCGCTCAGAGAGGAGAGTGTTTCCTATGTCTGCACCTCATCAAGAGTTGTGTGAGGGGGGCTGGCTAAGGGATGTTTTCAGTAGTTATGTCTGTCTGTCTGTCTCCGCATGTGACAGGTTATCTTAGCCCCTTAATGACCGCCAATATGTCTGTTTACTGACCTGAGATATAAGAGAATAGCATCCTTATACAGGTGACAATCCAGCAGCTGTCTTCTGTACACTACAGCTGACAACTTGCTGCATCAGGCACGATCAGTGTTAGTACTGTGTAGCCGTTTAACCCATTAAATGCTGCTTTTAATAATGACTACAGCATCTAGATGGTTAAGAGTGTGGGGGCTCCCTGTTTAACCCCATCGGCACCCTGAGATCTTAATTGTGTAGTCCTGAAGCTTGTCATGGCAATTCCTGGCCTAATAATGCCTTAGTGTCTGCCGGCTACAGTGCCTGTTTCAGAAGTTGTTAACATTTTAGATGGTAAAAATACGTTTCTTCATTCCCGTTATGTCACTTTGCATTAATTCCTGAAAAGCATCTGAAGCGCTAATAAACTATCTGAAAGCAATTTTAAATACATTGAGGGGTGCTGTTTTTAAAATGGTATCACTTTTGTGGATTCCAATATACAGGACCCCCAAAGTCACTTCAAAATTGAATAGGTTTCTCAAGAAATAGGTTTTGTAAACTTCCTTGAAAAAATGAAAAATGACTGCTACATTGTAAAACCTTCTAAAATGCTAACAAAATAAAATATTTTACAAATGGTGCTGATATAAAGTTTTAATTGATATCATTTTTGTGTAGATACGATCTTTTGTTCGCCCGTTATTGTATTTTATTGCAGTGTAGCAGTGACCAAAAAAACGTAATTCTGGCGGTTTTAATTTTTTCTCGTTATGCCGTTTAGTGATCGGGTAAATTTTTTTTTTTATATTGATAGATTGGGCGATTCTGAACGTGGCGATACCAAATGTGTATATTTGATTTTTTTTTGTTTGTTTTATTTTGAATGGGGCGAAAAGGGGGTGATTTGAACTTTTTATAATTTTTTACTTTTTTTGACTTCTTGGATGCTTCAATAGTCTCCATGGGCGACTAGAAGCTGCAGTACTTTGATTGTTTCTGCTACACACAGGCGATGATCAGATCGCCTGTGAGTAGCATAAATGCTCACTTGCCATGTGCGCCGATCAGGGGGCAGCGCTCATAGCAATCTGGCAATGACAACAATAGAGGTTTACTGCAGACCTCTGGTTGTCATGCTGACCCATTGGTGACCTGTGATCATGTGATGGGGTCACCTATTGGTGGTGTTAACAACACACTTCCGATAAGCGCGAGTTAACAGCTGCGGGTGGATCACTATTCCACCCGTGGCTGTAGCGGGCACATGTCAGCTGTATAGACCAGCTGTCATGTGCCCGGAAAAGTGTGAGCTCAGCGCCGAAGCCCGCACCAAACAAGGGAGTCCAACGTGGGCATACTATTACGCCCAGCGTCGGAAAAGGGTTAAAGGAATAATCATTCATGGTTTGTAAATTGCTATTTTTTTTTTTTTGTAAAATTTCTGATATTTTTATAAATAAATGCAAAACATATCAACCTAAATTTACAGTTGTTAGAAAGTATAATGTGTCACGAAAAAAAAGATCTCAAAATCAATGGGATATGTTGAAGCATCCCAGAGTTATTACCATATTTTTTTGGACTATAAGACACACCTAGGTTTTAGAGGAGGAAATTAGGGGGAAAAAAATTGAAGCAAAAAATGTGGTCAATTCTTTACTTAATATCTCCTATCCTGGTATATGTGGTCACCTCATCCCCATCCTGATGCGCATGGCTCCCTCATCCATATCCTGGTATGCATGGCCCCCTCATCCCTATCCTGGAATGCAGCGCCCCTATCTCGTCCTAGTATGTATGGCTCCATCCCTATCTTGGTATGCATGGCCTCCTCATCCCTAGTCTGGTATGCATGGCTCCCTCATCCCTACCCTGGCAGGAATGATCGCCCTCATCCCTATCCTGGTATGCATGCCTCCTCATCCCTATGCTGGTATACATGGCCCTCTCATCCCCATCCTGATACTCCTGGCCCCCTCATCCATATCCTGGTATGCATGGGCCCTCTCATCCCTATCCTGGTATGCATGGCCCCCTCATCCATATCCTGGTATGCATGCCCCCCTTTTCTCTAGCCTGGTATGAATGGTCCCTCTCATCCCTATCCTGGCAGGAATGATGGTCCTCATCACTATCCTGGAATGCAGCGCCCCTATCTCATCCTAGTATGTATGGCTCCATCCCTATCTTGGTATGCATGGCCTCCTCATCCCTAGCCTGGTATGCATGGCCCTTTCATCCCTACCCTGGTATGCATGGCTCCCTCATCCCTATCCTTGTATGCATTCCTCCTCATCCCTATCCTGGTATGCAGGGCCCCATCCTTAACCTGGGATGATTGGCCCCCACACCCATCCTGGTATGCATGGCCCATCAGAAAACATTAAAAAAGACATTACACTTAACTTCCCGGTGCTTTCTGGCAGCGTCCTGCTCCGATGCCAGCAGCTGCTTTTATGCTTGTAAGCAGCGCATGGCAGGGATGTCAGAATGTCGTGCGCTTCTTGCAAGCCGAAGGGCAGCTGCCGGAATACCATTGCTCTGCACGCCGGGACTTTGTGCATGGAGGGCAGTGAGTATTCATTGCTCTTTAATACCGCACAGTGTCAGCCGAGGCCTTCCTGCAGCTGCCGGTGGTCGTGTGTGCTGCTACTTAAGAGCAATGAATATTCACCTCATTCCACTCCCATGGGTGTGGAATGTGGTGATAGTCATTTCTCTTTAGCAGCGGACACAGGAGTTAGCCGCAGCAGCAGGCTTCTGCCTCTGTGACCTCCGCTGCTGCTCCCCCACCACAGCCATAGCAGTTACATCTGTACTAGAAGATGCACCCCCCACTTTCCTCCACATTTTTGGAGAGAAAGTGTGTCTTGTAGTCCGAAAAATACGGTAACACTTAAAGTGACCCTGGTCAGATTTCAAAAATTTGGCTTGGTCACTAATTGGTTAATTAGCAGCTACTTAAAATGACCTACATCTTATGCATATTGGTCAACAAATTAACCTGTAATAGTCTTGGTCTTGGGTTCTGCAGCTGTACTTCTTGCTGATTGCTAATGATAGCAATGCATTTCTTGTCTGCCCCTTATCAGATCCATCTGGCTTAATCCTCATTGGGAAAGCTAAGCCAGGCTTTTTCTTTGGCTCAAATCATATATGAGCAGAGAAGTGGGCTGGCTTAGCTATTGAAATGCCAAGTCAGCTTACCTTCTGATGAGCTCAAGTCTGGAAGTGGAGCTGCTGAATGTGAGACCTTAGCTAAGGGCTCACTCAATGAGCGTACAACTAGGACGAAGACCAGATGACCCAGGAGGTCCCTTCCAACTCTAACATTCTATGATTTCTAAAAGCCGGTCGGTCAGTCCGTGCATTGCAATTTTGAAATTGGACCAATGATCAGGCGTCTTAAAGAGCCCTAACTTGATCACCATACAACATGAGATGTAAGAAACTGTCATTATCTGTTCATTGTCGTGAAACAGTACTTCTCTTTTCCTTCATTCAATTTTTGCACATTTGTTCCTCTGATACACATTTTAATAAAGATTTCTTGTAAGGAAAAGTAAACCCATAACCTAGCTAAGGAGCCCCAGCATGAGCAGTCTATGTCTTAAGGTACCTTCACACGAAACGACATTATAACGATATCGCTAGCAATCCGTGACGTTGCAGCGTCCTCGCTAGCGATATCGTTTCGTTTGACACGCAGCAGCGATCAGGATCCTGCTGTGATGTCGCTGGTCGCTGAATAAAGTCCAGAACTTTATTTGGTCGTCCGATCGCTGTGTATCGTTGTGTTTGAAAGCAAAAGCAACGATACCAGCGATATTTTACACTGGTAACCAGGGTAAACATCGGGTTACTAAGCGCAGGGCCGCGCTTAGTTACCCGATGTTTACCCTGGTTACTAGCGTAAAATGTAAAAAAAACAAACAGCACATACTCACATTGCGTCCCCTGCAGTCTGCTTCCTCCTCTGACTCAGCACCGCAAAGTGAAAGTGAAAGCAGCACAGCGGTGACGTCACCGCTCTGCTCTCACTGTACGGCGCTCAGTCAGTCAGGAAGTGGACGCAGGGGGACGTGAATGTAAGTATGTGCTGTTTGTTTTTTTTAGATTTTACGCTGGTAACCAGGGTAAACATCGGGTTACTAAGCGCGGCCCTGCGCTTAGTTACCCGATGTTTACCCTGGTTACCAGGGGACCTCGGCATAGTTGATCGCTGGAGAGCGGTCTGTGTGACAGCTCTCCAGCGACCAAACAGCGACGCTGCAGCGATCGACATCGTTGTCGCTATCGCTGCAGCGTCGCTTCGTGTGAAGGTACCTTTACGTGGCCCATAACCTCGCTAAGGAGACCCAGCAAGAGCATTCTAGGCTTTACATGGACCATAACCTAGCTAAGGAGACCCAGCGCGAGCAGTCTATGCCTTACGTGGCCTGTAACCTAGCTAAAGAGCCCCAGCATGAGCAGTCTGCGTTACATGGCCTGTTATGTAGCTAAGGAGACCCAGCACAAGCAGTCTATGCCTTCCATGGCCAATAACCTAGCTAAGGAGCCCCAGCACGAGCACTCTATGCCTTATGTGGCCCATAACTTCGCTAAGGAGACCCAGCACAAGCATTCTAGGCCTTATATGGACCATAACCTAGCTAAGGAGACCCAGCATGAGCAGTCTATGCTTTCCATGGCCCATAACCTAGCTAAGGAGCCTCTGCCCGAGCAGTGTATGTCTTCCATGGCCAATAACCTAGCTAAGGAGACCCAGCACGAGCAGTCTATGCCTTCCATGGCTCATTACCTAGCTAAGGCAACCCAGCACGATCAGTCTATGCCTTATGTGGCCCGTAACCTAGTTAAGGAGCCCCGGCATGAGCAGTCTGCCTTACATGGCCTGTTATGTAGCTAAGGAGGCCCAGCACAAGCAGTGTGCCTTACATGGCCCGTAACCTAGCTAAGGAGACCCAGCACGAGCAGTCTATGGCTCACAGCCTGTTCATGTTGCTCTGAAGCTGTCCGGACAACTTGATCTCTCCCTCAGCACTTTAATGTTGGAATACTCTGGAAAAGCGCACAGTTTGGACAGTGTCTTGACTCTTGACCATGCCGCTGACTTCAACGGAGCTCATTGCCATTGACAATGCAAGAAGCCAAGAGCGCTGTAGAGCACTCTTGAGACCATCCCTTAAAGAGCTTGAAAATGAAATCTTTACAAAGTTTTTCTTACTTTGAAATGCAAAATAAAGAACATATTTACCTTCCCTATTTCAACAGGCGCTGAAAAAATTTCTTTGATCTTTGAATATTGTGTTTGGGTCCTTCGAGACTTCCCTGATGATGGATTAAAGGTAATGACTGTTATCATTTTAGTTTTTGCAATAGTTCAAATAGAAAAGTGTGACTTTTGGTTATTCCTTTGCACAAGATCTGTGATATGATAGATGGTGGATATGACGTTTTGGATGCTCGTTCACGCTACCATATCTTCAGTCCGAGTGCTGGCCAAGTTTAAAAACCGGACAACACCTGGGTCAATGTTATTTGAAAAAATCGGATACCATTTGGGGCCACCGTATAATATCCAGTTTTTGTTGATACAATGTGTGCGAATTGGATGCTATACTGTGAACCGAGGAAATTGTTAATGGTCCTGTAAATGATTATGGATTGTATACAGATGACAAGTGAGAAAAAAAATAGTCTGTATTGTATAGGTGAAACTCTGACTTTTTATATGCTCGTGTGAAACTACCCTGACTGTCTTTGCATGGAAATCAGCCGGTATGTTGTCTGTTTAACCCTGTAGATGCTACGATTTATCTAGATAGCTGGAGTCATGGCTTCAAATCCCACCAAGAAAAACATCTGCTAGGAGTTTGTATGTTCTCCTGTGTTTGCGCGACTTTCCTCCGGGTTCTCTGGTTTTTGTCACACCCTAACGACATACTGATAGGGAACGTAGATTATGAGCCCCATTGGGGACAGTGATGTCTGTAAAGCACTGTGGAATAGGATGGCGCTGTGTCAGCAAACCATTATATATAAATAGAATATCAGGGACTCCCTCTTTAACCTCCATTGTCAACCCTGCAATGTGATCACAGGATTCAGTTATTGCCATTGCAAACCATGATCAACTAATGGCCTTGGGGTCTCACCATTACGGCAGAGAAATGTTCAAGTCCCATAAATAAAAAGCACAAAAAAAGCTAAATAAAAATAAACATAGTTTGGATTGATCCGGAGACTATACCAATTATCACTCTGCCACAATAACACAAAAAATGCAGTAAAAAGTGGTCGTATAAAAATATATATATATATATATATATATATATATATATATATATATATATATATATATATATATATATATATATATATATATATATATATATATATATTTATTTATATATATACATGCACGCACGCATATATATATATATATATATATATATATATATATATATATATATATATATATATACACATACAGTATATATATATATATATATATATACATACAGTATGTGCTTCCTACTCTAAATTATAATACAACCAAAAAGTTAATTTATCTCAGTTTTTCAATACAAAAAGTGAAACTCGTATATTATATAGAGTCATTACAGAGTGATCTATTTCAAGTGTTTTTCTGCTAATGTTGATGATTATGGCTTACAGCCAATGAAAACCCAAAAGTCATTATCTCAGTAAATTAGAAAACTTTAGAACACCAGCTTGAAAAATTATTTTAAAATCTGAAATGTTGGCCTGCTGAAATGTTTGTTCAGGAAATGTACTCAATACTTGGTCGGGGCTCCTTTCAATTACTGCATCAATGTGGCGTGGCATGGAGGCGATCAGCCTGTGAGACTGCTGAGGTGTTATGGAAGCCCAGGTTGCTTTGATAGCAGCCTTCATCTCGTCTGCATTTTGGGGTCTGGTGTCTCTCATCATCTTCTTTACAATACCCCATAGATAACGCCAGGCAAGTTTGCTGGCCAATCAAGTACAGTGATACTGTTGTTTGTAAACCAGGTATTGGTACTTTTGGCAATGTGGACAGGTGCCAAGTCCTGCCGGAGATGGAAATTTCCATCTCCAAAAAGCTTGTCAGGGCCTCCATAGAGGTTCAAAAACAAACAAAAAAAGTCTACACAGAGGGGATCACAGAAAGAAAAAGACCAACATTTTTCGGCAAAATGCCTTACTTATGGTCAATTTCTGTGATCCGCTCTGTGTCAGCTTTTTGTTTTTGGACGACTTATGGAGATTTTATACAATGGAATAAATGTTAAGTTTTATATACAATTTATTTTTTGGGCAATTTTTGGGATTGATGTACTTAGCTGGATTTTTATTTTCCTTCCTTCCATGGGTTAACATTTATCCTGTACTCTACGCTGAGCACTTAAATAACGGTTCCCATCTAACTTTGTGAAATATGTAAGTAAAGTGAAATGCCTGACGGTAAAATATAGTATATTGAGGCAGATGGAGTTTCCGGCCACTATTGCGTCAGGATCCGTCTTGTCTTTTTTTTATTTATTTTTTTTTAATTTTAGCTAAAAAAAAAAAAAAAAGCGTGCCAACCAGTGGTGTTGTCTGGTCTCCTACCTAAACAATCAGAGCGCACACAATTTGGGCCAGTGGCACAGACATGCGGCTGGTCTGAACTGTTGATTGTCAGGAGCGCACTGTCTCCTGAGAGACTAGAAGATGAAACAAACCAATATACTATAAAACCCATTTAACCAATCAGACATTAACTGTTGTTAAAATACATTTTTCTACACTATTTAAAAAAATTATTTTTCTAATTATTCATATCATTATCTGAAATTTAACAAGCAAATCCGGAAATCTTGCCGTTTTCACTGTAGCCACTATACCTCACAGTAGGAATACACTATAACAAAGAGGATATCCATGAAAAGTAATTTATTTTGTGTCAAACACTGGAACTGCCTTTACTAATAAGTCACATCTCACCTCCTCCCCCTCATTGCACAATGACGTCAGTGAAGCCTCTCCGTACTACCACATCCTGCTGGAGAAGCGTTCTGTGAATGCAAGGAGGCACCAAGCCCATCTCCATAACCATGGACAGAAAATCAAAAAGTGAAAACAGATTGCACAAAATTAATGTTTGATTATGATTTCAATTTGTAAGAACAAAAATCTATGTGATACATTAAGTTTATTTTTTAACTTTATGAAATAGTTATCTTTGCCCTGATATTCTGGAAAAAAGGAAACTTGATTATCAATGCGATTAGTCTTCCAAATGTCTTTACACCTTCATGATGTATTATTTACTACACATAACAGATATTCACTGAAGACCTCCCAGAAGTTGAAATCCTTCCTCGAAATCACGTGCTATCGTTTTTATTGGAAAACTTTAAGCACCTCGCTGTTCCCTACTTGGTGAGAAACTAAATTTTGCTTTGTAATTTGATATACAAATTTAGAACATGTATAATGCATTAAAGGGGGTATGTCCATCGCCGAGATCCTATCCCAATATGTAGTAAATGTATTAATATTATTAGCAAATACCTCCAATTAAAAATGTAGTATAGTTCTTCTGATTCACTGTGTTGCTTAGCCCATGTGCAGGGCATTGCAGTAGCTTAGGAGTGCTGAGAAATCGAGTTTTGAGAGCACCACCATGACTTTTACAGGTTGTCTGGTATTGTGGAGAAAGTAATGGCCAGCCACAGGCCCTTTCCTGCAGTATCTGATACTGTCATGATTATTATGTCAGGTATTGCAGTGAATAAGTCCTATCCTTACAAATGGACAGGACTCATTCACAAGATATCCCATTATGAAGGATAGTCTATCTTTGCACATGTATTTTGGTGATTTCCATATTCTTAAATAAAGAAAGAGCCGCTCCCCAATTCTCAATACAGCCTTTCCCCCCCTTTCCATGGATAGATGGGGCTCCCATCTGTAAATATCCAGGATGGGAATAACCCTAAAAGCACATTAGGACCATCCAGTATGTATTACATCCACATTTTCATAACATTTTGCAGAATGCTACGATATATACATCCATTACTCTGCTGTTGATTGTGTCCCAAAACCTAGATTCCAATTTTACGAACGATCTCTGGTCCTGGTGACTCCATCTTGTGTGGGTCCTAATCCCATAACCCTTATGATAACCAAACATGGCATTCTGGAAACCTTTGTTGTAGAAACACATTGTACAAGGTTCCATGCTGGAAAAAAAAATCCCCTCTCCTCATGTCTACTGTCAGTGAGATCGGAGGAAGTTCAGAAGCTTTTTCATAGTATATACAGTCATGGCTGAAAGTGTTGGCACTCTTGAAATTTGTTCCAGAAAATGAAGTATTTCTCCCAGAATATTTTTGCAATTACACATGTTTTGTTATGCACGTGTTGATTTTCTTTGTGTGTATTAGAACACAAAAAAAGAGAAAAAAATAAGGCAAATTGGACATAATTTCATAAACAACCCCAAAATTGTTGGCACCCTCAACTTAAAAAGAATCTGTCACCCCCTGGAACGTTTTTCACCTATTAACATGGGAATTCAGGTAATAGAATTGTTAAACTAGTCATACCTGTATGCACATATCTTCGGTCTTGTTGAGAAATCATCTTTTATTTCTTTGCTAATGATTTCTTCCAGAGCCTGGAAGAAAACTCTGGCTCTGGTTTTCATTTGCGTACCACCCCCTTCTCATCAGTATCACAGTGCCCTGTGACGAGTATTGGTGGTCCCAGAATCCTGCACCCTACAATAGCGCCACTATACATACCTTATCGGCCTTTCTATGGCCATTGGCTTCATTGTTTTTCTGCGCAGTAGCAGTGACTCACAGGCATCGGCAAAGAAGAACAATGCCATATGTTGTAAACTTATGTGGCGCACCGTGGATAAATAAACATAAAAATCTCTAGAGATGGACTTGTAACCTTGAGATTGTATATGTTCAACAATTTTGGTTCTCAAGTCCTCAGACAGTTCTTTTCTCCTCTTTCTGTTCTCCATGCTTAGTGTGGCACACACAGACACACAATGCAAAGATGGAGTCAACTTCTCCCCTCTTTATCAGGTTTCACATGTGATTTTCATATTGCCCACACCTGTTACTTGCCACAGGTGAGTTTGAATGAGCATCACATGCTTGAAGCAGGGTTGTTTACCCAAACTTTTGGAAAGGTGCCAACAATTTTGTCCTCTCATTTCTGGGGTTTTGTGAGAAATTACCGGTATGTTGAATTTGTCTTTTTTTCTGGGTTTTTTTTTTTGTATTCTAATCCACACAAAGGAAATAAGCATGTGTATAACAAAACATGTGTAATTGCAATAATTTTCTGGGAGAAATACTTCATTTTCTGGAACAATTTCAAGGGTGCCATGACTGAATTTGGTATCACTATGCACTTAAAAACTGGGGGATTAATTTTTTAGATAAAGATTATAGATTAAATTAACTGCTTTAGAGAAAAATCTGAAAATTGTAGACTTATTTTTAGCTGCTGCTGCTGCCCGTTTATCACTACAGAAGACATACAAAATAAAAATGATCCTCACCAATATGCAAACATTTAAAATTAATTTCTGACATAAAAAAATACATTTGTGTAGATGGGTATTCTTTGATCTATGCCTCTTCAGGTGTTTTATTATCACCAAATTGAGGGTTTCTTGGGATGTAGTTACTGTTTTGTGAACATTATCTGTTAAAGTAATTGGTGACTGTTTTTTTTTTTTTTTTTTTTTTTTCTTTTTGCTGTTCCAGGAACATATTATCCTCACGTGGGAGGATAGGGGCCCTGAATTTCACAACTGTCTCATCAAGTTGTATTGCGAGAGGGTGCAGAGTCTTATGCAAAATATAGGTACTTGGCTTATGGATGGAGTGGAGAAATATAATTTTTGTTCACACCTTTTACAATTTCATTGGCTGCTTTTACAGATATATTCAGCCCCATTTTTGATTAATTTTGTATTTTAAAGTGCAAACTCAACCTTAGTAAGCTGCTTAAGAGGTGCTACTCATGACACAGACACACTTTATCTAACCTGCCACTGAGGGACACAAGACGTTTGGTTATAGCTAGCTGCCGCTAAGCTGTGGACGTTAAATTGTTAAAGGGAACGTTTCACTTGATTCATGCAGCCCAAATCATGGGCACCATGAATCCAGAACCTCACTGCACAATTGCATGAGCATGAACCAATTATGGAAGTGCAAAGATGTCTTAATCAGCATTAAACCAAGACTGATCCCTAGAATTGTTTTCCCGTTTGTGATATATGGCTGTGAGACATGGACTCCCAGGAGCAGACAGAAGAATAGTTGATGTCTTTGAATTGTGTTGCTGGAGAAATCTTCTATGAATACCATTGACAGCTAGGATCACAAACAAAGATGTTCTTCATCATAGAAACCCAAATATTTCCATGGATAGCAATATCACCAGAAACTGAACTCTTTTGGATATCTGATGAGGAAATATTCATTAGAAAGGGAGATGCTACTTGGAGCCATCAGTGGTAAAAAACGGGGGAGACCAAAGACCCTTTGTCTGGATGCCATCAAGAATGACATGGGAATAAGCATCAAGCAGTTGAAAGGACAGATACAACCAGTTGAATATCCAAGAGTCGGACTCGATGAATAGAATCAGAAATCACATTTTTCTCTGAAACACCTCCACATTTCAAAGAAAAATATAGTTTTATGATCCGGCCATGGACGATATCGGAATAGTCTCTTCTCTGGCTTTGGCCTCCACCAGGATTTTATCTACTATATAATTGTCTAAGGGTCACTTCCGTCTGTCCTTCTGTCTGTCTGTCACGGATATTGATTGGTCGCGGCCTCTGTCTGTCATGGAATCCATGTCGCTGATTGGTCTCTCCAGCTGCCTGTCATGGCTGCCGCGACCAATCAGTGACGGCCACAGTCCGATTAGTCCCTCCCTACTCCCCTGCAGTCTGTGCCCGGCGCCTGCTCCATACTCCCCGCAGTCACCGCTCACACAGGGTTAATGCCACTGGTAACGGACCGCGTTATGCCGCGGGTAACTCACTCTGTTACCGCCGCTATTAACCCTGTGTCACCAAGTTTTTACTATTGATGCTGCCTATGCAGCTTCAATTAGTAAAAAGATCTAATGTTAAAAATAATTTAAAAAATAAAAAATCATTATATACTCACCTTCCGCCGCCTTTCCCGCTCCTCGCGACGCTCCAGTGACTGCTCCATGCAAGTGGCAGGTTCCGGTGGCAAGGATGGTATTCGAGAAGGAACTTCCATGACGTCACGGTCATGTGACCGCGACGTCATCACACCCTGGGACCGGAAGCTGCCGCCTGCACCGCACACAGGCGACAGAACTACAAGGGGCCCTCGGAAGGTGAGTATATGTTTATTTTTTATTTTTTAACCTGTGACATACGTGGCTGGGCAATATACTACGTGACTGGCCAATATACTACGTGGCTGGGCAATATACTACTTGGCTCTGTGCTGTATACTATGTCGCTGTGCAATATACTACGTGGCTCTGCTGTATACTACGTCACTGGGCAATATACTACGTGGCTGGGCAATATACTACGTGGTTGGGCAATATACTATGTGGCTGGGCAATACACTACGTCACTGCGCAATATACTACGTAACTGGGCAATATACTACGTGGCTGTGCAGTATACTACGTGGACTTGCATATTCTAGAATGCCCTATGCGTTAGAATCGGGCCACCATCTAGTAAACTATATTTTCCCTAAAATGCCTGATTGTTACAGAGTAAAATATGTGGCTGCAATTGTGCATCAAGGCTTGGATTATACTGCCACGAGGCGGTGAGTTTT
The DNA here is from genome assembly GCF_051348905.1 of Ranitomeya variabilis. Lineage (NCBI taxonomy): Eukaryota > Metazoa > Chordata > Amphibia > Anura > Dendrobatidae > Ranitomeya > Ranitomeya variabilis. The sequence goes on from NC_135232.1 coordinate 641,528,684, forward strand.
CCTTCAATGAAAGTCTTCAAACAGAGGCTGGACAGACATCTGTCTGAGATGGTTTAGTGAATCCTGCATTGAGCAGGGGGTTGGACCAGATGACCCTGGAGTTCCCTTCCAACTCTAACATTCTATGATCCTGCCTGTGGTTTGGGTGGCATGAATCAAGTACCAATTTCCCTTTTAAGCATTTGCTCTTCCAATCAGCTGTACCCTTCTTTCATTCAGCTTAGTGTCCGGCGGGCCTGTCTAGCATCTGAAAGAATAGGTGTCAGCAGCTGTACAGTGGGTTGTTATTAAAATTGCTTTTATGTTGGTCTTTCATTTGACAGGCTTGTGTTTCTATACACTACACTACAGCTACATATTTCTCCAGTTTGCAGTAGCAGTCTACTCGTGGCACCTACAGCTTCCCCGGCACTCTACATGCCAGTTACCAGTATTAGCCCGGAGGAGAAGCCTCCATTGTTAGTGCAGCTGACATGTCGCAATTTGCGAGCTACTTCTGAAATGCAGTTTTCGTATATAGTCAGTCAGAACCAGAGTGGGCATGCTTCCTATCAGCAGTATCAGACTTCACTAAGCGTATGTGTCCACGTTCAGGTTTGCTTCAGGCTTTGGTCAGGATTTTATGCAGGTAAAATCCTGACCAAAAATGCACCTGAGGTCACTGGCAGGTCACCTGCGGTGTTCCTGCGTGTTTTGCTCATTGTAGCAACATGCTGCGTTCTTAAAAAACGCACCGCATGTGCGTTTTCGCGGGAAAAACGCATGTGTTTTTTCCTGCACAGTGGAGACGGGATTTCATTAAATCCCCTCCACTATGCTGTAACATCTGGACGCTGCGTTTTTGACCCTGCGGCTCAGCGCTGCGTCAAAAACGCAGTGTTTCCTGAACGTGGACACATACCCTAAGGCATCTCAATCTATTGTGAACCTAATGGGTTGTGTAACACCACAGACTAAAGGTACCTTCACACGAAACGATATCGCTAGCGATCCGTGACGTTGCAGCGTCCTGGCTAGCGATATCGTTTCGTTTGACACGCAGCAGCGATCAGGATCCTGCTGTGATGTCGCTGAATAAAGTCCAGAACTTTATTTGGTCGTCCGATCGCCGTGTATCGTTGTGTTTGAAAGCAAAAGCAACGATACCAGCGATATTTTACACTGGTAACCAGGGTAAACATCGGGTTGCTAAGCGCAGGGCCGCACTTAGTAACCCGATGTTTACCCTGGTTACCAGCGTAAAAGTAAAAAAAACAAACAGTACATACTTACATGCGCGTCCCCCAGCGTCTGCTTCCTGACACTTACTGAGCACCGGCCCGAAAGTGAAAGCACAGCGGTGACGTCACCGCTGTGCTGTTAGGGCCGGAGCTCAGTCAGTGTCAGGAAGCAGACGCTGGGGGACGTTCAGGTGAGCATGTACTGTTTGTTTTTTTTACTTTTACGCTGGTAACCAGGGTAAACATCGGGTTACTAAGCGCGGCCCTGCGCTTAGCAACCCGATGTTTACCCTGGTTACCCGGGGACCTCGGCATGGTTGGTCGCTGGAGAGCGGTCTGTGTGACAGCTCCCCAGCGATCAAACAGCGACGCTGCAGCGATCAGCATCGTTGTCGCTATCGCTGCAGCGTCGCTTCGTGTGAAGGTACCTTAACCCAAGTTCCTCAGTGGCCGCCCTTTCAGCAGCCTCTCAAGGCAATTCCTATTAATGGCTAAGGTCTGATCACTTCAGACAACCATCTGCATCTCTTGCCTCTTTGCTGTCTTATCTCCCTGATCTACAGGCCTCTTATACTTAATCTTTAGCAGGGAAATTTCCCTGTCAGACTCTGACTTGGATGAAGAATGGTCTCCCAAACTGTCTCTATGATCGACAGCCTTAAAACTGCAGCCAAGGAGATCTTTAATGTCACGGACAAAGACTTCATCAAGGAAAACTGCTTATCTTACCTATCACATGAAGAATACAGGATCAATGACTATTCAGAAAACAATACTTGCAAATTAAATGCATGAGGACAAATAACATAACGGCAAGAAATATTCATGAATGATGTACAAAGTGCAATCCAAGTATTTAGTATCACAGAAGATAAGTAAATATCGCAGGGAAAAGATGAGAAAAATCATGTTACGTGACCCTCTTAAGTCATGCCACTTATGTTGTCCACTTTGGCAAATATAAGCTTGGTATAAAGGGAGGCACTGCGTGGCCAAGTCAGTGTGGGGAAAAATGTCTGACTGCCATGGTCATCCTTCCTGGATACCCTGGGTGGTTTCTACGGACTAAAAAGAACATTTTCTTCCATACCTCAAATAGTTTCTTCTGCATTGCCCCTCTGAAGTCCCATCTTTCTCAGCCACTGTTTTTTCACACCAATCAGACAACTGTTTTTGAGCAGGGGTAATCGCTCCGATCTCTGGTCACAGGCTGCACATCCATAGTTTTTATTCTAGTCTTTTAGTTGTCCCATAGAAGGACTGCTAAGTACTACCAGTTTTGTACCCTAAACCACCACCTCAAGATGAAATGTTTCCAGAGTTTTTCAACACACACACATTGTGATATAATGAACTATTTTACTTGGGACATTCAGTAATAACAAACCAAAAAGTTACAAAGTACAGTGTTCACAAACTAGAACTATGAACATGGCACCATTTGCGGTATACTTAACCCAGCCCCCGCAACATGAGCCTGCAGTTGTGTAATTAAAAAATCAGACTATACTTAAAGCCAGTAACCATACACCTCCCGCATTTACCACAGAACTTGGAAAACTTTATTTTGTTGGTGAGAACTGTCACTTCCAGCCTATGTGTTTTCTCCTTCGCCTCATTGGGGGACACAGACCGTGGGTGTATGCTGCTGCCACTAGGAGGCTGACACTAAGTGATACAAAGAAAGTTATCTCCTCCCCTGCAGTATACACCCTCCTGCTGGCTCTCAGCTAACCAGTTCTTGCTTAGTGTCCGTAGGAGGCACACGGACTGGTCTGCTATTCAGACCCCAAAAACTCTTTTTACCTTTACAACGGACGAATGGGGCAACGGATTCTTTCATGTTCCGATCTCCCCGAACCAACAGGTGAGCACGGGAGTTTTACCTCTCCGTATCCTCTCCTGCGACGTGGGAAGCCACTGCCTGAGCTGATTCTAGGGGCAACGGGCCCCTTCAGGGCACCGATCTCCCCCCTCCCTTATCAGACGAGCACTGGAGTGTCACCTCCAGTATCTTCTTCTGCAGCCAGGCCTATTGCCGGACATTCAGCCCTGCCCACCAGGTTTTACCCTCGGCTGTTCAGAGGCACTCTCCAGCGTGGCGTCCGAGCAGCCCCCACTGCACCACCACTATTAAGAGCGGATGGTACAAGGAGGCGGACGGTTCCTCTCCTCCTCCCTGCTAAAGGGACGATGGATTGAGGGTTTTTTCTTATCCCTGCACCGTCCAAACAGCAGCAACAGCACAGGATCTTTTTCTACCTTCTGTCCTGCTGAACAAAGCTGCATACTGGGGTAAGTGCCGGGACTAGGACGGTTGGAGGGCTCTGCACATCCGGCGGTTTTTCCCTTCGGCGCCGGCTAGCTTAAAAAATTTAGCCCCCGGCTTCAGGTTTGTGTAGGCCGCAACCCGGAACTCCGCCCATGCTAGGCCGCACTTCAGGCTCTGCCCCCTATTCAGGCGCCTCTCATTCAGGACGAAAACTCAATTCTCGGCGGCCATCTTCATCCTCCTGACATCTCCGGACACGAGCTCATCCGGAAGTGGCTGCTGCATCGCACCGGCGGTATTCCTCGCTGAAGACAGCGCTATTCCAGATGGGGGCCTCAGAATCTCGTTAAGGAGAATCCTCCCTCCTAACTTTTGTATCCACTGATGCTGCTCTAGGACACAAAATTCTGCAAATGACCATTTGATATACATATTCATCTTTTCCATTGTTGTATCAACCCTAGGTACTGCCTTGGAAAGTCACAAGCCCTTTATCCCACAATGATGTCAGTGGGAAAATTGGCTAGTAAAACGCCTGCATCTTAGCATCCATTGATGGAGAAGGCACCCCCAATGGCATTCTTTATTTCTACAGTTGTACCTGTTTTTTCTATTAGAAGTTCCTTGCTTGCAGCAGTGCCAAGCTCCTCCATGAGGTCCTGAACAGAGTGGTGTACGGACCCCTAGACATACTGTTGAGCCTGCACACTGTTCTGTTCGCTGCTGCTTATGCGGAATCTTATGAGCAATTGGCCTTTTCAATCTGCAACACTTTAAGGTGGAATTAAATCTATCATATTCAACTATATGCCTGTAGGTTCTTAGGCCCACAAAAAAAATAAAATTGATTTGGATAACTCCTTTTAACAACTTTAAAGAGAATCTGTCAGCAGGATTTCACACCCAACTGTTTATATGCACCTAAAACTTTCAAAGAAATTTCCAACGTTACATTTACAAGGTCAGTCTGTTCCGCTGTAACTGAGAAATCCGTTTTGTGAATTGAAATGGAAATAAGGCTGCACATCTGAAGCCTTTGTTACTCCAGCTCTATTCCTATTCTACTTCCGATTCTTCTTGCTAGACTGACAGCCTCTATGTTGTGTGACTTAAAGAAATGGAGCAGTCAGTGAAGCCGGTGGAGGTGATGCTGGGCAGGGAATCGAGCTAGAGCGACAGAGGCTTCAGATCTACCAAAACCATTTTCATATAAATCCAAACACTGATTTCTTAGTAACAAGGGAATGGACTGGCCATGTAGAGGTATTGTTGGACTGAAGACTACATTTCTATTCTACATGTAATACTTGACCTTTTTCTTGTAGGTTCTATGTGCAGTGACGAGTGGGTCAGTGTTACTGTTCCCGCAGGCTCAGAGGAGGGAGAGTTAGGAGCATTTCGCACTAAATTGCTAAATTTCCTGGAAATCTCAAACTGTTATCAGCCGGAGTGTCTGATCAGTGATTTCCCATTTGATGGTAAGTTCATCCAAGCGTCTTATATGGCTGCATGTGTGTATATATATATATATATATATATATATATATATATATATATATATATATATATATATATATATATATATATATATATATATATATATATATATATATATATATATACATTTTTTTAACATAGTTTATCTTCTATTTTCTGTTCTATTTTAATGTAGGATTGCTGGAGGAGAGGGCGTTATTGTTAGGTCGGATGGGAAAGCATGAGCAGGCTTTGTTCATTTATGTACACATCCTGAAAGACACGAACATGGCAGAACAGTAAGTAGTCAAAACTTAAAGGGAACCTGTCACCCCGTTTTTTCAGTATGAGATAAAAATACCGTTAAATAGGGCCTGAGCTGTGCGTTACAATAGTGTATTTTGTGTACCCTGATTCCCCACCTATGCTGCCGAAATACCTTACCAAAGTCGCCGTTTTTGCCTGTCAATCCAGGTGGTCAGGTCAAATGGACGTGGTGACATCGCTGTTTCTTCCCCCAGATCTTGCTTATTTTTCCGTTGGTGGCGTAGTGGTTTGCGCATGCCCAACTGCCGAATCCACAGCGCAGGTGAAGAAAAAGAGCGCGATCTGCGCTATTCCCCTGGTTATTGGTGGGGGCGTGCGCAGATGGAGTGCTCTGCTGCCCGGGGCGAACTCAGCTTCGCCACCAACGGAAAAATAAGCAAGATCTCGGGGAAGAAACAGCGATGTCACCACACCCATTTGACCTGACCACCTGGATTGACAGGCAAAAACGGCGACTTTGGTAAGGTATTTCGGCAGCATAGTTGGGGAATCAGGGTACACAAAATACACTATTGTAACGCACAGCTCAGGCCCTATTTAACGGTATTTTTATCTCATGTTGAAAAAACGGGGTGACAGGTTCCCTTTAATAATTTGGTGATTATCATTTTGACTGCAAGGTCAAACCTAAATAAAATCTGACGTATTAAAAAAATCATATTATACCCCTATATCCATTAAAAAAAATTTAAATAGCCATCTGACACATTGTGAAAATCCCACTAAGTACTTGAAAATCAAGTTTGTCTACATGTGGCCCAGTCATGAGTGATCGCAGGTGGTGATGGAATTGCACGACAGCTGGAACCTGTTGAAGGCCTCCATTATGCCATCTTGGTGCCATGATTTGTAGCATTTTCTCTAATGCTCAAGTACTTCAGTATATAGTACAAATAGCAGGTTCAAATCCCCCATCAGGAATAAAAGTCAAGAGAAATATGCTCAAAAAAATAAAGGGAACACTAAAATCCCAAATCCTAGATATCACTGAATGAAATATTCCAGTTGTAAATCTTTATTCATTACATAGTGTAATGTGTTGAGAACCATAAAACCTAAAAACTATCAATGTAAATCGCAACTAATATCCCACGGAGGTCTGGAGTTGGAATGATGCTCAAAATGAAAGTGGAAAATTGTTACAGGCTGATCCAACTTCAGTGGAAATGCCTCAAGACGAGAAAATGATGCTCGGTAGTGTGTGTGGCCTCCACGTGCCTGTATGAACTCCCTACAACACCTAAGCATGCTCCTCATGAGGCGGCGGATGTTCTCCCGAGGGATCTTTTCCCAGACCTGCACTAAAGCATCCGCCAACTCTTAGACAGTCTGTGGTGCAACGTGACATTGGTGGATGGTGCGAGACATGATGTACCAGATGTGTTCAATCGGATTCAGGTCTGGGGAATGGGCAGGCCAGTCCCTAGCTTCAATGCCTTCATGTTGCAGGAACTGCTGACACACTCCAGCCACATGAGGTCTGACATTTTCCTGCACTAGGAGGAACCCAGGGCCAACCGCACCAGCATATGGTCTCACAAGGGGTCTGAGGATCTCCTCTCGGTAACTAGTGGCAGTCAGACTACCTCTGGCGAGCACATGGAGGGCTGTGTGGCCCTCCAAAGAAATGCCACCCCACACCATTACTGACCCACTGCCAAACCAGTCATGCTGAAGGATGTTGCAGGCAGCAGATCGCTCTCCACGACGTCTCCAGACTGTCACGTTGGGCGGCGAGCACAACCCTCCATCTGTGGACGTCGGGCACTTAGACCATACTCATGGAGTCTAACCGTTTGTGCAGACACATGCACATTTGTAGCCTGCTGGAGGTCATTTTGCAGGGCTCTGGCAGTGCTCCTCCTGTTCCTCCTTGCACAAAGGCTGAGGTAGCGGTCCTGCTGCTGGGTTGTTGCCCTCCCACAGCCCCCTCCACGTCTCCTGGTGTACTGGCCTGTCTCCTGGTAGCGCCTCCAGCCTCTGGACACTACGCTGACAGACACAGCAAACCTTCATGACACAGCTCGCATTGATGTGCCATCCTGGATGAGTTGCACTACCTGAGCCACTTGTGGGGGTTGTAGAGTCAGTCTCATGCTACCACGAGTGTGAAAGCACAACCAACATTCAAGTGACCAAAACATCAGTCAGAAAGCATTGGTACTGAGATGTGGTCTGTGGTCCCCACCTGCAGAACCACTCCTTTATTGAGTGTGTCTTGATAATTGCCAATAATTTCCATCTGTTGTCTATACCATTTGCACAACAGCATGTGAAATTGATTGTCAAACAGTGTTGCTTCCTAAGTGGACAGCTTGATTTCACAGAAGTTTGATTTACTTGGAGTTATATCCTGTTGTTCAAGTGTCCCCTTTATTTTGTGAGCAGTGTACATACATACACATTTTTTTTCCATTTTTAAAAATATATGGGAAAAAAAATTGTTATTCTTTGCATCGTCACATCCGTAAAAGTTTGATCTCTGAAAGTATAAAATTATTTAACTCATAAGATAAATGCCCTAGACAAAAAAATAATTGAAACTGCAAAATTTTAATTTTTCAATTGCCCCACATTTTTCAATCAAAAACGTCATGTATGTCCCTGGAAGGTGCCATTAAATTTTATTCTTTATTTTTAGAATACCATTGATTCCATGGTGCTGTACATACAAAGTACAAATCTAAATGACAGAGAACAAACTAGCAATGACAGACTGGTAGAGAGGGGAGAGGACACTGCTCTTGTGGGCTTACACTCTACATGATAATGGGGAAGGAGACTCTAGGTTGGGTGGTTGGGGCAGCTCCAATAGTGGTGAATGGTGAAGTGGCAGCAGAGTTATTGCAGGTTGTAAGCTTTCCTGAAGAGATATTTTTTTTAGTTCCATCTGAAGGTTTCGAGTGTGGTGGATAATCAAGTGTGTTGGGCACAGAATTCCAGATGATGAGGGATACTCGGGAGAATTTTTAGAGGTGATTGGGTGAGGAAGATATTACGGTAGAGGCAGGTATGGACTTGGGCTGAAATTCAGTCCAGGCATTTGAAATCACACAGGCCCGTTTTCCCCGTCCCCATGAACCAGATGGGATATATTACGAATATTGCCCTGGATAGAGGAAAGGAAAATTTTCTACAAGACCAATATTTCTAATGATACCTTACAGGGGTAAGTGACGGAGTCAGCAACTTTGTGCTCCATCACAACTCTTAACAGTATGAGTATCTTGAGAACACCGATTCTGTTAACAACGTAGCAGACAAGGCAGCCCCTTCTGGCATTTGCCAGATGGCCAGTCCGGCCCTGGGTGGAGGAGAGAAGGTGGTCTTGAGATTCAAGTTCGGCAAGCAAAAAACAATCCCTCACAGAGCTCCATTAAAGGAATAATAAAGAAATATGAACATTTCTGGGTATTGGATATTCGTAACTCAAACCAACATACAGGTCCTTCTCAAAAAATTAGCATATAGTGTTAAATTTCATTATTTACCAGTGTCACAGGCTGATTGCCTCCATGCCACGCCGCATTGAAGCAGTCATTTCTGCCAAAGGATTCCCGACCAAGTATTGAGTGCATAACTGAACATTATTATTTGATGGTTTTTTTGTTTGTTATTAAAAAACACTTTTATTTGATTGGACGGGTGAAATATGCTAATTTATTGAGACAGGTTTTTTGGGTTATCAGGAGTTGTATGCCAAAATCATCAGTATTAAAACAATAAAAGACCTGACAAATTTCAGTTGGTGGATAATGAATCTATAATATATGAAAGTTTAATTGTAATCATTACATTATGGTAAATAATGAAATTTAACACTATATGCTAATTTTTTGAGAAGGACCTGTATGTGGGGTTTTTGTTTACTTCTGTATATTTTTCAACCACTAAAATAAGAAAAAAAGTTTCCTAGTTTGGTATTGCAGTAAACATATACAGAATTGGAGAATCCTGTTGCTGGGTCATTTTTATGCACAATGAAAGTGGTGCAAACGGAAACAAAAAAAAACAAAACATGAATTGTGTTTTTTATTGTATTTTTTTTTTACCGTACATTAAATAGGAAAGTGAATGGTGTCATTCAAAACCACAACCCGTACAGATATGTTGACAGAAAAGTAATAATGATATGGCCGTTGCAAGAAGATGAGGAAAAACTAAATCATGCCAACTATACTTGGCTTCATCTTCATTTATACGAACATGAAGCGGTTTCAAAGACAAGTCCAACAATACTTTTATATGACCAGTCCGCTCATCTGTTATTGAGAAATCGGCATGTGAATGGACATTCAAATAAGTCTGAAGAGCTATGATAGATCTGAAGCCTCTGTCACTCAGGTCTTTTTCCTTTCCACCACCTCCTCCACTTACATACAGCATAGAGGCTGTTAGTCAAACAGAAGAATGCAGCACTGGGTAGGGAATATGATCTGGAGTGACAAAGTCTTCAGAACTTTAGCCTCATTTGCATACACATTCAAATGTTAATTTCTCAATAGCCGATGGACAAACTCGTCATGTAAAGGTATTGCTGAACTTGTCTTTGAAAGAGCTCAGTGCTCAAATAAAAAGTTTGGGGTGTGAAATCCTGCTTAGAGATTACATTTGAACCCCTTCCCCACATGACCAATTGCTGTTTTTTTTCTCCTCTTCTTCCAAGAGCCATAACTTTATTATTATTATTATTATGCCAGCTTATATAAAAATGCAAAAAATGAAAATAAAAAAAAGATTAAATTTTGGGAATCGTTTGTACAGCATACATTGAGGTAAAAATGACTCGATAGTATGATTCTCCTCATCAGTACAATTAAAAAGATATCAAACTTTAAATTATTTTTTGTGATGAAAAAAAAATCAGAAATGTGTAAAAAAAATAAAAAAAATAAATAAATAAAAAATAAATAAATAATTATTTTTATAGACCGATTATAAGATGCACCTTTTCCCAAATAAATCTTTTGGGAAAATGGGTGTGCGTTTTTCAAATTTCTAATGTAGCTTCGGTGGGACCCAGATTTTTACAAAATGTCGGGAATCCCTGCACTTCCTAACCTTTTTCACTGTGTACACTTCGGGCAAAATGGCCGCCGGATGCGGTGAATGCACAGATTAAGATCTCAGCTCTCCTCCTGCCTGACACTGATTTATATGATTGGTGCAGAGCAAGGGACTCGAGCATATTACTTGAGCACACCCGAGCATGCGCGGATAACGCAATATCCGAGCATACTCACTTACCACTAACTCTGAAACGCTGCGGCATATAGGAGAACAGTTTAAAACCTGCCGAGCACGAGCGACATAGGAGACCAGATGGGCAGGTGGATCCCTGGTGGCTTCTCTCTGCCCACTGACCTGCATTGAAAGGTCTCTTCCTACATTCAGAGCAGAGATAGACCTGTCAGTCTTTGGCAAAAGTCAGAGAGAAGCCGCCGCAGACCTGGCTTTTAAACTGTTTGCATCTACAATGTCACAGTATTTCATAGTTAAACATGCTTGGCTGAAATCATACAGCTAAAGTTCGATACATGCTGAATGTGGAGCGGGCCCCAGGCTTCAACTTCCCTTTAAAGGGCTATTCTCAGGTTTTGGTGAGTAGCAGAGCTGTAGTATTAGTAGAAATCTAAGGATTAGTACATGGTCTGCCGTAACACATTTAGTTATCCATGGCTTTTTTAAGTCTACATTGTTACCACGTTATTTAGACATGTTGGCAATACGGAATTTGAAAATGCACAGGGCTCATGGCTGTGAGAGATGTTATTAAAATACCTGCTCTGAAAACTGCCCATGCTAGGCAATGTTGATTTTGCAAGATTTATAAGAGCAGCTTGTCAGGAGCTTAGAGAGAGGGAGGTTAGCAGCTAACTGCTATATAGAAATTGATGGGCTTGAGAGAGGCGACTGGTTTGGTAAGAGTTAACATCTCTCCTGAATTGTAACTACTACACATACTCCGAAAGGGTTTTGGCAGGGGTTAGTTGCCGAGCTCCTTGGAAATTAACTGCACACTATGTAAGATAAAAGCTCTCATTGCAGGAGAATGAAAGCAGATAGAAAAAAACAAGTTGACTGTAAACTTGAGGATAACACCCCCTTCAACCCTAAGGATCATTATTTAATTATCCCATATTTTTACATAGCTACCTCCTCTAAGTGTTTTCCATTCCTCTCCCTGTCAGTACATCCGGTGTTCATGTTAATTGATCCCTATGCTTCTCCCCTGATTTCCTTTTTTGTTTAGTTTTAATTCTTATGGTCCTTACAAAAGGGTTGTGTCTCACTGTTATTATGGAGAGCATCCTAAAAACACACCCCTATATAATCTCATGAGCACCTCTCCTTTGGAAAAGATCATAAAAATTAGCACTAAACATAGAGGCCCATATGTCTGGAATCATATGAGTTGAATAAGACAGGGCAGCAGCAGGAATTAAATAAGAGCAAAAACTGGCCACTTTATGACCTAGTGACAGGTCCTCTTTAAAATACTGATCATCTTAAAGCTTTCACGTATTAATTTGATAATTGGAATGTTTTATTGACAATATTTATAATTGTCATTGTTCATTATGTATTTTTGTCAGAGTATTATGTTAATTGACTCTCCCCACAAAGTGAGGATGGCCCGCTACATTTTGATGTTAAACCTTTTAAGTATTGGCCTTCATGCCTTTTGTGTTCTGATCTATCTGTCTGCGGAAGGGGATTACACCCCACAACACGACTTAACAGATCTGAATAAAAGAATTTGAACATAATAATGACTACCTTTTCTGGTGTGTGGTCTCCTATATGGAGGTCTCCATCCTGCAACACAAATGCTGGCATATAAAAATGTAATTCTGTTAGCCAGAAGTGAAAAAAATACACATTTTGGATTGTTTTTGTTTTCTTAAGACTGATCATTATGTTCTTTGATAAGTCAATATTTGCTCACTTGCTTTGTATTGATAAAGATTTTTGCGTCTTTTATATCCTAGGTACTGCCACAAGCATTACGATTATGCTAAGGATGGTAACAAAGATGTAAGTAGAATGCATTATTGTCACCACAAGCCAAGCGTTGGGGGTAACCTGTAGTTTCAAAAAATAATGTATTGAATGTAATACTTAATGTAATTAAGTAATACTTAAGTAATACTTAAATTGGCACAAGGGGAACAATGTTAATGTAAAAAGAAAAGGAAAAATGGCCATGGATAGAATTTTTCAGAGCTGCCTCTTGCCTGATGGCAACTCTGGTGCCTCTTCTGTGCAATATTTCACACTACATGGGTAATTTAATGCGTATGTCCCACTACATCAGAATCTTATGGCGTCTGTCCCACTACATCGGTAACTTAATGCGTCTGTCCCACTACATCAGAATCTTAAGGCGTCTGTCCCACTACATCGGTAACTTACGCGTCTGTCCCACTACATCAGTAACTTAATGCGCCTGTCCCACTACATCAGAATCTTAAGGCGTCTGTCCCACTACATCGGTAACTTACGCGTCTGTCCCATTACATCAGTAACTTACGCGTCTGTCCCACTACATCGGTAACTTAATGCGCCTGTCACACTACATCGGTAACTTAATGCGCCTGTCCCACTACATCGGTAACTTAATGCGCCTGTCACACTACATCGGTAACTTAATGCGCCTGTCACACTACATCGGTAACTTAATGCGCCTGTCACACTACATCGGTAACTTAATGCGCCTGTCCCGCTACATCGGTAACTTAATGCGCCTGTCCCACTACATCGGTAACTTAATGCGCCTGTCATACTACATCGGTAACTTAATGCGCCTGTCACACTACATCGGTAACTTAATGCGCCTGTCACACTACATCGGTAACTTAAGGCGTCTGTCACACTACATCGGTAACTTAATGCGCCTGTCACACTACATCGGTAACTTAATGCGCCTGTCCCACTACATCGGTAACTTAATGCGCCTGTCACACTACATCGGTAACTTAATGCGCCTGTCCCGCTACATCGGTAACTTAATGCGCCTGTCACGCTACATCGGTAACTTAATGCGCCTGTCCCACTACATCGGTAACTTAATGCGCCTGTCATACTACATCGGTAACTTAATGCGCCTGTCACACTACATCGGTAACTTAATGCGCCTGTCACACTACATCGGTAACTTAAGGCGTCTGTCACACTACATCGGTAACTTAATGCGCCTGTCACACTACATCGGTAACTTAATGCGCCTGTCCCACTACATCGGTAACTTAATGCGCCTGTCCCACTACATCGGTAACTTAATGCGCCTGTCCCACTACATCGGTAACTTAATGCGCCTGTCACACTACATCGGTAACTTAAGGCGTCTGTCACACTATATCGGTAACTTAATGCGTCTGTCCCACTACATCGGTAACTTAAGGCGTCTGTCCCACTACATCGGTAACTTAATGCGCCTGTCACACTACATCGGTAACTTAATGCGCCTGTCACACTACATCGGTAACTTAATGCGCCTGTCACACTACATCGGTAACTTAATGCGCCTGTCACACTACATCGGTAACTTAATGCGCCTGTCCCACTACATCGGTAACTTAATGCGCCTGTCCCACTACATCGGTAACTTAATGCGCCTGTCCCACTACATCGGTAACTTAATGCGACTGTCACACTACATCGGTAACTTAATGCGCCTGTCACACTACATCGGTAACTTAATGCGTCTGTCCCACTACATCGGTAACTTAAGGCGTCTGTCACACTACATCGGTAACTTAAGGCGTCTGTCACACTACATCGGTAACTTAATGCGTCTGTCCCACTACATCGGTAACTTAATGCGCCTGTCCCACTACATCGGTAACTTAAGGCGTCTGTCCCACTACATCGGTAACTTAATGCGTCTGTCCCACTACATCGGTAACTTAATGCGCCTGTCACACTACATCGGTAACGTAATGCGTCTGTCCCACTACATCGGTAACTTAATGCGCCTGTCCCACTACATCGGTAACTTAAGGCGTCTGTCACACTACATCGGTAACTTAATGCGCCTGTCCCACTACATCGGTAACTTAAGGCGTCTGTCCCACTACATCGGTAACTTAATGCGCCTGTCACACTACATCGGTAACTTAATGCGTCTGTCCCACTACATCGGTAACTTAATGCACCTGTCCCACTACATCGGTAACTTAAGGCGTCTGTCCCACTACATCGGTAACTTAATGCGTCTGTCCCACTACATCGGTAACTTAATGCGCCTGTCACACTACATCGGTAACGTAATGCGTCTGTCCCACTACATCGGTAACTTAATGCGCCTGTCACACTACATCGGTAACTTAATGCGCCTGTCACACTACATCGGTAACTTAATGCGTCTGTCCCACTACATCGGTAACTTAATGCGTCTGTCCCAATACATCGGTAACTTAATGCGCCTGTCACACTACATCGGTAACGTAATGCGTCTGTCCCACTACATCGGTAACTTAATGCGTCTGTCCCACTACATCGGTAACTTAATGCGCCTGTCACACTACATCGGTAACTTAATGCGCCTGTCACACTACATCGGTAACTTAATGCGTCTGTCCCACTACATCGGTAACTTAATGCGTCTGTCCCACTACATCGGTAACTTAATGCGCCTGTCACACTACATCGGTAACGTAATGCGTCTGTCCCACTACATCGGTAACTTAATGCGCCTGTGACACTACATCGGTAACTTAATGCGCCTGTCACACTACATCGGTAACTTAATGCGTCTGTCCCACTACATCGGTAACTTAATGCGCCTGTCCCACTACATCGGTAACGTAATGCGTCTGTCCCACTACATCGGTAACGTAATGCGTCTGTCCCACTACATCGGTAACGTAATGCGTCTGTCCCACTACATCGGTAACTTAAGGCGTCTGTCACACTACATCGGTAACTTTATGCGTCTGTCACACTACATCGGTAACTTAATGCGCCTGTCACACTACATCGGTAACTTAATGCGCCTGTCACACTACATCGGTAACTTAATGCGCCTGTCACACTACATCGGTAACTTAATGCGCCTGTCACACTACATCGGTAACTTAATGCGCCTGTCACACTACATCGGTAACTTAATGCGTCTGTCCCACTACATCGGTAACTTAATGCGCCTGTCACACTACATCGGTAACTTAATGCGCCTGTCACACTACATCGGTAACTTAATGCGCCTGTCACACTACATCGGTAACTTAATGCGCCTGTCACACTACATCGGTAACTTAATGCGCCTGTCCCACTACATCGGTAACTTAATGCGCCTGTCCCACTACATCGGTAACTTAATGCGCCTGTCCCACTACATCGGTAACTTAATGCGACTGTCACACTACATCGGTAACTTAATGCGCCTGTCACACTACATCGGTAACTTAATGCGTCTGTCCCACTACATCGGTAACTTAAGGCGTCTGTCACACTACATCGGTAACTTAAGGCGTCTGTCACACTACATCGGTAACTTAATGCGTCTGTCCCACTACATCGGTAACTTAATGCGCCTGTCCCACTACATCGGTAACTTAAGGCGTCTGTCCCACTACATCGGTAACTTAATGCGTCTGTCCCACTACATCGGTAACTTAATGCGCCTGTCACACTACATCGGTAACGTAATGCGTCTGTCCCACTACATCGGTAACTTAATGCGCCTGTCCCACTACATCGGTAACTTAAGGCGTCTGTCACACTACATCGGTAACTTAATGCGCCTGTCCCACTACATCGGTAACTTAAGGCGTCTGTCCCACTACATCGGTAACTTAATGCGCCTGTCACACTACATCGGTAACTTAATGCGTCTGTCCCACTACATCGGTAACTTAATGCGTCTGTCCCACTACATCGGTAACTTAATGCGTCTGTCCCACTACATCGGTAACTTAATGCGCCTGTCACACTACATCGGTAACGTAATGCGTCTGTCCCACTACATCGGTAACTTAATGCGCCTGTCACACTACATCGGTAACTTAATGCGCCTGTCACACTACATCGGTAACTTAATGCGCCTGTCACACTACATCGGTAACTTAATGCGTCTGTCCCACTACATCGGTAACTTAATGCGTCTGTCCCACTACATCGGTAACTTAATGCGTCTGTCCCAATACATCGGTAACTTAATGCGCCTGTCACACTACATCGGTAACGTAATGCGTCTGTCCCACTACATCGGTAACTTAATGCGTCTGTCCCACTACATCGGTAACTTAATGCGCCTGTCACACTACATCGGTAACTTAATGCGCCTGTCACACTACATCGGTAACTTAATGCGTCTGTCCCACTACATCGGTAACTTAATGCGTCTGTCCCACTACATCGGTAACTTAATGCGCCTGTCACACTACATCGGTAACGTAATGCGTCTGTCCCACTACATCGGTAACTTAATGCGCCTGTGACACTACATCGGTAACTTAATGCGCCTGTCACACTACATCGGTAACTTAATGCGTCTGTCCCACTACATCGGTAACTTAATGCGCCTGTCCCACTACATCGGTAACGTAATGCGTCTGTCCCACTACATCGGTAACGTAATGCGTCTGTCCCACTACATCGGTAACTTAAGGCGTCTGTCACACTACATCGGTAACTTAAGGCGTCTGTCACACTACATCGGTAACTTTATGCGTCTTTCACACTACATCGGTAATTTTTGACAGTGAGGTGATCAATGTGTGGAGCAGGCAGCCACGAGAGGTGGTGAGTTCTCCTTCAATGGAAGTCTTCAAACAGAGGCTGGACAGACATCTGTCTGAGATGGTTTAGTGAATCCTGCATTGAGCAGGGGGTTGGACACGATGACCCTGGAGATCACATCTCACTCTCACTCTAACATTCTAAGATTCTTATGATCATTGCACTGGGGAATTCAGGAGGGTGAAGGATAGGCTGCTACATATGGAATATTGACTTGACCAGTGTATCATGAATCGATTTGCTCATCTATTCTGTAAAATCGAGGTAATCCTTTTCTGCCCAATGATGACAAAAGTATTCTCGGAGTGATATCTTTATTGGCTAACCAGAAAATAATATATTTTTTGCAAGCTTTCAGAGCATAGAGAATACTTTTGTTATCATTGGGCAGAAAAGCATTCACATCAATTTTTCTGGCTAACACAGTACCACAATATAATTTGTTATTGTACATCACTGTAAAGTAAAACAGTCATATAGAGAAACAATATTGTAAGTTACGTATTCCAGAAAAAATTCCCATGCAACATGATGCTGATCTTTCACATCATTCTGATAAACTTATTATTGTAATCCAGTACTTCCCTAAAAGAAAAAGTAGGTAATGTCCATTATTGGGCATCAGGGGAAGTCTAAAGTATTTAGCGATGTTATGGAGAGTTCATAGAGTGCCACAACTTAAAGATTTTACAAATAATCATTCCAAAAGAGGCTATTGTTTCCAGTACCAGCAGTCAGTGGGGTTTTTGATGTTTTTGCTTTTTGATTAGTGTGTAACATTATTTGTCTACCTTTGAGGAACCTTACTTGATCCTTGTGTACTAAGCATGACAAGAGGTTAATGAGGCATATTGTTGGGATAGAAGTGAAATGTCCTATGAACGCCAATCATAGGCTGGTTTTCAGACACAGGTTGTCCTTCAGTAGCATCTCTGCCGCCTTGATCACCCCTCTGCACCACTTAACCCCAGCGTGTGGATTGGAACCCCCCTTTTGTTTGGAGACAATGATCCCACAGCCAATGACATTAAGAACTGTCTTCAGTGTAAGGATGAACAAGCAGTCCTGGAAGTGATAATCCGACTCCACAGAGCCCTGATCTCAACATAGTTATTTACATCTTTGTAAGGTATCAGCAGGCTTCCTCTATACTTTTGAAGTCTTAGACAATCTCTCTACCTTCTCTATGAAAAGTAAATGATTATAAATGCCGGAAAAAAATCTAAATGCTAGAACTGCCATTTTTGGTCACTGAACCTCCAACTTTTTTTTTCATATGTTTCATTTTGTTTTGAAAAGTTAATCACTGAATTATCCACTAAAATATATGTACGGTATGTAAAAAAAATCTGACCTGAATACTCATGTTGTAGATAATTGTTTTGCTGCTGGAAAGCATACTTTTTTTTTCTTCTGCTTTATTGTAGGTTTACTTATCTCTGATCAGAATGTACCTTTCTCCTCCTGATGGGCATTGTTTGGGTCCTATTAAAATGAAACAGGTTTTGGCTCTTCCAAACATTTCTGCTGCCTTAGCAGTGTTGGAGCAGCATCATGCAAAATTGAACACAACTAAGGTAAAGGGTATCAGATTTGTTTCTCATAAAAGCAAATGAATAATAAGTTCCTATGCCCTTAAATAAGTATTGTGTTGACAGTGAAAGAATTGCTTAAATAGTGTTAGATGACAAAAGATGAATATTTCATAACCAAGGCTCTGTTCCCACTACCATCATGGCTTCTATATATCCAGGATCCATCATATATCATATCATTTCAACAACTTTGCATAAATCAATAGTACAAGCAAATACGTAACTTTGTAACAGCTCTTATTAGAGGAAGTGGCTTCCTTTTTCCCACTTATAATATACCTCTTCCCCTCCCACCTGCCTTCTGAACTTGTCATCCACAGCTATAATCTGCCTTGCTTAGACAAGACGGACTGCCACCCTACTGTGTTGTCATATGACAGAGCCCCTTACACTCTATGGAAAGGGCAGGAGGACTGAGAATCAGAGAGAGAACATGCAGATGGAGATAGAAACATTGTGCTGAGCTTTTGAACAAGACTTTTACCTCCCATCAGCTTGATTCAGATTACAATAGCTCAACTGTGCTGTATACCGTATATACTCGAGTATAAGCCGACCCGAGTATAAGCCGACCCCCCTAATTTTGCCACAAAAAACTGGAAAAACTTATTGACTCGAGTATAAGCCTAGGGTGGAAAATGCAGCAGCTACCGGTAAATGTCAAAAATAAAAATAGATACCAATAAAAGTAAAATTAATTGAGACATCAGTAGGTTAAGTGTTTTTGACTATCCATATTGAATCTGGAGCCCCATATAATGCTCCATACAGTTCATGATGGGCCCCATAAGATGCTCCATACAAAATACACCCCATATAATGCTGCACAAAGGTTAATAATGGCCCCATAAGATGCTCTATAGAAACATTTGCCCCATACAATGCTGCATAAAGGTTGATGGCCCCATAAGATAATCCACACATTATGCCCCATACATTGTGGCCCCATAGATGCTCCAAACATTGTGGCCCCATAGATGCTCCAAACATTGTGGCCCCATAGATGCTCCACACATTGTGGCCCCATAGATGCTCCACACATTGTGGCCCCATAGATGCTCCAAACATTGTGGCCCCATAGAAGCTCCAAACATTGTGGCCCCATAGATGCTCCAAACATTGTGGCCCCATAGATGCTCCACACATTGTGGCCCCATAGATGCTCCACACATTGTGGCCCCATAGATGCTCCACACATTGTGGCCCCACAGATGCTCCACACATTGTGGCCCCACAGATGCTCCACACATTGTGGCCCCATAGATGCTCCAAACATTGTGGCCCCACAGAAGCTCCAAACATTGTGGCCCCACAGAAGCTCCAAACATTGTGGCCCCATAGAAGCTCCAAACATTGTGGCCCCATAGAAGCTCCAAACATTGTGGCCCCATATGCTGTTGCTGCGATTAAAATAAAAAAAAAAAATCACATACTCACCTCTCTTCGCTCCGGCCCCGGCACTTGAGATAGTCACCTTCCTCGTTCCAGGCGCTGCTCTGTCTTCCATCCTCCGCACTGACTGTTCAGGCAGAGGGCGGCGCGCACACTAATCGCGTCATCGCGCCCTTTGACCTGAACGGTGCAGAGGATGGAAGAGAGAGCGGCGCGCAGCGATGGAACGAGGAAGGTGACTATCGCGCACTGCTCACCTCCCCCGATATACTCACCTGCTCCCGGACGGTCCCTGGCAGCGTCTCACTGTCAGATGGTCTCCGGGAGCCGGCGGCATCTTCCTGTGTTCAGCGGTGATGTGTTCATGTGACCGCTGAACACAGGAAGATACCGCCGGCTCCCAGAGACCATCGGACATGCAGGGACCGAGCTAGGAACAGGTGAGTATGTCACCACGCCGCTCCCCCTCCCCCGCCAACCCCCCCCGCTGCCAATGACTCGAGTATAAGCCGAGAGGGTCACTTTCAGCCCAAAAAAGTGGGCTGAAAATCTCGGCTTATACTAGAGTATATACGGTAATTGTTTTTTTTTTTTGTGCTATTGCCGATTGTCTCTTTATGCTAAAAATGAAAGCACAGGAACCTCTGTGTGCTTTATATAGGAGACCTCATAGCAGCTTGTCTTCTCCCACAGCTCGGTGGATAGCAAATTAAAAAATAGAGCCTGCCGAGGGTAAAACTTGTTAAAATGCAGGATAAGAGTCTATAATGGCCAGATATAGTGATAATCCTCTTGTGCACATGTAACAAGATGGCACATGTGGTAGTCATAGCAGAGTCCAGTAGGTCACAGTCAGTGAGCACCCCGGCCCCTTGCACATGAAATGACAGTTCTAGTCCCAGCCCTGGGTCACAGTGGTTTACCTCAGACATCTGGCTCCTCTCCATGCTGGAACGGATGCACCACGCGTCACACATTGTAGGGCCCAACAGTGGCAACTTGTATTTAATAAAGGTGAAGAAGAAAGGAAGGTACAATTCCTGAGCTGTCCCGATCTCCAGCAATGGCTGCAGAGGCAGTAGCTCCAGTCAAATTCCCGGAGCTGCAAGTCTCTTGTGGGGTACACACGCAGTCCCTGTGCCCGCTGCCCGGCAGTCCACTGGCAGCTCTGTTCCCCTCCAGGGGTATGGCCAGCTCCCAGCTGGGGAGCACACCCGCCACAGGCAAGCCTGCCTGAGCACTCAGCTGCAGACAGGGACTTCCTGTCTGCTTGGAAGCTGCTAGCCCAGCCTCCTGGGTTAACCCCTTCTGTCCCTGCCTCCAACATGTGCATGGCAAACACCGCACACTACAGTTCATGTTAATAACAATGCAAAACACAAGGAACATCACAGCACATACATTACAATGATACAGCATAAAGACATCACATGAATATAGCATTAATGCATTAATAAACAGGTACACCGTCCGGGTACCGCATAAGGGGCACGGGCCCAGCACACGGGAGAGGGGGCAGACGAGGGTCCCCGCCACCTCCTTACACACACGGCAACATTTTCTGAAAAACTACTTGAAAGTATAGTTACACCTTAATGTAAAAATTTTACAGAACTGATTTGACTGTATTTTGGGCTGAAAATCAAGTTCATTTGCAATTCTAGTACTTTTTATGGGAACAATACACCAGCGCACACATCTATTTTTGATATCAAAAATTCCATAATCCCTCTACAGTCTTTCCTAAAAGTTAATGTGAAACAGAGCCATAAATTAACTACTTTTGGTTCCACTTGGGAAACATGTATATTTGTAATTATATAGAATGCCTACTAAGGTATGTTATCCTGTGTAGTTCATGATTTCGACCATCCGCAAAATTCCAAAAAAAGTAACAAACTGTTGAATACAGCGGCCCATGATCTGACCATGTACAGATCCCTAAACTCAACTGTATGTTATAGACACAGATTGTAAAGCCATCTTGCCACTTTGATGAATTTACATAATTAACCTTTTGATTGTGCACAGGCCATAGACTTATTACCAGCTAACACACAGATCCGAGAGATTCAGATCTTTCTTGAGAAAGTACTGGAGGAGAATGCTCAAAAGAAGAGATTCAATCAAGTCCTGAAGAACCTTCTGCACGCCGAGTTCCTTAGAGTAAGAGCTCAAAACACACAACAAACTGTGTTTCCAGATCTATGTTTTCTAGCATTGCTATTGCACTTTTTTTTTTTTCTGTTTCATTTAAAGTATTTCCCCACTTTACTTTCTCTGCCTTTGGGTTTCCGGACAATCTTTACACCACTGAGCTGCATAAATTAAAAAAAAAAAATGTTATAATTTTTTTTTTTTTTTTATAATTGTATGTTTTATTTATGTAAGACATTAATGTAAAATTATCCAGAAATCCCAGGCAGAGAAAATAAAGAGGGGAAATACACAAAATGAGACCTTTTAAAGAATAATTTTATACTCCACCCACGTAGCTGGTAACAGATATTTTACAGTTAATTTTTTTAAATAAATATTTGTTAAATTATTCCTCACATTCTCCCCACCCCCTCAAAAAGAATCAAACCCCTATTTATACCTCTCGAAAGCAAATTTGGGAGAGAGAAGAATCCACCTGTCAATGGTGAATCATTTTGTTTGGGAGGAATATGTTTGCTGCCAGAGGAGTCTGGCAATGGCTCTCAAATAGAGAACACTTCTGCGTATGGAAAATCAGGAAAGATGGATATTGGCCAACAACTATGTAATGTGTGTGGTCAACTCTACACGTTTTTGACAACCAAGAAGTTTAAGAGAACAAAAAGGAGAAATTCCAAACTTGTGACTGACCTCTTATTCTGCCAGAGGCTTACACACAAAATATACTTTGACGTAAATATTATTTTTAAAATGTCACACCTGTATACGTCTACTATACTTTTTTTTTTTTCTAAATTACTCCTTAGTGGCAAAAAATCTTCTTTCCCATAGAAAATTTTTATGAACACTCTAAGAAATAAAATGTGGTTCTTGTTATGCAGGCAATAAAAGATTTTATGGTGTGTATGGAAATTGAGGGTTGCGGGAACAATCCATACTACTGGCAATAAAGGATTGTGTAAGCTCTTGAGACTGTGACTGTTCATATATTTGAATGTGAGAGGGTACCTTAGCCCTTTACCCCCACCCCACCCCCCTTCCAAAGCAATTTTCACCTTCATGACCAGGCCAAATTTTGCATTTCTGACCCATGCCACTTTGTGGTAATAGCGCTGGAATGTTTCAATGGATCCCACTGCTTCTGAGATTGTTTTTTTTTTTTTTCTTGACCTTATAGTGCTAACCTTTCTCCAATATGACTTGCATTTATTTGTAAAAATATCGGAAATTTGGTGAAAATTCAGAAACTTTCTCAATTTTCAAACTTTTAATTCGTATGCTGTTAAACCAGAGTTGTGTCGCCAAAATAGTTAGAGTAAATAATAATAATTAACATTTCCCACATGTCTTCTTTACACTTGCATTATTTTTTAAACTATTTTTTTGTTAGGAAGTTATAAGGGTTAAAAGTTGACCAGCACTTTCTAATTTTTACAACAAAATTTACAAAACCATATTTTTGAGACCGCATCACATTTGAAGTGACTGTATGACAGAAAATGCCACAAAGTGACACCATTCTAAAAACTGCACCCATCAAGGTTCTCAAAACCACATTCACGAACTTTATTTAACGCAATGTGGAAGGAAAAGATGAAGATTCCCCCCCCCCTAAATTTTTATTTTCCTTTAGTTCCAAATTGTTTTATTGTCGTAAAGGTAACAGGAGAAAGCAGAGCCCACAATTTATTGTGCAATTTCTCCTGAGTATGTCGATGCCCCATATGTGGTGGAAAACTACTGTTTGGGTGCACAGCAGGGCTTGGAAGGGAAGAAACACCTGGCCCAAAGCAAGCACAGTCGCTGATAAGTGATGTTCAGCACTGATCAGCAAATGTACTGTAGGATGCACACACGGAGGTGGTACAAAGGGAGAAAAATAAGTCCTGGCCAAAAACAAGCACTGGTGCCGATCAGTGATGTGCGTCACTGACTAGTGCTCGGCAGCTGCAGGACACAAAAAATGAGCAATCAAATACTGATCAGTGCAGAAGGAGTGGGTAGGTGGAACCCGTCAGCAGGATTTTGCTAAGTAAAGTACACACATGGCCATATTGGCTTTTGTGATACTGATTAAAACGATACCTGTGGTGAAGAAATCAGTTTTGAAGATTTTGTGTAATTAGTGTTTAAAGTTTTCTTATAATCATAGCTTCGTGCATCGGGGCAGGACTGTGAGTAGGGTCTTCGGCTCTGCCACGGCTCCTCCGCTGTTCTTGTTGTCTTTATCGTCCTCCTGGTTTAACCCCTTAACGACCGCCGATACGCCTTTTAACGGTGGCAATTAAGGGTATTTAAACCACAGC
Organism: Ranitomeya variabilis; assembly: GCF_051348905.1. Lineage (NCBI taxonomy): Eukaryota > Metazoa > Chordata > Amphibia > Anura > Dendrobatidae > Ranitomeya > Ranitomeya variabilis. The sequence continues at coordinate 641,553,177 of NC_135232.1, forward strand.
GCCGCTTTTTAACGGCACTGAGGATTAAGTATATAGCGCCCCCCAGAGTCGGAATTTCTCCGGTGTGTCTGCCACCGGGGGTAGCTGAGACCCCAGAGAACATGATTTGGGTCGGTTTTTACCGACTCCGATGTTGAAATCGCCGTTATTAATGGTATAATGGCGGCCACAAAAAAAATCAGATTTTCCTCTTAATTTCTTTCTCTTCTCTGATGTGATCGCACATCAGAGGAGAGAGAGAAATAGGGTCCCCTGATCCACCCAGGTACCTCCGGTGTCCCTGCATCCCCCCGTGAAGTCCCCTGGGCCGCCGGCGTCTTCTGGGAGAAAATGGCGGGCGCATGCACAGTGCACCTGCAGAGATCGGCCGGCCGGCACCCGACAACAATAGGAAATTTTTCGTATTGGTTAATTTTGATCACTGTGATAGACCCTATCACAGTGACCAAAATAAAAAAAATAGTAAATGAAACCCCCCTTTATTACCCCCTTAGTTAGGTAAAAATAAAAAAATGTATTTCCATTTTTCCATTAGGGTTGGGCTAAAGTGGTTTGGGCTTAGAATTGGGGAGCTCCACTGTTTAGATACATCAGGGGGGTCTCCAAACGCGACATGTCACCACCATTGTTTCCAGCCAATTTTGCGTTCAATAAGTCAAACGGTGCTCCCTCCTTTCTGAGCCCTGCTAGACACGCCAACAGTGGCTTTCCCCCACATACGGGGTTTTGGCGTACTCAGGACAAATTGCACAACAAATTTTGTGGTCCATTTCCTCATGACAACCTTGTGAAAATAAAAAAAACTTGGTTCCAAAGTAAAATTTTTGTGAAAAAAGTTAAATGTTAATTTCTTCCTTCCACATTGCTTTAGTTCTTGTGAAGCACCTGAAGGGTTAATAAACTTCTTGAATGTGGTTTTGAGCACCTTGAGGGGTGCAGTTTTTAGAATGGTGTCACTTTTGAGTATTTTCTATTATATTGACGCCCCAAACTCACTTCAAATGTGAGGTGGTCTCTAATAAAATGGTTTTGTAAAAATTTTTTGAAAAAATGAGAAATAGCTGATCAACTTTTAACCCTTCTAACTTACAACAAAAATACATTTTGTTTCCAAAATTGTGCTGATGTAAAGTAGACATGTGTGAAATGTTTAGACCTATAGTGCTACAGTCCAAGTTCTCATATTAATGTTTCTAGGACTGTATAACATAATGGAAGCAAAAAAAAATTAACAAAATTTACAAAAGTAATAAACTTTATTTAAATATTACAAATAACAACATCATATCAACAATAAATATGTGAGAAACACAAGAGACAGACAAGAAAACAGAGGATAAGGGATTTTGCCAAGGCAGCAAACTGCAGAGTAGAAACCACACCACACTAAATTACATTGTATATAAAAAGCCCCAATCTGGGATTCTATATATAGATACAACCATGGCACTTAAGTCATAACTTAACTTAAGACTTGATAAAGAGATTCAAACAGGGTATAAATGGACTGAGATAGTACAACATATTCAGAGTAGTAACTGACCAGTTTAAACCTCTAGCACAAAAAAAATAGATTTAAGATGTAACATATTGGCTTGCTATACCTGTAGCCATGGTTGATCTGTAGAGGGTGGGTAAATCCTGCTGCCGCGCTACCAGGCATGTTGGAAATGTCATTTATTAACTATTTTGTGTGACACCACTCTCCGATTTAAGGAAATAAAAATTTAAAGTTTGAAAATTGCTAAATTTTCGCCATATTTTGTTTTTTTCCATAAATAAAGTCATATCGAAGAAATTTTACCACTAACATGAAGTACAATATGTCATGAAAAAATCAGTGTCTCAGGATCCGTTAAAGTGTTCCACAGTTATAACCACATAAAGTGACAATGGTCATAATTGTAAAAATTGGCCTGGTCATTAAGTACCAAATTGGCTCTGTCACTAAGGGGTTAAACTTGATCGGGCGGCGCTAGTGCATATTGACATCCTGACAGTCTTCAGGAAAATGGCGTGAGTGGCAGTTCATGCACGGATTTAGACCTCTGCTCAATGACGAGCCAAGATCTCAGACCACGTGAACAGCGGAGGGGCAGTGGCAGCGCCTACATCAGTGTTTCCAGTATTCCTTAATATGTAGTACAAATGTTATTCAGTAGTGTCAATAAATGATGACCCTTTATATAAACCAGATATGAAATATTGATTTTTTTATTTTTTTTTCTCATGAATTATTCATATGTTGTGCAGGTACAGGAGGAGAGGATTTCCCATCAACAGGTCAAATGTGTTATTACAGAAGAAAAGATTTGCAGTGTTTGCAAAAAAAAGATTGGAAACAGGTAAAGAAAGGTAGCAGCACATATATACTGTGTGCACCCTTGGACGTCGCTGTAGTGAATGTGCAGCACAGGGAGGATGGCCAGCTCCAAGGCATTGGAAAGAACTCTGATTGTGGACGTTTACCCCTTAAATATCAAAGTTATACAGAAGTAGGCTTCCTCTGTGTGTATGGCAGATAAGGGCCTAATGAATGTACCCAGGTCTGCTATCTTTGTACATATTTTAGGCCCAATGTTAGATCAGCAATAAAGCAATTATAGTAAAGTCCCCACTGGGATTAAAAAATCATGTAAATATCTTTAGAAAAATTTGTGCAAGGTCATTTTTTAATGTTTAACTAGAAACATGATATAATAGGCGATGTCAAGCAGAATAACACTTTTTACTCTGTCGCCTCATTGGGGGACACAGGACCATGGGTGTTATGCTGCTGTCCACTAGGAGGCGACACTATGCATAATCTGAAAAAGATTAACTGTGGCTCCTCCTATGCAGTATACACCCCTGGACGGCATCAGCCTTCTCCAGTTTTTGCTTAGTGTCGCATAGGAGGCACACCTAAAAGATTTTTACTCCGTTTTTTCTGACGGGATTACAGATGAAGAAAAGAGGGTCTCCTGTGAGACTCCCGGCATGGCTCCTTCCTTGGCCCCCTATTATGAGGTGCCCAGTTGAAGTAGAGATGGCTATTCCCCATGTTGCTCCTTCCCCAGTCCCTCGGGTGCTGGTTCGAAGTCGAGACCCCCCCCTCCTTCCCCAATTCCTTTTGGTTTCTGGGTTGAGGTCGAGGCGAGGATAAAGGCCCCTGAAGGTGTGACAACAGCACCCTCCCTAATCCCCCTCTGGGGGTATTAGGTTGAGACACCTCAGGTAAGGCCTGTACAGGCAGCATTCTACAGCTCCCAGCAATGGGCCAGCACACTGCCCCTGCATCCAGGGACCCCAGCCCAGCTGCGGGCTCCTGTTGGGGCCGGGGGGAGTGCAGGCAGGCATGGCACATACGGACACAGGGCTCCCTGCGCCCCTGTCTCTGCAGCAGCATCAGCTCTATACTGCCTCAGGGAGACCCCAACCGGGCTCCCCCTTCCACTTATAGCCCCACCGCCATCCTGCCTTTAAATCCGGAGGGGTCCGGTTCAGATCCGACCCCCTCCCGGACTTTCACGCCGGCCTGGAGCCCTTCTGGGCCTCAGGCATCTAATTTAGGCCCCGGCTTCGGCCTAGCTGAAGCTGCCGCCTCCTCTCCGCCCCCCAGCCCGCCCCCCGGATGACAAATATGACACTCTACAGTGTCATAAAGGGGGTGGATCGAGACAGAAAGGGCGCTTTTTTACACAGCTTTGCCGCCTTTTTCCAGCTCTCCGCCCCCTTCTCCTCCTTCCTCTTTTTCTCAGCAGCCATTTTTCTGCTGCAGATTAACCCTGCATCTCCCGATCTGCAGGACCAGGCAGCCAGTCTCCGGGGGGCACAGGACTGTGGATCTTCGGCACTGGACCTAGGGGCACACTGGTGGTGTAAGATCACAGCTGGGTTTTTTACTCAGCTGTGAATCCATATTACCTATAAGGCTCCCCTATAGGTTTCTCTACCCCTTTAAGGTCCTCTGCCGGCATCGGGGCACTATGCCGGGCTCAATGTCCAAGAGAACCAGGCAGAACTGCTATTATGCATTCTGCACAGCCTGCGGGACCGCTCTCCCCAGTATCAGCACGTACCCGCATTGTCATAACTGTATACAAACTAATGTGTCAGAGCCCCAAGAAGCCCTTGCCAATGCCTCGGTGTCTAATGCCACGCCGGAATGGGCTACTCAGATATCGCAATCTATGACGCAGTCTATAGATAACCTAACCTCCACATTGCTTCAGGCTTTGCAGGGTCATGCCCCGGCTATGACCGTTACCCAGCAAAGGGAGAGCTTGACTCAAGAACAAGATGACCCTGGCACATCCACGTCTAGGTCAGCACGCAAGCGGACCCATAGATCAAGTCCATCTGCGTCATCCCATAGCACACGGTCATCCCCCTCTAGGGAGAGACACCGTAGCTCCAGGTCATCTAGACCGTCCCATTCCAGGGACAGACAATGCAGATCTCCGCAATCCCCGACCAGAGAAGGCCTCCTCCCCGGCCCACTCAGCAGGGGACGCCTCAGTGATACACAGGACTCGGAAGGCATCTGCGACTCTGACTCAGACAGGGAAACAGAGGGGTCCCTGATCCCAATCCCTCCTAGCAATACAGCGTTAGTTGAGGACATCATTTCTTCCAGCCATCAGGTGCTGGACATTTCTGATCCGCCACCAGAGGCCCCAGAACATAAGATTTCCTTTGAAGGACCTCTGAAGCCGCCTAAGGTTTTCTCTAACCACCCAGAGTTTAAGGCGATCCTTAAAAAGCAGCTCTCACAGCCTGAGAAAAAATTAGCTAATCGCAAATATCTGGAGGCGAGGTACCCCTTCCCACAGAAGGACACCAAGGAATGGACAGATCCACCTGAAGTGGACCCCCCAGTCTCTAGGCTGGCAGCACAGACCCTCCTTTCACTGCCAGATAGCTCAACCCTCAGGGACGCAGCAGACCGGCAGGTAGAACGCATGGCTCGTTCAATTTTCAAGGCAGCAGGGGCATCCCTGGCTCCCGCGTTCGCCTGTTTGGGCTGCCAAGGCCATTCTGGCCTGGGCTAAGAATTTACAAGCTCTCCAAGCATCCGCTCCTGAGCTGTCGGACCAAGCGGTTCAAATAGCAGTTGTAGCAGACTACATGCTCCATGCAGCTCTGGATTCAGCAAGGGGAGTAGCGGGGATAGCATCAAACGCCATCACGATTCGGCGTATCCTCTGGCTGCGGGAATGGAAAGCGGACGCAGCCTCAAAGAAGTCCCTCACGCACCTCCCCTACCTCAGTGGGAGACTTTTCGGTGAACAGTTGGACACTATGATATCCAACGCCACCGGGGGTAAGAGTACTTCTCTTCCCCAACTGAAACCTAAACGCACTTACAAGAAGTGTAACCAAACTCGATTCTGATCCTTTCGGAATTCCTCGGGCTGGTCCGTCTCACGTCCAGCAAAAAATCGTAACCGTTCCCCACGCAGGGACAACTCACGATCGACGCAAAGGTCGGACAAGACCTGGCAGTCAAAAGCAGGCCCGCCTAAGCCCAGAGGAGGAAAATCTCAGACTTTCTCCTCATCATGACTCAGACTCCGGAAGACACCACACCAGTAGGCGGCCGACTTTTGCTCTTTCATCAAGTCTGGCTGCCTATTACAGAAGACAGGTGGGTCGGGGAACTAGTGTCTTCCGGATACAAAATAGACTTCATCTCCAACCCACCGGACCGATTCTTCCTCTCTGTCCCCCCAAAACCGCCAGCCAAGGCTCGTGCCTACCACCAAGCGGTCTCCTTGCTTTTTCAAGCAGGAGTCATAGTACCGGTACCCACGACCGACCGCTTCCGAGGGTTCTACTCCAATCTGTTCGTAGTTCCCAAGAAAGGAGGCAGCGTACGGCCCATACTAGACCTAAAACAACTCAACAAATATGTACGGGTCAGTCATTTCCGCATGGAGTCCCTTCGGTCCATCATTGCGTCCATGGAGAAGGGAGAATATCTCGCCTCCATAGACATACGAGATGCATACCTGCATATACCCATTGCACCTGCCCATCAGAGGTTTCTCAGGTTCGCAATAGGCCAGGACCACTACCAATTCGTGGCTCTCCCTTTCTGACTCGCCACGGCTCCCAGAGTGTTCACCAAAGTCATGGCAGCCACCATGGACGTCCTGCACTCCAGAGGCATAGTAGTCGTTCCATACCTGGACGATCTACTCATCAAGGCTCCCACCTTCAAGGACTGCGAGCTCAGCGTCTCAATCACAACCGATACTCTGTCGCATGGGCTGGTTAATCAACCTACAAAAGTCATCACCAACCCAGTCAGTCCCTGACCTTCCTGGGAATGTTATTCAACACCTCCAGTGGTCTAGTGCTCCTTCCCAAGGACAAGGCACTGGCTCTCCGACTAGCAGTTCGCACCCTCCTCCGCAAACCCCCTCGATCTCTCCGGTTTGCCATGAGTCCTCGGCAAGATGGCAGCAGCAATAGAAGCGGTCCCATTTGCCCAGTTTCACCTCAGACCTCTCCAACTAGCCATTCTCAAGTCCTGGGACAGGAATCCCTTTTCTCTCGACAGGGAGTTCCAGCTAACGTCGTCAACCAGGAGGTCCCTGCACTGGTGGCTCAAGCCAACCTCGCTAGCAAAGGGGAAATCCTTTCTCACAGGTCAATGGAAGGTTCTGACCACCGACGCGAGCCTGACTGGTTGGGGTGCGGTGCACCTACACCACAGGGCAAGTGGTCCCCAGTGGAAGCGACCATGCCCATCAACATCCTGGAAATTCGTGCCATCCTTCTGGCATTGAGGGCCTTCCATCACTTACTGGCAGCCTCTCACATCAGAATACAGTCGGACAATGCCACGGCTGTGGCATATGTGAATCACCAAGGGGGGACCCGCAGTACCCAGGCGATGCGAGAAGTGTCACACATCCTCCACTGGGTGGAGGACACAGGGTCGGTTCTTTCGGCGGTCCACATTCCGGGTGTGGACAACTGGGAAGCGGACTTCCTCAGCCGACAAGGAATAGACTCGGGAGAGTGGTCTCTCCATCCGAAATTTTTCACCAGATCTGTCTCCGCTGGGGGACCCCGGATGTGGACCTAATGGCATCCCACTTCAATGCCAAGGTCTCCAACTTCATGGCCAGAACACACGATCCGCGGTCGCTCGGAGCAGATGCTCTGGTTCAGGACTGGACCCAGTTCCAGCTTCTGTATATTTTTCCACCTCTCCCCGATATCCAGAGTGGTGAGGAAGATCAAACCAGTGGGAGTTCCAACCATCCTAATTGCACCGGACTAGCCCAGACGCACATGGTACGCCGACATCGTACAACTCACAGCAGACGCCCCCTGGCGTCTCCCCGACCGCCACGATCTTCTATCACAAGGCCCGTTCTACCACCAGAACTCGGGGGCTCTCAATTTGACGGCGTGGCCCTTGAGACCTGGCTTCTAACCCAGGCAGGGCTCTCGACGGACGTCATTGGAACCATGATCAGGGCACGGAAGCCAGCCTCTGCCAAGATTTATTACCGTACCTGGAAGGCTTTCTTTACCTGGTGCGAATCTCGTGGCCAGATCCCACTCCATTATTCCCTACCCAAAGTACTTGGTTTTCTCCAATCGGGTCTGGAGGCCAGGCTGTCATTGGGCTCGCTTAAGAGCCAGGTGTCAGCCCTCTCAGTGCTTTTTCAAAGGCACATTGCTACCAAGCCGCAAGTAAGGACTTTCCTTCAGGGGGTTTCCCGATTGGTTCCCCCCTACAGACGACCACTACAAACGTGGGACCTCAACCTGGTCCTGACAGCATTGCAGGAACCACCCTTCGAACCCCTTAAGGAGGTCCCGCTCTGCCTTCTTTCCCAGAAGGTGGTTTTCCTGGTGGCAATCACCTCGCTACGTAGGGTGTCTGAACTGTCAGCATTCTCCTGCAGACGGCCCTTCCTGGCTTTTCACCAGGACAAGGTAGTTCTTCGTACGGTCCCATCCTTCCTTCCGAAGGTTGTGTCCAACTTCCACCTCAATGAGGAAATTTCACTACCATCCCTTTGTCCGGTTCCGGATCATAGAGTGGAGAAGGCTCTGCATACGCTTGACCTTGTCAGGGCATTGCGTATATACGTGTCTAGGACTGCGTCCTTCCGGAGGTCTGATTCTCTTTTCCTCCTTCCGGAAGGCGGCCACAAGGGTCTGCCTGCTTCCAAAGCTACCCTTGCCAGGTGGATCAAATCCACCATACAAGAGGCCTACCGCCTTAAGAATTCTCCTCTTCCAGCCGGTATTACGGCACACTCTACACGGGCGGCAGGGGCCTCCTGGGCCATTCGGCACCAGGCTTCGGCACAAAAAGTGTGTAAGGCGGCCACTTGAACTAGCCTACACACGTTTACTAAACACTACAGGGTTCATACCCAGTCCTCAGCGGACGCGAGCCTGGGTAGATGTGTCCTGCAGGTGGCGGTGCCCTAAGTATAGGGGCCTGTCTGCACAATATTCGTCCATTGCTTCCCACCCAGGGACTGCTTTAGGACGTCCCATGGTCCTGTGTCCCCCAATGAAGCGACAGAGTAAAGGAGATTTTTGTGTACTCACCGTAAAATCTCTTTCTCTTAGCCTCTAATTGGGGGACACAGCTCCCACCCTGTTGCCCTTTCCGGGCCGTTGTAACTGTTGAGTTCTCATATTGTTTGCTTGATCTCGTACATAGTTGCCTTTCTTACAGGCATAATTATGTTATTCATGTTACATGGTTGCCTTCTTACAGGCATAATTATGTTGTTCATGTTACGTTCCTCCTACTGCTTTTGCATAAAACTGGAGAAGGCTGATGCCGTCCAGGGGTGTATACTGCAGAGGAGGAGCCACAGTTAATCTTTTTCAGATTATGCATAGTGTCGCCTCCTAGTGGACAGCAGCATAACACCCATGGTCCTGTGTCCCCCAATTAGAGGCTAAGAGAGATTTTACGGTGAGTACACAAAAATCTCCTTTTTTATTAATACATTTTTTTTTAATTCACCTGTCCATTGTGGAGATATTGGCAATATATTTGGCACTTACGTTTTTGTTTTTTTTTAGTCTTAAGTGGGTGTTACAACTGGGGGCATGTACCCTTTCCTCTTTCCGACTAATCACAAGCAGACACCAACACACTTTATATACACATACATATATTATGGATGTGTTTTGTACAAATCCATACAATGAGACTTACAAAGATCAGTGGGTCCATACTGACCTTTTTATGCCACTTGAATTCTTAAAGAATCTGTTGGGCCTTGTTCACACGTTCAGTATTTGGTCAGTATTTTCCAGCAGTATTTGTAAGCCAAACCCAGGAGTGGGTGATAAATACAAAAGCGGCGACGTGTGTTTCTATTATACTTTTCCTCTGATTGTTCCACTCCTGGTTTCAGCTTGCAAATACTGATGTAAAATACTGACCAAATACTGAACGTGGCCCTAAAGAGAATATTTTGGTAGGTTCCATATAGCAGTATCTCTAAGGGTAAATATTAATCCATATTTGGTCCCTTTTTTCTCTGCAGAGATGTAACATTGCTTTGCTGTGAGCACATGGCCCATAACTGGCACAATTTCCCTGAAAATAAAGTTATTCATACCAGTACCGTATTTATAAAGCTCATGGAGCACTTTAGCTAATAGTCCGCAGTGGTGTCGGCAATGGGTTGCTTTTAGGTCTCACATACGGTAACTGATTGAGAGCTTCCTGCCACGGCTAGGCGCTCTTCAGAAGCCAGGGTGTGCCTTGTTAGGGGAATAATCTGCTTGGGTGCCTTTCTTCCTAAACCTCACCCAGCATATATTCTAGTAGTCAGCTTTAAGCTATGGCTGTCCAATGAACGGAGACAGCATGGAATATCATGGTGGTGTTACAACTTGTGTAACTTGAATGTTGTTTTTTTCTTTGTTTGCAGTGCATTCGCTCGTTATCCAAACGGCGTGGTCGTCCACTACTTCTGTGCAAAGGATGTAAGTTCTGCGGACACTTGAACAACTACAATCCATATACAATATGGTAGAAGACCTGCTGTGGCGCCATGAAGCTGTCACTTGGGGGTGCGCTGCAGCACTGGCAGTCGGACCTGTATTTTGCATCTTTTGTACTTTGAGCGCTGTCTGTTTGAGACCACTCAGATTTTCAAAAAAAAATAAAGGGCATACATTATTCAATAGGACTTAGGCCTAGTGAGGCTGATGTACTTTTTATGAAAATCCATGCCACACGGCATAATCCTAAGATTAGCTTGTTGTGAGCGAAAAAGCTCATGAGTTGAGCTATATTCAATCTTTGTCTACCCAGCTTGGCATGGACATTCTGACATTAATTTTCATGGTAAGTTCACCGGCCCGTTTAGGTTTAAGAAACGTATCCACGTATGCAGTTTGTAATGTGAAATCTGGTGCCAGAAAATGTATTATTTTTTTATTTTCCAACAGCTAGACTCTGTTCTAACAATGTAGATTCTGCTGAGTCCTACTGTAAGTCTTATACACCGACTGCACGTGTAGCGTTGACCAGTCTTGCACACCTTCCTTTAATGGAGTTAATGAAGAATTTATACTTTAAAGCTGTAAAGATTTGTTAATGTATGTACATAGATCTTTATAACAAGGTGGGGCATGTCCTTATCCTACACACTTTGTACAATATTCTGTTTATTCACCTACAATAGAGTTCCAGTGCTAAAAATGAATGTAATGATGCATAAAGTCGGCTTACACTATGTTGTGACCATTCCTACTGTCTCCTACACTATATGAAGCCTTTACAGGACAAGAACTATATTTTTAATGAAAGGATGATCAGCTTGTTAATTTCTATTCCCCTCACCATACCATAGGGAACGCAGTCTTCATTTTTAAGGAGCCTTTAGGTAGCCGATTATGTTTGAAGTGCAATTTTCTGGGGGTTTTCTTTTGTAGTTGCTGAATAAATGGTACACCAGTTAACATTTGATTGTCTCAGTTATTCAGAATTACTGGGAGAATTCTATTAAAAAATAAATGAATGATATGAATTAGATGAGCTATGGCATCACACCCCAACACTGCCCTCTGCAGCAAAGCTGGGAGAAACTGGCGTTAAAACAACAAGTTGTAAAATCTTGGTGCAACTCCAGTTTGCACCAAAATTTTAGCAACTTTTCAAAGTTTTTATGCCACTTTTTGCACATAAGATCTTTGAGTTGGGGCCTATATCTTTAAGAAATCATGTGATTTCTGGCAGTATTTTATTTTTTTCGCTCATTTTACCATAGTGAGTATAAAATCTGTGAAATTCTTTGATAGATGCAGACTGTGTGGAGGATATTACAGCATCTGAATAGTCAATTTAGCGGTGTGCTCAGATTTTATAGGATTTGTTCTGTTTTATCATTTTTTTAAGTCACTCAGTGCAATGGGAGAATCAACTGAAGTATTCTTAGAAATTCACCAAACGTAACATAAAGGACCAAAGCTGAAAAACTGATGATAATTTTCCTTGCCCCCAGCTTGGAGCACAAATTTTACTTTGTACAGAATATTTGCTTGATCATCCATGTATAAGGAACCTATGTCAAGAAATGCAATTTACTTGTACACTTAGGAATCTTCTGCAAATAATTAGCTTTGAAATCCTGTTTTGCCGGCTTACTGGAGCAGGGAGCGGTTAGTTACCACTCACAATACTGTGAGCTGTAATTACTCCTCAGCACTTTTCTTAACAATCTGCACTGTACACAGGCATGCTGCACACACACGCATGCTGCACACACACGCATGCTGCACACACACGCATGCTGCACACACACAGCTAGCTGTCAATCGATATGCCAGAAAGTGATTCTAGCGGCCCTCACTGTATAGTTTAGTGATGACTGTTGCAGCACCCTGCACCGCCCCAATGACTGGAAGCAAACCGCTACAACGGGAATAAAACTTAATTTTCTCCCTATTGCTGCTCCAATAAGCTGGATAGACAGGATTCACACGCTATATCCCTGCAAATTACCCCTATATCTTGCAAGTAAATAGCATTTCTGAACTTGACATGTTCCCTTTAATAAGTTTTGTATTATACAGCCTATATATAGGAGGAAGAAGATACAATAGCAGCTAAGATAGATGGAAAACAAGCAGGCGGTAAGGTGTATTTAAATGATTCACCACACCGTGGAGCACCGAGCAGCGAGACTTAGTTTGGCACACATTTAATTAAACTTGGGTTGGGGGGGTGCAGCGGGTCTCTCTCTACTCACACAAAACAGCAAGTGAAAGAAGAGGCAGGACATTGTAGGAGGGCTGGCGGGGTAGGGGTAGAGGCATGGTAAGCATCATGTTGTACCATAACATAGGCATATTGCCTCTTCCAATAGGTTCAAGTTCTCCTCTTATTTGTAGAAATCCTAAAAGTCAATATCGCCCCTTTAAAGGTAATCTGCCAGCAGGTTTTTGCTGTGTAGTCCAACATGTTTCATCCAAGCCGATTCATCAGGGGCTAGCTTGTAGAAGGGGATTAAGTGCTGTAGAGACATGTGGGTCCCTCCACTCTCTGTCCTGTTCTGCACTGGAGGGACCCACATGTCTCTACAGCACTTAGCACTTTATCCCCTTCTATAAGCTAGTACCCTGATGAATCGGCTTGGATGAAATGTGTTGGGACACAACCACGGAGCTACGCTACTGTATCGGCGTGTGCACAGCGCGCCGATAGTTACATTTTGCGGCAGAGCAGGGAGAATCGATCTCCCTGCTCTGCCGCCCAGCCGCTATGGGGCCCCTGAGCAGGCAGAGGGGGCCCAGTGCCAGCAATCACAGGTTCAGCTGTATCGGTTACATGCTGATACAGTTGACCGCATTGATGAGAGAAGGAGCGTTACACTCCCTCTCCTATCATCTCCCTGTCAGCGTCTGACATCACCGACACTGACAGCAGGCACTCGGAGCAGCGGAGGAACCAGGAAGAGGAGAGGTATTTATTTTTATGGGGGCTGCCTTATACTACAGAGTCTGCCTATGGGGTGGGCTGCGTTATGCTACAGTCTGCCTATGGTGGGCTGTCTTATTACAGAGTCTGCCTATGGGGGGCTGCCTTATTACAGAGTCTGCCTATAAGGGGCTGCCTTATGCTACAGAGTCTGCCTATGTGGGGGGCTGCCTTATGCTTCAGAGTCTGCCTATAGGGGCACTTCCTTATACTACAGAGTCTGCCCATGGGGGCTTCCTTATGCTACAGGGTCTGCCTATGGGGAGCTGCCTTATACTAGAGTCTGCCTATGGGGGCACTTCCTTATACTACAGAGTCTGCCCATAGGGGCACTTCCTTATACTACAGAGTCTGCCCATGGGGTGCTGTCTTATACTACAGGGCCTGCCTATAGGGTGCTGCCTTATTCTAGAGGATCTGCCTATGGGGGCTTCCTTATACTACAGAGTCTGCCCATGCGTGCTGCCTTGTACTATAGAATCTGCCTATGGGGGCTGCATTATACAATACAGAGTAGGCCTATGGGGGTACATTATACAGTACAATATAGAGTAGGCCTATGGGGAGTGCATTATACTATATGAAGGCCTATGGGGAGTGAATTATACTATATTGAGGACTATCTGGTGTATTATGCTATATGGAGGCTATCTAGGGGGCCATCATACAGTGAGTGTGGAGATTACAGTGAGGGGGTCATCATACAGTGTTGAAGCCATCAAACAGTTTGGGGGCTACTAAGGGGTCAGTATACTGTGTATAAGTTTATAAGAGAGCATCATACTGTGTATAGGAGAGATGTACAAGGGGGAGACTCAGAACATTATTAAATGTAAAGTGGGCACTTATTGTTATAGGGGAACTCGGGTTACTGTATCAAAGGGGCACACAGGGCAATATTACTTTCTAGGGGGCAAAATATGAGCACTAGTTTCTAGGGCACTTGCACCCGGCATTACTATATAGAGGGGTGCTTTAGAATTTAGAAGGTACAGAGAACCACACAGCAGGTGCAGTAATAGGGACACATAAGGCAGCAGCGGCTCAGTATTGGGGTATCAGGAGGATGAGGAGTTTGTGCAGGTTGGGAATAGATGGTGATGGGGCTGGAATATGAGAAGTGAAATGTGTCTTTGTTGTATTCTCTGCAGATGAGTCGTTGCTGGAAGAAGTTGTCATGTCGGTCTGGGCCAGATGGAAAAGACGTGAAAAGTGACGACTCAATCAGAAAGAACGTCAGCGGTAAGTCATTATCCGTAACTGTGCTGTGATCTCTTATATGTCTGTGGGCTGGTATCTAGCACTGACCATATGGCAGTAATATCCATATTGGTCTTTGTATGGAGATTATTTTCAGCAACATCGCGGTCATTAGCTGAGGTTCTCCTCCACTATTAGGGTGCGTCACCGAGTTGTATTCAAGGTTACCTGGTTAGGGGTCCACTGAGTTTTGCCCCCACCCCACCAAAACCCTAGCTATGCCTCTGATCTGTCCCTATTACTGTACCTGCTGTGCTCCTCTTAAAGCTCCACATTGTGATATCCACCACTTTGCCTCTTACATAGTAATACGCACCTACTGCACCCTCTAGATGGTAAAATAGTCCTCTAAAAATTATTAAAGCCCTCTTTGACCGATAAAGTAATGCCTCTAAGGTGCCCTCCTGACAGTTATAATACACAGAGAGCCCTTGTAATGTACTGATGCCTCCTAAGTGTCCACGACCTTCCCTGACTGCCCCTACAAACTAATAATGCCCCAGCATTCCCCCTGGATACAGTATGATAGCTGCCTGTATACAGAACTATATACCCTTGGCTCCATACATACATTATATAGGCCCCACAGCCCCCTCTATCCAGTATGATGGCAGCCTGTATACAGTACTATAGCCTCTTGGCTCCATGCATTCACTATATAGGCCCCCACAGCCCCCTCTATCCAGTATGATGGCTGCCTGTATACAGTACTATACCCCCCTTGGCTCCATGCACTATGTAAGCCCCCACAGCCCCCTCTATCCAGTATGATGGCTGCCTGTATACAGTACTATATCCCCTTGGCTCCATGCATTCACTATATAGGCCCCACAGCCCCCTCTATCCAGTATGATGGCTACCTGTATACAGTACTATATCCCCTTGGCTCCATACATGCATAATGTAGGCCCTACGGCCCCCTATATCCAGTATGATGGCTACCTGTATACAGTACTATATCCCCTTGGCTCCATACATGCATTATGTAGGCCCCACGGCCCCCTATATCCAGTATGATGGCAGCCTGTATCCAGTACTATATCCCCTTGGCTCCATACTTCCATTATGTAGGCCCCACAGCCCCCTATATCCAGTATGATGGCTGCCTGTATACAGTACTATATCCTCTTGGCTCCATGCATTCACTATATAGGCCCCCACAGCCCCCTCTATCCAGTATGATGGCTGCCTGTATACAGTACTATATCCCCTTGGCTCCATACATACATTATGTAGAGCCCCACGGCCCCCTATATCCAGTATGATGGCAGCCTGCATACAGTACTATATCCCCCTTGG
Source organism: Ranitomeya variabilis (assembly GCF_051348905.1). Taxonomy (NCBI): domain Eukaryota; kingdom Metazoa; phylum Chordata; class Amphibia; order Anura; family Dendrobatidae; genus Ranitomeya; species Ranitomeya variabilis. Next base: position 641,568,703 of record NC_135232.1, read on the forward strand.
CTCCATGCATAGGCCCCTACAGCCCCCTCTATCCAGTATGATGGCTGCCTGTATACAGTACTATATCCCCTTGGCTTCATACATACATTATATAGGCCCCACAGCCCCCTATATCCAGTATGATGGCTGCCTGTATACAGTACTATATCCCCTTGGCTCCATACATACATTATATAGGCCCCACAGCCCCCTATATCCAGTATGATGGCTACCTGTATACAGTACTATATCCCCTTGGCTCCATGCATTCACTATATAGGCCCCTACAGCCCCCTCTATCCAGTATGATGGCTGCCTGTATACAGTACTATATCCCCCTTGGCTCCATGCATTCACTATATAGGCCCCTACAGCCCCCTCTATCCAGTATGATGGCTGCCTGTATACAGTACTATAGCCTCTTGGCTCCATACACTATGTAGGCCCCACAGCCCCCTCTGTCCAGTATGATGGCTGCCTGTATACAGTACTATATCCCCTTGGCTCCATACACTATGTAGGCCCTACAGGCCCCTCTGTCCAGTATGATGGCAGCCTGTTTACAGTACTATATCCCCTTGCCTCCATGCATTCACTATATAGGCCCCCACAGCCCACAATATACAGTACAATGCCCAACAACCCCCTATATAAAGTATTATTTCCCATCAAGTAGTGGCACAAAAAAAAACATGCACTTCTACATGGCGACATTCAGAGCGCAGTGTCGCATTATGACCTGTGGTGATGGGTGACACTCGGTTGCAAATGTTTCTGAATTATTTTGCTGCTCTCTTCTCCTTATTGCGCGGGACTCGCTTGCCAAACGCTTCAAGGCAATGAAACCGGCTTACTGGACAGGAAACCACAGCGGTAACACAGATGCGCTTGGTCGCAGGTCACACATCACCGTGTAGCCGCAGCCAGTGAGAGCAGAGCGCACAGAGGGCTTCCAAATCGCGCAGTGTCCCGGCCAGTGAGCAGCCGCCTGGTTCTGGCCTGGGTCGCACCCTGTTCCTGTACCTGTCACATGCAGACGCGCCCTCCCTCACCTGTGCGCCGTCCTCCCTCACCTGGGCGCAGCCCACCCCCCGGCTCCCCACTCTGTTCGCAGTCCGCAGGCTCGGCTGCCGGCAGGGCACACCATGTTTCGCGCAGCCGTGGGGAGACTTCCTGGCCGGGCGCTGCCGGCCGTGGCTGCAGCATTCCTGTGGAAGAAGGACAAGGAGAGGAACCGAACAGCAACCGCGCCGCAAAGCTGGAGGGTGAGTGACGAGGACGCACGGCCGGGACACAGACTGTGGGGTGTCTGGTGTGAACAGTGCGGTTGAAGATGCAGCGATGTCTGGGAATAGGAAGTTGCCACCAGCCAGGACTTGTGTCTCTACCAATTACTGGTTAATTTATGGCATCTGCCCAAAGAGTTGTGACCGGTTTCCTGGTCTGTGCTACATATCCCATAGATAAATACAATTTATAAATAATATAATCCTACAGACAGTGGGCGCAGGCCGGACTCCATATCCAATCTATGTATAATTCATCATACATGAAAATCGAATAGCTAACTAATATCTAACTGCAGACTAACTTGAGTCCGGTTGGGCGCAGGCAGGCTCGGACAGGTTTCCCCTGCTCCCCGGTGGGCTCCTGTGCAGATCTAGACCACCAACCCCACTGTATAGGCAGTACTTGGCATAATTCACTTGATTCACTCTGTATAGAAAAAAAGCAGCATCTCATCATTCATTAACCGCGCATGGGTCATATAGCCCCACAGACCTGTGGCGCAGGGGTCATATAGCCCTACAGACCTGGGACACAGGGGTCCTATAGCCCTACAGACCTGGGGCGCAGTGGACATATAGCCCTACAGACCTGGGGCGCAGTGGACATATAGCCCTACAGACCTGGAGCGCAGGGGTCATATAGCTCTACAGACCTGGGACACGGGTCATATAGCTCTACAGACCTGGGACACGGGTCGTATACGCCTACAGACCTGGGACACAGGGGTCGTATACGTCTACATACCTGGGGCACAGGGGACGTATAGCCCTACAGACCTGGGGCGCAGGGGTCATATAGCCCTACAGACCTGGGACACAGGGGTCGTATACGCCTACAGACCTGGGGCGCAGGGGATGTATAGATCTACAGACCTGGGGCGCAGGGGTCGTATACGTCTACATACCTGGGGCGAATGGTTCATATAGCCCTACAGACCTGGGGCACAGGGGGCTAAGAACATGGAGACTTTTCCTACAACCATTTTTTTATGACATTGAATGAATATAATTGACAAATTTCCATCAGTGTGATGATTTGTCCCCCGATCATGTTAGCGAAGATAGAGGCACCTTAATGAGGTCATCCATCCTCACTCTGATGTCAGTCGTTTCATGTTTAAAACACCTATTAAAGTCTATGGGACTGTTCACATGCTGTTTTCCTTTTGTTTTCTTCTTTTTGTGGATCCTATGGAGTTCTTTTTTTTTTCTTTTTTTTTAATCTGACTTATAGCTCAAAATAATCCATCATAGTCTATGGGTCCATGAAAGTCATTAACACCAGAGAGATACTGTCCATGTGTTGTCCATTGTTAACATTGTAATTGGTTTTAGAAATGTAAAAAAAATAAATTTTAATAAAAAAAATCGTCATACAAGGAAGATCACTGATTGTGAAAACAAGCACCCTGATGAAACGCTGAGAGATGAAGAAAAAAATCATAATGATAAAATTCATGATGGTTTCTATGTAAATGCAGCTTTAGTTACAAGTAGCAGGGTAAGGGTCTCACTCCTTTCCCACTTGCTCCTTACTGACTGCCAAGAAGTGCACTGGACCCCGGGCAAATGACAGACGGAGGGGAATCACCACATAATGCAGTTTGCTAATTCTCTGTCGTTAATATTGCAGGTTTTGGTTGGATTTACGGTACTTCTGACATTAGTCCTAGTACAAGCCACAATGTCAAGTCTGGTTGCAGGTCCCCTGACCGACACACAAAAGCCTCAGAAGCATATACAAGGCTAAGTTCAGGTCAGGAGACCCCCGGCCAGTCTGGGTGCCGTGCTGTGTCCTCTCACCATTGTGAAACAAGACTTACGGAGATGTTGGAGTAATGTCCAATACTCAGACAACCCCTTTATGTTTGCTCTCAATAACAATTAGGCTATGGTCACACTTGTAGTTCTTGCTGCGTTTTCTTCTCTCTTGGTAGTAAAGAAGCTGCAGAAAAAAGCATGTTTTGCTTGGTTTTTCTTGCTACATTTTAACCCTAAGGTACTTCATAAGGTTTTGGCACAAATAACGCAGCAAAACTTGATACCTTCGTATTTTCAGCATTTTTTCACCTCCCATTAATTTCAATGGGCGAAAAATGTGAATAAAACGCTGAACAGTGACATGCTCTATTTTGCAAAAATCAAACAAAGCACAAAATAATGAGGCCAAAAAAAACAAGGTGTCTTCATGAGATTTCTGGAATCGCAGCCTTTGCCGGTACTGTAAAATGCAGCTGAAAATGTGAATTAAAAAAACGCCACAGGTGAGTATACCTTATACTCACCGGTGACACCGTTGTCTCCCCCAGGGCTCACATGACATTTTTACTTAACACAAGCCCCTTAGCCAATCAGTGGCCGCTTCACTCTCCCCACCTTCCCCACATGATATACATCCAGAGGACGTGATAGGGCAGCGGCTCTGCCTTCCTCCAGATGTATGTGATTTGTACACAGGCGGGGAAAGTGATGCAGCCACTGATTGGCCACAGGGCTTGTGTGACATAAAAATGTAATGCGAGCCCTGGGAGAGAAAGTGCCGACACCGCAGGTACGGCACCCCCAGCAGAAGCAAGTATATGGGTGCAGTCAGACTGCCATATTACTTGTGTGAGGATCGTATCACAATCCTCAGACTGTCCGTCGGCTCTCCTAACCAGAGCTGAGCGTGACGGCTGCATAGATATACAGTACATGCAGTCACGCGCAGATCACGAGAGCAGAGCAGACTGAGGATTGCGCTGCGATCCCTGTGCAAGTAATACGGCAGTCTGACTGCACCACAAGTGTTATTAGTTTTCTTGGGGCAAACATATGGATTGAGAAGGGGTTGTTGGAGTAGTGAACAACCCCTTTAATGAACTGCATATTGTCCCTTATTTATATCCTGTTTACACAGGGTGAACGCACTACAATGTGCAGAGAATGATCGTTCTGAATCAGCGCTACGCAGAACAGAAAGGTAGTTACCAACTACCTGCCTGTCTGTTCTTAACCCTGTGAGAAAAAGGAAATGGAGGTGGTGGGATCTCTTTGCTTACCTCAAAAATCTCCATTGGCGTAATGACAATAAGTTAGACCTGCAGTAATATCTGGAGTTTCCTTGAAAATCATCCAGAGTGTCCAGTACCTGACAAGGAAGAGACAGATCTTCCATTCTACAAATTTGATGAAGGTCAGTCACAAATTCAGAGGTGTTGGTGTTGACTGTTTCCAATACCTAGGGATAAGTCTTCTATGCAGGTGATAGGAGATGATGAGCATTTTCTTGCGATGTGAAGAATAAATATCAATACAAGAGTAAGGTAATGCCATGGAAGGCTGAATACCAGTAACTATTTCTGTTATACAAATTAATAACAATCACCTAAAAGTGGTAGCTACTTGGGCTTTCCCACCAGATGTATGTTTATGAATAATGATGGGTGGTTCAGGTCTGGCGGGTTCAGCCGAACAGTTTAAAAAAAAAAAAAATTTGGGTTCAGGTACCAGACCCCATTCAGATGAAGGAGGGCCCAAACATCCATTGTGTGCCACGCTGTCATCTGCATGACAGCGTGGCAAACACTGTCTCTGCTGAACAGTACCATCATTACCGCTGGTGAGAGCACTGCGGTTTCCATGCTGTCAGATGACAGCGTGAGCCACCAGCAGTGACTGGAGGTAAAAAGTTTACTCGCAGTCACAGGCATCAGCAAATGGGACTACTACTCCCATCAGCTTACGCCTGCTGTTGCTGATAACAGTGCGAGCAGGCGACTGCTGATGGGAGTATTTATCAGTGGGCCTATGCAATAAATAAAACAGCATTCGTTCCCCTCTATTTTTCATAACCAGCATGGCAAAACTGACATCTGCGGGCTGCAACCCTCAGCTGTCAGCTTTATCTTGGCTGGTTATCAAGAATGAAGGGGTCTTCGCTCCTTTTTTATTTTTTAGAATTATTTTAATATTTAATTTTCATAACTGCATTGGACCCCCACCGATTTTTGATAACCAGCCAAGCTAAAGCAGACAGCTGGGGGCTGGTATTCTCAGGCTGATGAGGGGCCATGGATATTGGACCCCTCCATCCTAAAAATAACAGTCCTGATCGGTTTACCTGGCTCTTTCCACTTGCCCTGTGGCTGTTTATTTGTGGGGTTGATGTTACCTTTGTATTGTCAGGTGACATCAAGCCCAGGGATTAGTAATGGAGAGGCATCTATAAGATGCCTCTCTTTATTAACCTCCGTAGTCCTATTGTAAATAAAAAACACCCAGAATAAAGTCCTTTATTTGAAATAAAAATACACATCGTTTTACTTTTTATTAAAAAATAAAAAACAAAGTCAACTTACGCCCATTCCATGTAAGCCCTCGTCCCTTGTAAAAAAAAAAAAAAAAAGAAAGTAATAAATAATAATACTCCTCTAATTCCCATTCCATCGAAGCCCTGGTCATATGTAAAAAATCAAAAATACAAAACAACCATATACAGGTCCTTCTCAAAAAATTAGCATATAGTGTTAAATTTCATTATTTACCATAATGTAATGATTACAATTAAACTTTCATATATTATAGATTCATTATCCACCAACTGAAATTTGTCAGGTCTTTTATTGTTTTAATACTGATGATTTTGGCATACAACTCCTGATAACCCAAAAAACCTGTCTCAATAAATTAGCATATTTCACCCGTCCAATCAAATAAAAGTGTTTTTTAATAACAAACAAAAAAACCATCAAATAATAATGTTCAATTATGCACTCAATACTTGGTCGGGAATCCTTTGGCAGAAATGACTGCTTCAATGCGGCGTGGCATGGAGGCAATCAGCCTGTGACACTGCTGAGATGTTATGGAGGCCCAGGATGCTTCAATAGCGGCCTTAAGCTCATCCAGAGTGTTGGGTCTTGCGTCTCTCAACTTTCTCTTCACAATATCCCACAGATTCTCTATGGGGTTCAGGTCAGGAGAGTTGGCAGGCCAATTGAGCACAGTAATACCATGGTCAGTAAACCATTTACCAGTGGTTTTGGCACTGTGAGCAGGTGCCAGGTCGTGCTGAAAAATGAAATCTTCATCTCCATAAAGCATTTCAGCCGATGGAAGCATGAAGTGCTCCAAAATCTCCTGATAGCTAGCTGCATTGACCCTGCCCTTGATGAAACACAGTGGACCAACACCAGCAGCTGACATGGCACCCCACACCATCACTGACTGTGGGTACTTGACACTGGACTTCAGGCATTTTGGCATTTCCTTCTCCCCAGTCTTCCTCCAGACTCTGGCACCTTGATTTCCGAATGACATGCAAAATTTGCTTTTATCAGAAAAAAGTACTTGGGACCACTTAGCAACAGTCCAGTGCTGCTTCTCTGTAGCCCAGGTCAGGCGCTTCTGCCGCTGTTTATGGTTCAAAAGTGGCTTTACCTGGGGAATGCGGCACCTGTAGCCCATTTCCTGCACACGCCTGTGCACGGTGGCTCTGGATGTTTCCACACCAGACTCAGTCCACTGCTTCCTCAGGTTCCCCAAGGTCTGGAATCGGTCCTTCTCCACAATCTTCCTCAGGGTCCGGTCACCTCTTCTCGTTGTACAGCGTTTTCTGCCACATTGTTTCCTTCCAACAGACTTACCATTGAGATGCCTTGATACCGCACTCTGGGAACAGCCTATTTGTTGAGAAATTTCTTTCTGGGTCTTACCCTCTTGCTTGAGGGTGTCAATGATGGCCTTCTTGACATCTGTCAGGTCGCTAGTCTTACCCATGATGGGGGTTTTGAGTAATGAACCAGGCAGGGAGTTTTTAAAAGCCTCAGGTATCTTTTGCATGTGTTTAGAGTTAATTAGTTGATTCAGAAGATTAGGGTAATAGGTCGTTTAGAGAACCTTTTCTTGATATGCTAATTTATTGAGACAGGTTTTTTGGGTTATCAGGAGTTGTATGCCAAAATCATCAGTATTAAAACAATAAAAGACCTGACAAATTTCAGTTGGTGGATAATGAATCTATAATATATGAAAGTTTAATTGTAATCATTACATTATGGTAAATAATGAAATTTAACACTATATGCAAATTTTTTGAGAAGGACCTGTATGAAGACCACAGGAGAATGAACGGTTACGTTATCAAGGTTACTGCAGTTATTTGCGTTCCCAGCTCACTTCGCTGTGAGTCGGGCCGATGAACTGCAGTGACCTCAGTGATCTCACGGTCTTCACTCTCTACACTCGGCAATGTAATCAATGGTTCCTGTAGATGCAACAGAAAAAGGAGGTTTTCACCTTCCTGACCAGGCCAATTTTTTAAATTCTGACCTCTGTTATGAGGTCATAACTTTGGATGGGTCCCACTGATTCTGAGACTGTTTTCTCGTGACATATTATACTTGATGATAGTGGTAAAATTTCTTTGATATGACTTGTTTGTTTATGAAAAAAATGGAAATTTTCAAACTTAATTTTTATTCCCTTAAATCAGAGTCCTATCGCACAAAATAGTTAATAAATAACATTTCCCACATGTCTACCTTACATCAGCACAATTTTTGAAACATAATTTTACATAAAATAATCAGCAATTTCTCATTTTTACAACAAAATTTGCATAACCATTTTTTTAGGGACCACCTCACATGTGAAGTGACATTGAGGGGCCTGTATGACAGAAAATACCCAATAATGACACCATCCTAAAAACTGCACCCCTCAAGGTACTCAAAACCACATTCATGATGTTTATTAACCCTTCAGATGCTTCACAGGAATTTTTAGAATGTGGAAGGAAAAAATAAACATTTACTTTTCTTTCACAAAAATTTTTCCTAATTTTCTTTTTACTTTCGCAAGTGTAACAGGAGAAAATTGACCATACAATTTGTTGTGCAATTTATCCTAAGCATGCCAATACCCCATATGTGGGGGAAATCTACAGTTTGGACACTCGGAAGGGGAGGAGCGCCAATTGACTTTTTCAATGTAAAATTTGCTGGAATAATTTGAGGATGCCATGTCACATTTGGAGAGCCCCTGATGTGCCTAAAGTCACAATGACACCATTTTGGAAACTAGACCCCTTTGGGAACTTATCTACATGTGTATTGAGCACCTTGAACCCCCAGGTGCTTCACAGAAGTTTATAACGTTAAGCAGTGAAAGTAAGAATCACATTTTTCTGCAAAAATCTTTATCTCCAAATTTTGTATTTTCACAAAGGATAACAGGAAAAAATGGATCCCAAAATTTGCTCTGCAATTTCTCCTGCGATCACCGATACCCCATATGTGGTTGAAAACTACTTTTGAGGAACAGTGCAAAGCTCAGAACGGAAGAAACACCGTATTACAGTGCAGATTTTGCTGCCCTTGTTTGAGAGTGCTATTGCAGCGCCCCAGAGTCCTGGTCGTTGCAGTACTGTGGCTCCGCCACTAAGGGGAGCTATGGTACGTCTGATGGCACTGAAGGAGTTCACCTGACCAGGTATCACAGACACCAATACATTTCACAGCCGGGCCTCCAGGGGGAGCTAAGGGTTCTATTCATTAGGCCACTCCTCACATACTGGTAAAACTGGGGGTCAGGCAGGAAGTTAGGGAGAAAGCTGACTGGGTTGGAACCAGGCAACACCTTGTGGCAGAGGGTGTTGTGGGGGAAGATTCGGTAGGGCCCCTGTCGGGGGTGGGATCCTGCCAGAGGTCTGGCAACTTGAGAGAACGTCACGGGACCGTGCCTGCTCAGCATAGCGGCGGTGCCCAAGGAAGGATTAGAAGCGAGATAGATTGTGCTGAGTGAGAAACGAGATCAAAGCAACAAGGAGAATACCAGTAGGAGTCGTGCTGTGAGACCGAGGCAACATCCTATTGAGGCGCACAACCGGCGGCCGGAACGCAGAGGAATTATTCATATATCCAGCTTCAAGCAATACTTCAAACCAACGGCAGGACAGTCAGTCATAGGCGGGCTGTCTCACCTAAATCACCTACGAAGACATAGGGGGCAACTTGTGGAGAGGGGCGACTCTAGGGTCCCGGAAGAGCTCCGAGCCTACCCGTCATACGGGTGCCGTCCTAACCGTAACATCAGGGAGGGACGGAAGATTAGCAGAACATCATCTAATCGAGTTGTGAGGGAACTTAAGAAACAGACACAACAGTTGTGGGGACTTTCCGTAAGCACAGCAGGGAAGGACCACAACACATAGCGCTAGCAGGAAGGCACAGATTTCCACCTGCAAAGAGAACTCTGGAAGTGCCATTGGACCGGCCGGACTTGCGCAGCCTGGTTAACCGTATTCCGGATTGAGGACCCAGAGATCTTCAGTAAAGAGGTAAAGAGACTGCAACCTGGTGTCCTCGTTATTTACTGCACCGCACCACCACCACCATCCACATCTATTACTGTACGCCCCTCAGCAGGGTCACGGACCGGGTCTAGCCACCGTGACAACCCCAGAGCAGAGACTCAGAGGCCCGGTACCGGGTACCCCTCGGCCCTGCGGCAGTGGGGGCGCTTCAACTTGGCGTCACGAACAGGATCTACTTAAGCCTGAAGAATCAGGTCATGTGTGCCTTGGAACTGTGATTTACTGTGTTTGGACTGTACTTTATTGCAAAGACTGTGCCGCGCCATTTGCCGCCAAAATCCGCCGCCATTACAGCGCTGAGGAGAGTGCAGGAGAAGAAGAGGGGCGTGGAGTGGGCGTAGACGAGCTGGAGAGCGCGAAGGGCAATGGCCGCCCAGTCTAAATATTTCTGCACTGTGAGGACGTGTCCGTCAGCAGCAGAGATCCGCCTCCTGATCCTCAATGGAGGGCGGAGACCGAGGAAACGACACCGCCCACGAAGGAGAGAGCGGGAAAAGGACCAGGAAGCGACCCACATGGAGGACGCCATGGCTAGCAGCTCTGAACCCGAAAGTGGGGTTGAAGCGGGAGTCTCCCCCAACTACCCGGATGAGCGCAGCAGCCAGTTCTTCGTGGACAGCACCGAACTCCTGCAGGTCGAGATGGAGAGCTTGCTCGACCAGCTCCTTCAGTTGAATGTGAAGGCCCAGGCTCCGCACCAGGCGGCGCCGGACAGCAGCCTTCCAGCATCGGATCTTACACTGCTGCGGAGGTCCTCGCTGACACCGCCAGAGGAACCCGCCGCGGAGGAAGAGCCTGCATCGGCTGGTGAGTCCGCCGACCCTGTCCCGCCGGCCGAGGGCTTGCTAGTAGGCCCCGTTGCGGCACCCCCTCTCCCTGGGACCCATAGACTTCAGCGCCTGTTGCCATGGGAGGAGCCCACGGGTATGGAACACCGCCTGAAAGCCCCGCTTCGACCCACTGCTCTGCTGTGTGAAGTCCGTGCAGAGTGCACAGTGTGCCGCTGGGTGAACCCAGGATCTAACCTTATGGGGTTCCCCGGGGTGAAGACCCAGGAGGGAGAGATGGTACAGGCCCTAAGCTGGGAGGAATACCAGGTCCAGCTAATGGGAGGAGAAGCAGAAAGAATACCAGGCTGGGCTAGAGACCTATCACCAGAAAGATTTGGCAGTCAAGGATCGGGCCTGCAAGGACCCCACCGCTCACTAGGCCCCGTGCAGACAGGGCACCATCGTCACTTTCAGGCTCCGCGGAGGTTGGGGCTTCATCAAAGAACCGGGCCTGTATGCGGAAGTGTTTGTTAATCGGAGGGATGTCGAGTCTCACTTGAGAGAGGGTCACCCAGACCGGGACCTCCACCCCGGGGATGAAGTTACCTACACCCGGCACTTTGGGGAGAAGGGATGGTTCGCTTTAAATGTCCACAAGAAGAAGCTGGTGGAACCCTCGACTAAGGTGCCGGAGAAGATCTCTCCTGTAGCCAAGGTGCCCCCTTGTGGTCGGCCCACGATCACCACTGAGACCACCATGGTCACCCCAACGGGCATGATCGTGAAGGCTACGACTTGCCGCGTTATAACCTCCACTTCTGTCGGGGCCACGCAGGTGCCTCCTCAGGTGATCCGCGTGTCTACTGCCCCAGAACTGAAGACTGTGGGCACACAGACCCCCAGCTGGGATAATAGACTCCCTTATGCAGTACCGGGCGGTTCGCAATACCCAAAGGGGTTGCCTCTGCCGGTGCTGCCTCCTGAATGGTTCAAATAAATGTTTTGGTATTCTGAACATGTACATAGTTCATCTGACTGTTTGTTTTCTGCTATGTTGCTAAAACCCGTCCTGGGTTAACTCTTAAAGGGATCCCTTTGTTGACCCGGGATCCCTATTGTTTTTGGTTATTTTCTATTTTCTTCTTTGTTATCAAGAACTGCCGCAATCATGAACAGTGCATGATACGAACTGCTTGTAAATAGTTTGCACCTTCTTAAAGGTGCTCCCTACTGGTTTTATACAAAAGACGGACTCTTTGCGAAGATATGATTCTTGGAACTTGTATTGGAGTCCTAGCTGCATACGGATTTGCAGCTTGAGAAGTTGCACTACCTCATAGAGACTTGGTCCCCTCTTAAAGGGGATGTTCACTTGTTGCACTTAAAGAATGGTATTGCTTTAAGACAGATAGATAGCAATAATGTCTTGACGAAAAGAAACTGATGATGATGCTTACATGTAAAAGTTATATGTATCCAACTAGTTGATTGTAAGAAGCGATTGATAACGTTGATAGAAAAATGAGGACAGAGAGTGAACCCGTACGGGGTTAGTCAGTGAGTCCTCTTAGGAGCCATGTAAGGGTGGCTCAGTGATTTCAAACCGAAAGTAAATGTTATGTTCTATACTGTGTATAGTAGTTGAAAAGGCAGTAGGCCCAGGCTGAAAGGGGCGGTCCTGTAAAGAAAGGAGAGGCAGTAGGCCTGGAGCAGTTAGGACAGGCGGTCCTGCAGATTTAATGAAGGAGAATGAAAGAGAAAGAGTTCAGAATAATTCTTTAGTGGGTTTAGTCTGTACGCCCTTGAAGAAGAAGTCAGTTTCATAATGTTTTATAAGTAACCTCTTTAGTGGATAGGAAGTGTACGTCCTTAAGGACAATGTTAACTTATTATTCAAAAGTTTGCACTGAGTAGAATACCCGGTTGGGTAACAGGAGTTGTTTACAGCCTGTAATTTATAATGTTTAACCATGTTTGTAACGTTCAAGTGTCCTCACCTCCCGTAAAGGGAAGCTCTGTTCAAGCTTACTTATTGTTATTGCATTTTCAAAATTGTATGTCTTTTTGCTAACCTGTATTGTTGTTTTCTTCCCAGTCCAGGAGTACTGGATTTAACCAGGGGGGACTGCAGCGCCCCAGAGTCCTGGTCGTTGCAGTACTGTGGCTCCGCCACTAAGGGGAGCTATGGTACGTCTGATGGCACTGAAGGAGTTCACCTGACCAGGTATCACAGACACCAATACATTTCACAGCCGGGCCTCCAGGGGGAGCTAAGGGTTCTATTCATTAGGCCACTCCTCACATACTGGTAAAACTGGGGGTCAGGCAGGAAGTTAGGGAGAAAGCTGACTGGGTTGGAACCAGGCAACACCTTGTGGCAGAGGGTGTTGTGGGGGAAGATTCGGTAGGGCCCCTGTCGGGGGTGGGATCCTGCCAGAGGTCTGGCAACTTGAGAGAACGTCACGGGAGCGTGCCTGCTCAGCATAGCGGCGGTGCCCAAGGAAGGATTAGAAGCGAGATAGATTGTGCTGAGTGAGAAACGAGATCAAAGCAACAAGGAGAATACCAGTAGGAGTCGTGCTGTGAGACCGAGGCAACATCCTATTGAGGCGCACAACCGGCGGCCGGAACGCAGAGGAAGTATTCATATATCCAGCTTCAAGCAATACTTCAAACCAACGGCTGGACAGTCAGTCATAGGCGGGCTGTCTCACCTAAATCACCTACGAAGACATAGGGGGCAACTTGTGGAGAGGGGCGACTCTAGGGTCCCGGAAGAGCTCCGAGCCTACCCGTCATATGGGTGCCGTCCTAACCGTAACATCAGGGAGGGACGGAAGATTAGCAGAACATCATCTAATCGAGTTGTGAGGGAACTTAAGAAACAGACACAACAGTTGTGGGGACTTTCCGTAAGCACAGCAGGGAAGGACCACAACACATAGCGCTAGCAGGAAGGCACAGATTTCCACCTGCAAAGAGAACTCTGGAAGTGCCATTGGACCGGCCGGACTTGCGCAGCCTGGTTAACCGTATTCCGGATTGAGGACCCAGAGATCTTCAGTAAAGAGGTAAAGAGACTGCAACCTGGTGTCCTCGTTATTTACTGCACCGCACCACCACCACCATCCACATCTATTACTGTACGCCCCTCAGCAGGGTCACGGACCGGGTCTAGCCACCGTGACAACCCCAGAGCAGAGACTCAGAGGCCCGGTACCGAGTACCCCTCGGCCCTGCGGCAGTGGGGGCGCTACACTATGTTACATTGGTAAGATCGTGTGTTAGCCCCAAGTTTTACATTTTCATACTGGAAAATGGGTAAAAGTGTCACCAAAATTTGCTCCACAATTTCTACTGAACGTGGCAATACCCCATATGTGGCTGTACAGTACTACTCAGCCATACGGAGAGACTCTGGAGGGACGGAACGCTATTTGTCTCCTGGAACACAGATTTTCTTAGAATAGTTTGCGGACTCCATATAAATAGCCCATAAGAGCTAGAAAAGCAGAATACGCCTTCAAGTCACCCCGTTTTGGAAATTATAACCCTTTGGGAATTTATCTACAGGTGTAGTGACGATTTTGAGTCCATGGGTGTTTTCTAGAAACAAGCAGCAATGGATGTTGCTTAGTGAAAATTACAAACTCCCGTTGTAGTGACGAGTACGCTATGCCCAGCTCACGCTTCAGGAAATGCACGCCTGTAAATTAGGCGGGCTGTCATCACTACAGAAATGCCAAACATATGGTTGCTAAATGTGGTTCAGGCACGTTGGAGGCTCAGAAGGGAGGGGGGACATTTGGATTTGGGAGGGGAGAATTTGCTGAATTTCCTTGGTGGGGCGAGGAGCCACTTAACTTTTCCAGAGCCTTTGTGCTACCAGTAATGTGGAAGCCCCCTATATTTCCGTTAACAGATGACAGAGTGAGAGCTTGCTTTTTTGTGGATTGACTTTAAGCTTTTATTAGGAATATTTTACATAACATTTATGACCACAGTTATCCGGCGAGCTATGCGGAGCACTTACGTCGGGATTTCCATCTAAATCTCTGAGTGACGTGACAGATGAAACCCCCGATAGATCCATTCACTATAATGAGGCTGCAGAGTTACTCTGGACTCCGTCTGGTCTCTGTTCAGTGGTGTCCTTCTTCTCAGAAGTGCACAAACTGTGGCTTATGGCACTTTTATGCAGTCCTGAAAAGATGGACACCACCGGATCATAGGTCCTATGATGTCCACAGTGCCTCCGTCTGCCTCCTTATAGGGAATCTTCCGTCACAGGTTTCTGTCTGAATCACGTATTTCAGATATTTACATGGAAACCCCGATGCAAGCACAGAGCGCAGGATAAATGTGCAACGAGCCTTACTGTGATCTTTGGGAGTCAGATTGAAACAGTCAACTGCATATGAAGAATTGGTTTTATTTTTTACACCGTTCCTCATGCGGTATAAGTGATTAGGCGACTTTATTCTTCGGGTCAGTGCAATTACACTGATACCAGATTTATATCGGGTTTTTATGTTTGACTGCTGTCGCACACAAAAAGATGCTTTTTATTGCAAAAACCGGTTTTTGCATCGCTATATTTTGAGAGCTATAATTTTTCCATATTTCAGCTGACAGTCATGTTATGGCTTGGTTTTTTCGGGACGAGCAGACTTTTTTTTAGTGGTACCATTTTCGGGCACATGTTATTTTTTGATCACTTTCTATTCTGATTGTTGGGAGACAGAATGAACAAAAACCAGCAATTCAGGAATTCCTTTTTGGTCTGTTTTTTATACTGTTCCGCGTGTGGTAAAATTGGTAAAGGTCAGTACTATTACAGTGATACCCAATTAAGGCTAAGTTCACATTTGCGTATATGTGCGCAGCGTATCATCTGTATGCGCAAACGCATGTTTATGCAGCGTTTTTTATCTGCATCAGCTTGCGCATGACTGCAAAAAAAAAGCTTCGTGTGCATGCGTTTGGATGCATTTTAGCCTGCGTTTGCGTTGTTGTGTGCAGTTCCTGGACATGCACAGTCCGAAATACGCAAGTGCATCAAACGCATGTGTACGCATGTCCTTGCATGCGTTCCCATAAATAGTAATCTTTTTTTTAATGCACAAATCCACATGCCTGCTCATATTTGACGGATTTTTGACGCCTCCAAAAATGTAACATGTTGCGTTCAGCACGCCCAGCCGCACACCGCAAAACGACGCATGCAAACGCATGTCCATGCATACACCTTGTTAAATATATGTACGCATGACGCATGCAGATCTATGCGGATCAAATGCTGCGCACAAAGACGCAAATGTAAAACCATCCTTATATAGTTTTTTTTATGTTTAGGCTCTTTTACACAATAGAAACTATTTTATAGAAAAAATAGTTTTTGCATCGCTTTATTCTGAGAGCTAAAACTTTTTTTATTCTGCTGATGGAGCTGTATGACAGCTTGTTTTTTGCGAGACAAGATGACGTTTTCAGCGGTTCCATTTTTTTATCCCATTTTATTGCACTTTTTGTTCAGCAGTATGATAAAGCATTGTTTTTGCCTCGTTTTTTTTTTTTTTTTTTTTTTACGGTGTTCACTGAAGGGTGGAACAGTTTTATAGAGCCTGTTGTTATGGACACGGCGATAACAAATATGATACAAATATTATTTTATTTTTAATGGTAGCGATATAATATAAAGAGATATATAGATGTAATTTTTTTTTCTTACTTTGGAATTTTAGGAGTTCTTGCATACAAATTTTGAAATTTGTACACCTCTTCGGAGGCTTGGTAATGTTTATGCAGTATTATGGTACAGTATTTACTGATGATCAAGAATGGAGACGAGGACCATTTGCATAATTGATTACCATCTGTTGTCTATCATTTGATTTGTTATACAATATTCACAGCATTGTATATAATGGTTGTAACCATCACACATGATATATTCTTGCCTGAAGAAGAAGCAGGAACTGCTCCGAAACGCATAGCAAATATTTTTAAAACCTACTTTTCTCGTGCTGGATGTTCGTGGGCAGCGCTGTAAGATCACCTCAACTAAAAACCTCCATTTTCAACATAGATGTAGAAGATAATTTTTATGAAACTGTCCAAAATATATTGCTTTAGGTACTTCTACAATAAATATTTTACATTTCGATCCAAATAAAGGTCGAACACAGACGAGATCCATTAAAACATCATTTTATTCAGTTAAATTTAAAACATGGTAAAAAAAGCACCAAATGTCACAGTAGTGGACACTAAAATCAGACTCCACAAGGTATACAAAAAGCCAGTATTTTCAATTAATGGTTATAGCCATGCACAAAAAAGTTCCTCCAAATTCAATTCACTTCCGTTTTTGCACAATTGTTATATGATAATGCTCACATTGGGAGGTGGAGCCGCATATTCATCACTGTAATAAGCGGCACCACGTGACCGGTCATACAGGAAGAAGCTGCGGCGCTGAGAGGAAGCATCAAGGGAGCCGGGTGAGTATTTTATTTCCAGCGGGCGGGCGCACAGGTGGTGGGAGGGGGGTAGTGATAAGGATCTTTATTTTAAACACACAAAAAAAAAAAAAACAATGATTTTTCATTCCTTCTCTCCAGCGAACGCTTTATTTTATGTTTCATGATTGGTCTATATTCTATGTCTTGTTAAAATCTTATTGGTTATTTTCTAAAACTTACTCTTACTATGATAAATGGGGCACCACACGTATGGCCCCTAAGAAAGACTTGAACGTACACACTGTGGTCTATGCATGTTTGTCCACCGGACGGTCACTCCCTAACACCACATGGAGATTCCTTACTCTTATAATTCGGAATCCACAGACAACAGGCTTCAGGGGCTTCGTAAAAATACGTTTATGGAGCCAAATGTATTTCTGCAGCAACAAGAGAAGGCAGACTGTCATTATTTTAACCCCTTAGTGATGAGACAATTTTGACCTTAATGACCAGGCCATTTTTTATAATTCTGACCACTGTCACTTTATAAAAAACCTACAAGAAGCAAAATGAGCAAAAACCCTTCTGTAACTAAGTAAAAAGCTAGTGCATTTAAAAAACGTTATTTAAATGCACTTGCTTTTTACTTATTTAGTTACAGCAGGGTTTTTGCTCATTTTGTTTCTTGTAGGTTTTGAATGTTTTATGGCCAATGTGAACATGCGTTTATGTGCTGCATGTATACCAACTCACGCCAAGCTCAATCTTTGTGTTTTTTTATGTTGTAATAACTCCAGAACGCTTCAATGGATCCCACTGATTCTGAGACTGTTGTACTTCGTGATAGTGGTAAAATTTCTTCGATATGACTTGCATTTATTTATGAAAAAAAGGAAATTTGGCAAAAACTTAAAACTAAACTTAAAAAAATTTAGCAATTTTCAAATTTTATTTTTTTGTGCCCTTAAATCAGAGAGTCATGTCACACAAAATAGTTAATAAATAACATTTCCCACATGTCTACTTTACATCAGCACAATTTTGGAAATATAATTATTTTTTTTGTTTGGAAGTTATACGGGTTAAAAGTTGACCAGCGATTTCTCTTTTTTCCAACAAAATTTACAAAAACTTTTTTTTAGGGACCACATTACTTTTTAAGTAACTTTTTAATGTACCCAAAATAAAATCGGCACCGATCAAGGTGCTCAAAACCACATTCAAGAAGTTTATTTAACCCTTCAGTTGCTTCACGAGAACTTAGCAATGTGGAAGGAAAAAAATTAACATTTAACTTTTTTCACAAACATTTTTACTTTAGGTCCAAACTTTTTTATTTTTACAAGGGTAACAAAAGAGACAGTGGACCACAAAATTTGTTGTGCAATTTCTCCTGAGTACATCAAAACCCCATGTGTGGGATAAATCGACTGTTTGGGCGCACGGCAGGGCTTGGAAGGGAAAGAGCACCATTTGACTTTCTGAACACAAAATTGGCTGGAATCGAGAGCCCACACCATGTCGTATCTGGAGGGCCCTTGATGTGCCTAAACAGTGGAATACCCCATAAGTTACCCTATTTTGGAAACCACACCCCTGGAGGATTTTAGCCAGTGGTATAGTGAGTATTTTGAACCCACATGTATGACACTGAATTTGATAACATTAGGTCATCATATTGAATATGTTGTCGTTAGTGTTGAGCTTTAGTGCTGCTACTCCAGGTTACATCAGGTACTCGGGTATGCACCAAATATTGTGGGTGCTCGAGTGACATACTAGAGTCCCTGCCCACATGTTTCATGCGGGTATCTGCAATACTCCGTGCATACCTGAGCACCCAATGCAAACTCGAGTAGCAAGCTCTTGCACTCAAAACTAACTGTCATATCATCTTCTTTTTTTTTTTTTACTTTTGAAAAAAGTTCAGTTCTAAAGGTACCGTAAATACCGTTTATATTCCTCCCGCAGTGTCTGTAAATCAGCTCAGTCCAATGGGCGGGGCTTATGTCCTTCTCCCCCCCCCCCCCCTTTCCTGGCTTGCTCTACGCATTCTTTTCGGTGAATTTGTGCTTTCGCATACAGTTTTGGCACGTGGGCATTCAAACGGCCTCTCGTGCGCGGAAGGAATATAAACGGTATTTATTGATCAAAGGTGGGGAGTCAAGGAGTATCAAAAGTACTGTTATAATGCATTGTTGGCACTGAATTGAATTATATTTTTACATGATATGCCAAAAAAGTGATGACAGATTCCCTTTAACGGAAATGTGTAACCTAAGAACTTTTATCTTGACACATCGTAATTTTTGTGATTTTCTCGTGACACATCCCCTGTAACAAGGACGCATGCCGTAGTGTATGTGGCATCATTGCTAGTTATCAGTGATGAGCAAGCGTGCTCGGATAAGGTGTTATCCGAGCACGGTCAAATTCTAATAATGTCTTTGGCGTGCTCGAATACCATGTTCTTGTTCCCGCGGTTGCATGTTTTGCTGCTATTCGACAGCTGCTACACATGCAATCCCTGCATATGTTGCGACTGTCAAACAGAGGCGAGCCATGTAGCCGCGGGGACTCGAACATAGTATTCGAGCACGCCAAAGACATTATTAGAATTTGACCGTGCTCGGATAACACCTTATCAGAGCATGCTCGCTCATCACTATTAGTTTTCTGTGCTGAGGGCAGTGATGCTGTGTTGTATATTTGCTGTACCCTTGAATATTGATACCTTTTATATTTGCAGAAAGAAATTCATCCGTATTATAATCTCAGTGTGACTGTGTTACGAGCCCGAAACATTAAAGGCGTGGACATGTGTAAGTTGTAAAG
Organism: Ranitomeya variabilis; assembly: GCF_051348905.1. Lineage (NCBI taxonomy): Eukaryota > Metazoa > Chordata > Amphibia > Anura > Dendrobatidae > Ranitomeya > Ranitomeya variabilis. The sequence continues at coordinate 641,588,399 of NC_135232.1, forward strand.
AACGACTGTTTTGAAGGACAAATTGTTAGAATGTAATTGTTTCCACGTTTTTAAATAGGAGTGACATTTGTATTTTTTCAATAGAGCCTGAAATCAGAGTTGTCACTCTTTTCCTAATGCCAAAATAGCGCAGTGCATAGCAATAACTTTGTAAACAAGCCTATGTATCAGAAGCTTCACTGAAAGCAAGAAAATGTAAAGATGACCTTTCACTGGATTTTTAATTTAAACTGTGTTTCTTTTCTAATTGGCTCTACTCCACTGCTACCGAACAGTTTTTCTTTTATGCCCCTTTATTCCAAAGTTATGCCTCCTTGTAATATAGAGCGCCCAGTACACAAATTTTCCCACCAACCAACTGGCCATCTCATTCATTTTACTGTTGGACACTGATGACAGTTTTATGTGAATTTTGAGACAGGTTCACTTGAATACCTGCTTCAATATTCTTATAATACTCTGACTACGTTCCCATGTAATGTATTTACTTTGCAAATTTGAAAAAAGTGACATTTGTACCTGCATCCATAAAATAAGTTGAAACGCTGCATGTATTTTTTGCAACATATGCATGAGATTTCTTAAAATGTCATCCACTATGCTGGCACTGTAAAATGCAGTGGATTTTTCACAAGCAAATACACGGTGGAAAATCCACGGCATTTTTGCTACTTGGGAATGTTGCCTTAGGCTACGTTCACATTAGCGTTGTGCGACGCAGTGTCGGGCGCCGCTGCGTCGCCGCATGCGTTATGCACTCCTATATTTAACATGGGGGCGCATGGACATGCGTTGCATTTGCGTTTTGTGACGCATGCGTCGCTGCGGCGCACGCGTCAGGGCGCACAGGACGCAGCAAGTTGCATTTTTTGTGCGTCCAAAATCAAGCAAAAAAAGGACGCATGCGTCACAAAACGCTGCGTTGTGCATGCGTTCACATTTGCGTTGTGCGTTTCGTCGCCGACGCTGCGGCGCACAACGCAAATGTGAACGTAGCCTTAGATGTCAATTTTGATGGGGATCCACTTTAGACTATAAGCCCAAACACTGGGAAGCTAGCCTATAAGTATTTTTACATGATACATTTCCAATTTTATTTTGTTTTGCCACAATATTCTTATTCTTAAAATAAAAAAATTAAAAAAAGCGGTGATCTTACAGCATTTTTGTAAAATTATGGCAAAAATAGCATTGAGTGAACAAGCAGTAGATTGTACTTTGACGTTGAATGACCAAAGTTTCCATAGAGCCATAAACGCTTACCCTATCAGAAGGAGGCTCTTTAGTGCTCTATAGATAACTCGTTACATCAGTTGACTTTAATGCCACATCATTTAAAGATTGGAAGCGCCCGGTACCATCTAATTTATTAGCCATGCTGGAATACGCCCTAAAAAGCCCTGCTTCCATCCACATGATGTATCAAAAAAAGCTTCCATAGGTTATGCATATCTCCATCCAGCAGTCGGAAGATGGAAATTGTATCTGGTAGCCGTGCTAAAATGTGGCTCCTCACAGGCCCATATTACACCTTGCCGGTGTATGTATGTGTGTGTGTATGTATGTATGTATATATGTATATATATATATATATATATATATATATATATATATATATATATATAATATGTATGTGTATATATATATATATATATATATATATATATATATATATATATATATCTATATCAGCAAACAACTTAGAAAATATCTTTTCAAGCTTACTTGGCAGACCAGCAGTGTACGGCTTGCAAAATCCTAGGTGCGGCACTTGAAATGATCCGCGTCATACAAAGTCCAGGACACAGACGAAAAAAAATAGGCCACAATTCTTTCTTTATTCAATACAAGTAGTACATGGATTAAAAAGTCTGTCTGTCACGGGGAGACTAGGTGAGCAAGAGCTAATAACCCGGACCCCTGCAATTTCCCTCAGACTAGGGAAATCCTGATTGACCCTCTACCTAGAGTTTACACTGATGGTGTGCATGTCTAGGCCTCGACCCTCGCCCTGTCTCCTGTTTCAACCCTAGGCTGACTCCAACCGCCCACCATCCAGTGAAGAGGTAATACACCAATACCCACAGATAGCACAGACAAGGATAAAGGAAAATATACACCACGCCGCAGTCACTCAGGAATACACTATAAATGTGCAGGGCAAAATAAATACAAATATAGGAAGGAGTAAATAAGACTAAGGAAAATACACCACCAGCAACGAATCTCCAACAACCAGCTCTCCACTCCGGACCGAGATAACAACGCACAAGACAGAAGCTATAATCGGCGACGCCCAATGATCTGGAGAACTATTTAAAGGCCATGGGCATGGCCCAGCTTCCAATCCGAGGATCAGGTAAATTAACCATGGAACAGCTGGACAAAACCTAGCCGACGCCAATGAGCAAATAGTGGTCAAAAGCGGAATTACTGCTGTCTGTCGAACGACCTGGTCTGAACAGCGTCCGACATGACAGTACCCCGCCTTCTACGAGGGACCCCAGGGCCCTCACGGCTTATAGGACCCGGCTTGTCTGGATGGCGACGATGAAAAAACCTGACCAGCCGATCCGCATGAATATCCGAGGCTGGTACCCAGGACCTCTCCTCAGGCCCATAACCACGCCAGTGTACCAAGTACTGTAAAGTACGACGCACTAGACGAGAGTCAACCACCTTGGAGACTTCAAACTCCAAATTACCATCCCCCAAGACTGGAGGTGGCATAGGCGCCGCGTCCACAGAACCCACCACCTTCTTTAGAAGAGACCTGTGGAACACGTTGTGTATCTTATACACTGTAGGGAGCTCCGATCGGTACGCTACTGGGTTACTGACGGTGGTGACCCTAAATGGACCAATAAACCGTGGACCCATTTTAAGGGATGGTATTTTGAGTCTTATGTTTTTTGTGGATAACCACACCCAGTCATCCACACTCAGGTCTGGACCTGGCACACGCCTACTGTCAGCCACACGTTTGTACCTAGCACCCACACTCAACAGGCGCTGTTTAACTCTCCTCCAGACTGATGATAATTGTGCTCCTAACTGATCCTCCTCCGGAACACCGGAAGAGCCCCTCTGACTCAAGGTACAAAATTGAGGATGTAGCCCGTAAACACAAAAAAACGGAGACTCCCCAGACGACTCCTGGCGGTGATTATTGATGGCAAACTCAGCCAAAGGAAGAAAGGTAGACCACTCCTCCTGGTTATCAGAGACAAAGCAGCGTAAGTACTGTTCCAAATTTTGGTTCATACGCTCAGTCTGACCATTTGACTGAGGATGGAACGCCGAAGAATGAGACAATTTGATCCCCAGCCGTGAGCAAAATGCTCTCCAAAATTTTGCCACAAACTGAGACCCCCTATCAGACACGATGTCAGACGGAACCCCATGAAGTCTGACCATCTCCTGCACAAATACCTGAGCCAGAGTCTTAGCGTTAGGCAACGAAGGCAAAGGCACAAAGTGCGACATTTTGAAAACCGATCAACAATCACCAAGATGACCGTGTTCCCAGCTGATGAGGGCAAATCAGTGATGAAATCCATGGAGATTTCCGTCCATGGCTTACTAGGTACTTCAAAAGGAAGTAGTGTGCCAACAGGACGGGAGCGGGGCGTTTTAGCCCTAACGCACGTGGTACAAGCTGACACGTATGAGACCACATCCTGTCGGATCTTGGGCCACCAAAACCGACGTGACACCAACTCCATGGTACCTCCAACCCCTGGGTGGCCAGCCAGGACAGCATCATGATGCTCCGCCAAAACCTTTAAGCGGAGATAAAGCGGTACAAAAGATTTGTTGATGGGAAGCTCAGATGGTACCTCCTCCTGAGCCTAGGCAATCTCAGCCTCAACCTCGGTAGTGAGAGCCGAAACCACAACACCCTTTTGGAGGATGGGTACTGGATCCTCCCGAGGTTCACCCCCCGGAAAACACCTGGACAGAGCATCCGCCTTAGTGTTTTTAGACCCCGGTCTGTAAGTGACAACAAAATTGAACCGCGTGAAAAACAATGCCCAGCGAGCCTGCCTGGGGGACAGACGCTTGGCTGACTCCAAATACAGCAGATTCTTATGATCGGTAATAACAGTAACCTGATGTACCGACCCCTCCAAGAAGTGTCGCCATTCCTCAAAGGCCAACTTGATTGCCAACAACTCCCTGTTGCCGATATCGTAGTTACGTTCGGCGGACGACAGTTTCTTGGAGAAATAGGCGCACGGACGCAAACCACTCAAAGATGAGCCTTGAGATAGTACCGCCCCCACACCAACCTCAGACGCATCGACTTCCACAACAAAGGGTTTTGATACGTCTGGCTGCACAAGAATGGGGGCTGAAACAAAACTGTTAAGAAATTCAAATGCGCGCACAGCAGCCTCAGGCCAAACGGAGAAATTGGTACCCTTTTTAGTCATGTCAGTTAGCGGTTTAGCAATGATGGAAAAATCCTTGATAAATTTCCTATAGTAGTTAGAAAACCCAAGGAACCGCTGAAGTGCTTTCAGGTTATCAGGACGTTCCCAATGCAGCACCGCTTGCACCTTAGCGGCGTCCATTTTAAAACCAGAAGCAGACACAATATAACCCAAGAAAGGCAACTCTTGAACAGAAAATACACATTTCTCAAGTTTAGCATACAGCTTATTCTCTCCGAGAAGCTGTAACACCTGCCTGACATGATCTAAATGAGCATCACGGTCGCAAGAATATATGAGGATGTCATCTAGGTACATGATAACGAATTTCCCCAAAACATGCGAGAACACATCATTGATGAAATGTTGGAACACTGCAGGTGCGTTAGTCAACCCAAAAGGCATCACCAAATTTTCAAAATGACCCTCAGGGGTATTAAAAGCCGTCTTCCACTCATCACCTTGACGGACTCTTATGAGGTTGTACGCCCCCCTGAGGTCAAGCTTGGTAAACCACTTAGCACCCGCCACCTGGTTGAACAAATCTGGTATCAGTGGCATCGGGTATGGATCACGAACCGTAATCTGGTTCAACTCCCTGAAATCCAAACACGGGCGTAGTCCGCCATCTTTCTTCTTCACGAAGAAGAACCCTGCTGCTACCGGCGAGGATGACGGCCTGATGTGCCCTTTGCTCAAGCTTTCAGCAATATAATCTTTTAACGCTTGTCTCTCCAGACCGGAGATGTTAAACATCCTTGCTTTAGGTAACTTGGCCCCTGGTTTAAACCTGATAGAACAGTCACAGGGACGATGTGGCGGCAACTCTGAGCAACCCTTTTCAGAGAACACATCCACAAAATCCAGAAGTGACTCCGGAACGCTTGAAGTCACCGCAGCCACACATGTGGCCAGGCAATTCTCCTGGCAGAACTCGCTCCACTGAATTATGTCCTGAGTTTTCCAGTCAATTACCGGGTTGTGCATGGACAACCAAGGAAAACCCAAAACCACCTGAGCAGGAAGATTCCTGAGCACCTTACATGTAACCCGCTCGGAATGTAGAACCCCAATGTGGAGTTTCACCTCAGCCACAAATTCAGTAATCTCCCCCTGAGAGAGAGGAGCAGCATTGATGGTGACCACACGGATAGGATGAGACAGTTTTTCAATCCTAAAACCTGCTGTGCGCGCAAACTCCTCAACAATGAGACTTCCATTGAAGGAGAACTCACCACCTCTCGTGGCAGCTTGTTTCACTCACTGATCACCATCACTGTCAAAAAGTTTTCTCTAATATCTAATCTATATCTTCTCCCTTTGCATGAAATAGACAACCAGTATTTGTCTATTAGCATATAGAAGACAAAGGTTAATCATGTACTTTGGTGGAAAGATAATGTACACCCTGCGCGGTAAAGTGTATACGGACTTGGTAATCCATCATGTATGATAAAGGCATAAAAATCCTGTGCCAGTCATATAATTACCTAAATAGGTCTATCTAAATTTGTCTAACCGCCCACCACATAAACTGTACCTAGAAAAAATCTTTTCTCTTTCAAATTGGGTGGAGAAGTTCATTGCCACATGGAAAAAGCTTCATAAGCTATCCTGCCCTTGAGAATCTAAAGTAAAGTAGAGGCAAAGTTCCATAATACAATCTTATTTTGTTATTACGTTTTACATAAATATCTAGTAAATAATTGTAATACCTTGTATAAATATTACAATATTTACCTGAATGTTGCCTTACTATGTACCATAACCTCCCAATGTATCCTTCTGTTTAAAGAAGAAGCATGTTTTGCCTTTCTATCCAGTTAATTCTTCTTTTACATTAGGTCTTAGACGTCACGTGATTATGTTCAATTTCTTTTCATTAATCAATAAAGAAAATATAAAAAAAAACATTTGACCAAATATATTATGATCAAATATGTCACGCTGGACTTAACAAAACTTGTAATGATAACAATATTCATGCGGAAATATAAACAGGTCGTTTAACATTGCAGCTGCAAAAAAAGACCTAAATTTTTATATAGCAAATGAAAAATTATTCTGAAAATTACAAAATAGAGGTTAGAAAGAGAAGGAGTTGAAAAAAATAAAAATAAAATAGAAATTATTTTTTAGGGAGAAGGGTTATGGAAAAAGGGAGGGAGGGAAAGATGATTGAAATGAGGCGACAATCTTGAAGTAAGCACACAGCACCAACCCAGAACCACTTGATGTGAGAATGACCCATCTATTGGAATAGTTTATAAAAATCCACTGAGTCCTGAAACAGGATCCAGTTGCTCCACAATCTCCTACATTTATCACCATGTCCAGAGCTTTCAGCTGTGAGTTCTTCCATCCTACAAAGATTAACCATCTCGGCAAACCATTCGACATCACGTGATTAAACACTTACTGGCTGAATCCTTCTAAGCTCTGTGTAGAAAGAGGAGGTCGATTTTCCTTGTATGAGACAATCCAAAAGTCAATGGCAGAGGGTGGAAGGAGCTGCTGGGTCAGGAGTTAGAGGGGAATGATTTCTGCAGGGACCGGAGACTTCTTGTTTCTCAATAAAGCAGCGAAGAATTCACTGGGTAGAAAGGCAAAATGAGCAATTGTAAGTACACAGTGCTGTATAATATGATGACTGCAATATATTTAAAGGTTAAAAACAGTGCTTTGAGTCCTTCTTTAATTTTATTATATGCAAAACTTTGCTAAAAAGGAGTTACAAATATATATCTGCTCAATTATTCGTCTATAGCTGTTAACTATGCTGATAAACTCCTTCTGATTTTTTTTTTTCTATTCCCCATCACTGTCCTTAGTGTCCGAGGCAGATTGCTATGTTCAACTGAGTCTTCCTACTGCATCTCCAATCCCTAACAGGACAAAAGTTGTGTATAATTCCTCAGACCCTGAATGGAATGAAACATTTAACTACCGGATTCATAGTGCAGTGAAGGTAAGATCATTGCCACTTACATCAGATATGTCACCAGTTTTCACAATACAAATTGCGTACATTTTTAATAGTGATAAGCAAACATGCTCTGATAGGGTGTTATCTGAGCATGCTTGCACTCAAATAGTGTCTTCGGCGTGCTCGAATACTTTTGAGTCCCAGCGGCTGCATGTCTCGCTCCTTTTCAACAGCCACAACACATGCAGGGGTTGCTTGTTTGTTAGGTAATCCTTGCATGTGTTGCGGCAGTTGAACACCTTATCTGAGAACGCTCGTTCATAACTAATTTCTAAATAGATATTAAACTTTTTGAGTCTGATATACTTACTTTGAAAATCGATATTAAAATGATTGTTTAGTCCTGTGTATTAAAATGTACTGGTCACTTCATTACATCCATAGTATTGAGCTCTAGTGCTTGTTGCGATATTTTTGCTGGATTTGGAACACATTCCTGGGTTATTTTCATGGGGATAGCCCCTAAGTTGTTGCACAGTTAATAAATTTAGTTTAGTGAGAGGTTATCTGTCTTGAACAGTCTGCCAGATCTGTATATACTGCAACTCCCGTTCCCTTAGTGCAGTAATTAAATGGATGTCAGCCCTTAAAGGGGTGATTTGAAGGCAAATAATTTTTCCCTATCTGTTTAGTCCCATAATCTAAGCTTTTTTCTAATACGCTTTACACATTCCCTAACGTTCACTACCTACACTAACTATTTTTGTATTTTTTTTAATCTATTCCTTTCTTGTCTGATAACTATTCGTTTTGGTATCCCCAGTGCATGCTGGCATACTCTTGAAGCGATGGCCGGGGGACCAGCACAGTGCAGGAAGACTACTGTACACAAAATGAGGTGCAAACAACAAAGGGTAGATTTATTGGAAGGCAAGGAATGAAGGGAATGAGGAAGATGCAAACAGGGGTATACAATGGCAACAGACAATTTACAAGAGTTATGAACTTTAACTTTTCCGTAAAACAGCACGGTGCTACAACTATTGCAGACTCAAAATATGTCTAACAAGCAAATGTAAACAATAAACAAGTGATGATGCTACTCTACGTATAAACTCCCTGGCTTTTACTAAGCAGGCCACACGGCTCCCGTGTACTGACTATTGAAGCCTACACTAGGCCCTAACAGGTGCACCAAACAGGAACAGACTCACGGTGATGTTGGAGAATCAGGTCCAGTCCCAGGGGGCCCCCAGCAGTCTATTCCGATGGTGCGCACGGCTTTCTGTCAGCTCTGTGAAACGTGGTCTTCTCCTTGCTTCTGGATCCTAGGGATGCTCCTGGAAACTGTAAATCCCTTCCTCTGTATCTTCGTAGCTCTCTTGCAGCTATATCAGGACACAGTTCTTCTCTCTTTCAGCTATCAGCACAAAAAGTCCTCTCTGAAGCAGCCTCAGCTCACACACGCTGCTCCAGCTCCACACCTGCACTCTGCATAGACTAGTTAATTTCAACGATTATTGCAGGGGAGAAGCAGAACATTCCATCACGCCAGACAAGGGGGTGCAGCCTCTTAAAGTGACAGCGTGTTCCTTACTGTACAGCGTGTTCCTTACTGTCCATAACAGCACCTCCCTCTTACCCTCTTACACTCAAACAAAGCATCATAAGAACAGGGGGCAGAGAGTGCGGTAATTGTCAAAGCCCATACACATCTCTGAAACTAAGCATCATAAGGTGGCAGAGGCTGCTGTCATTGTCACAGCCCCTGCCCCCTCTTTGAAATTAAGCATCTTCATCAGTGACTTTCATTTCAGGGACTGTGCTGTCCCTGCGCTGTACCAGAGTGTCTCCCTCAGCGCCTTGTGCGATGAGCGTGACGTCCGGTCTGCTTAGCTGAATAGTAATAAGCCGGCAGCAGAGCAGTGTCGCTCTACCAAGCATGCAGGGACACTAGCGCCTCTGCAACAGGTAATGTTGCTGGTCTCTGCGGAATAAATAAAACTGCTGAAATTTAACAGACAAACCAGTAGATACACTACCAAAGACAAAGCTCCCTTAGACTGCCATGTCAGGGTCTTTCACATGCCCTAGGCCTAAAAGCAGCAAGATGCCTCCTGATTCCGAAGTTACAAGTATTGATATCTTCACAAAATTGGTTACAGATGAATTCAAAAGAATGGTTCAGGTAGAGAGAAATGGTCCATCTAACCTCTCTATTGAAGAAAGAAGGGCCCTAGACAATCTTGCAAGGAATGTATTTTATTAAAGGGAGTAATCTTGTTATACTGGACCATCTTGCTTATGAAAAAATGTGCTGGCATATATTGGATGATGCACTTATATAGTGATGAGAAGGGACCCTACTAATACTTTCCTGCTTAGGGCTGAATAAACTGTTGACTGAAGCATTGAACTCTAGATTAATTTTGAAAAATGAAATTAATTTTATGTAGCCTAAGTTTCCTATGCTGATGAGCCTTTTACAGTGGGCACTTGCGATCCACTGCAGCTTAAGAAGGGAAATGTCTTCGGATGGGAAGGAACTGTTCATTCCTTCCAATTTTTTTTTTTTCTTATCAAGCCCAGGGACGGGCTTAGTGATCTTCTTGACCACTCTTAATGAGTCGTACAAAACAGCTTTCTCCTGAGAAAGATTAACCCTTCTAAGGCCAGGTACGTTTGATCCGGAACTAGAAGCGCTTTGGACGCAGCGCACTGGTGAGTAGGGGAGCTGAAAAAGGTCTGAATGTCCACAGAAGACAACAGTGAAGGAAGATCACAGAATCCTTTCCATAGTGAAGAAAAACCCCTTCACAACATGCACCCAAGTGAAGAATTCTTTCCAGCAAGTTGGTGTTTCAGTATCTAAGTCTACCATAAGGAGAAGACTTTGAGACCAAATACGGAGTGTTCCCCACAAGGTGAAAACTATTAATCAGCCTTAAAAATAGGCCATATTTGACTTTGCCAAAAAAACATCTAAATAAGTCAGCTAAATTCTGGACAGAAACGAAGATCAACCTGTACCAGAATTAATGGAAGAAGAAAGTATGGAGGAGTCTTTGAAGGGCTCATGATCCAAAGCATCCTATGTAAAACATGGTGGAGGCAGTGTGACGGCGCAGACATGCATGGCTTCCAATGGCATCGGGTATTGTCTGTTGATGATGTGACTGAGGACAGAAGCAGACTGATGAATTCTAAAGTGTACAGGGTGATACTTTCGGCTCAGATTCACCCAAATACAGCAAGGTTGATTGGACGGAGCTTCACAGTATAGATGGATAATGACCAAAAACATACTGCGAAAGCAACCTAGACGTTTAAGGCAAAGAAGTGGAATATTCTGCAATGGCCAAGTCAATCACTAGATCTCAACCCCATCGAGCAGCATTTCACATGCTGAAGGCAAAACTTAAGGCAGAAAGACCCACAAACAAACAACTGAAGCCTGCTGCACAAAGGAAGAAAGTGTTTGGTGATGTCCATGCTTCGCTTCCAGACTTCAGGCCTGCATTGCCTAGAAAGGATTGGCTACAAAGTATTAAAAATGAACATTTTATTTATGGTAAAGTAAATGTGTCCAATAACTTTTGATCCCCTGATATGAGGCTTTGTAAAAAAAAAATAAAAAATGCAATTCCTAAACTTTTCACAGGATATTTTTGTTAAACCCCTTAAACACCTTTATCTCTGGGCCTTTTTCCATTTTTTATTTTTCTTTTTTTTCCTCCCCTTCTTCCAAGAGCCATAACTTTTTTTTTTTTATATATATATTTTCATCAATGTGGCCATATGAGGGTTTGTTTTTTGCAGGACAAGTTGTACTTTTGAATGTCACCTTTGATTTTACCATATAGTGAACTGGAAACGGGAAAAAATTCCAAGTGCGGTGAAATTTCAAAAAAAAAAGTCCAATTCCACAATTTTTATATATTTGGGATTTTGTATTTACCATGTTCACTATTGTATATCGTAAAATTGATCTGGCAGTATGATTCTCCCAGTCAGTAAGAGTACACGGCTACCAAACATATATAACGGTAGTTTATTTTTTTATTTAAGTGGTGACTTTTTTTTTTGAAATTTGTATGAAAAAAAGTTTGTGTGTGTCGCCATTTTTCCAGACCCATAGTGTTTCCACTTTTCAGGATCTGGGGCTGGATTATGGTTTTGTTTTTGTGCCCTCAGCTAACATTTTTATTGATACCATTTTGGGGTCTATGCGAAGTTTTGATCACCTTTTATTGGGCTTTTAGCAATGTTACGGAGGACAAAAATATGTAATTCTGGTGTTTTAGATTTTTTTTTCTCATTACTCTGTTTACCGAACTGATTAATTTGAGTTATTTTGATAGATCGGAGAACACAGCAATACCTTATGTGTGTTTTATATTTTTATTACATTTTCAAAGAGGCAAAAGGGCTTGTGACCCCCAGCTGTCATAATAACCCATCACAACCGATCATGTGACAGAGGCATTGATGGGGGGATTAATAACGTGCTTCCGGGCGACGCTTGTTAAATTGACAGCGGGTGAGATTAACAGCGGGATTTCACAGATTAACAGCAGCGTGCTCAGCACCGGAGCTCGCATCAGTCAGGGATATGACATCTATATACATAATATAAACCAAAGAAAAATGGCCTAGGCGTGGTACTTCCAAAAGTAATAATAATAATAAAATTAGGGAAACATATACCAAAGTAAAGAGATATAAATTTTATTATTGAAACACATAAAAATACAAATACATTAAAATGGATGGGAACATACACTCACTGGCCACTTTATTAGGTACACCTGTCCAACTTCTTGTTAACACTTAATTTCTAATCAGCCAATCACATGGTGGCAACTCAGTGCATTTAGGCATGTAGACATGGTCAAGACAATCTCCTGCAGTTCAAACCGAGCATCAGTATGGGGAAGAAAGGTGATTTGAGTGCCTTTGAACGTGGCATGGTTGTTGGTGCCAGAAGGGCTGGTCTGAGTATTTCAGAAACTGCTGATCTACTGGGATTTTCACGCACAACCATCTCTAGGGTTTACAGAGAATGGTCCGAAAAAGAAAAAAAATCCAGTGAGCGGCAGTTCTGTGGGCGGAAATGCCTTGTTGATGCCAGAGGTCAGAGGAGAATGGGCAGACTGGTTCGAGCTGATAGAAAGGCAACAGTGACTCAAATCGCCACCCGTTACAACCAAGGTAGGCCTAAGAGCATCTCTGAACGCACAGTGCGTCGAACTTTGAGGCAGATGGGCTACAGCAGCAGAAGACCACACCGGGTACCACTCCTTTCAGCTAAGAACAGGAAACTGAGGCTACAATTTGTACAAGCTCATCGAAATTGGACAGTAGAAGATTGGAAAAACGTTGCTTGGTCTGATGAGTCTCGATTTCTGCTGCGACATTCGGATGGTAGGGTCAGAATTTGGCGTAAACAACATGAAAGCATGGATCCATCCTGCCTTGTATGGAGCATCTTTGGGATGTGCAGCCGACAAATCTGCGGCAACTGTGTGATGCCATCATGTCAATATGGACCAAAATCTCTGAGGAATGCTTCCAGCACCTTGTTGAATCTATGCCACGAAGAATTGAGGCAGTTCTGAAGGCAAAAGGGGGTCCAACCCGTTACTAGCATGGTGTACCTAATAAAGTGGCCGGTGAGTGTAGTTGCAAAGATAACCCCCTACAGATACTCAGGCGATTATTAATTAATAGCTAGTGCTAAATTGGTCCATCATTGTCCAAAAAAAGATAAAACATAATGTCTATCTAAGTAAATATTCTAGTGAAAAAAATATACCTTTTTTATATATAATATGCTAGTCAATGTAATCACAAAGTAATAAATCAAAGTGCCTGAAGTACAGAAAAATATTTTATATAGTACAAGAGTATAAAATCTAGGCAGAGAATTAGTGATAAGTATCATACATAATTTATGGTAGGCAAAAATAACTTGCCAAACTAGACGTATATGTAAAAGGCGAGTAGCCAAAAATAATAAGGTGCAAATGTACTGATACTTGCTAACAAATGCAGTAGCCAAAATTCTACCTAAAAGTGCACAGAGTGATACTATAGTGCACAGAGTGATACAGAGCGAACACTATAATGATGGACTAACCTGACACTATAATGATGGATTAACCTGAAGAGTAATCTGTAGGCGGCACAGTCAGACCCCGACGCGCGTTTCGCGTTAGCTTTATCACAGGGGAAGTCTGTCCTGATAACTAAGATATGGCTCTTATACTGTATACCATTTTGATTTAATCAGTGGTGGCAGCGGTTGTGTAGTGGCGCTTCCGCCCGCAGGACCTGCGTGACATCACCGCCCCTTGGCGTCACGTGACCCCCATCCACGCCCCCATCTGACGCGTCAGAATGGGAGAGCGGAGGCGGGCCCAGGAAGACGCGTCACCACTGCAACATCAGGCAGGGAACAAGTGGAAGCGCTCACTGCTCAAATAGAAAGACTGCTGCATCTGTCGGCAAGAGCCATAAAATGCGATAAATAACATATCTATATATGGCTTAAAAGATGTATATTAAATAAGCATTTTAATGTATTTGTATTTTTATGTGTTTCAATAATAAAATTTATATCTTTTTACTTTGGAATATGCTTCCCTAATTTTGATAGGTTATTATATACATAGTATCCCTGACCCAGCTTTCCGCACATGACAGCCCGCTGCTGTTAATCTGTGAAATCCCACGGACAATCTCACCTGCTGTCAATTTAACAAAGATCGTGAAGGGAATAATTACACCTGAAAGTCTACATTTCAATTTCATCTTGGTTGTTTCACTTTAAATCCAAAATAGTGTCATATAGACCCCAAATCACGAAGATTGTCACTGTACAAATATTTCTGGACCTAACTGTATGTTATGCTGCTGGGGAAGTATTTTGTGCTGCTTGGTGGTACTGGGTATGTATTTGTGTGGTGCCAAAGGGCGGTAGCCGTTGGCGAGCTGCTGCTCCATAACGCCCTGGCACTTTACAGGAAAATCATGTCCAAGTTTCAATATGCTCTCATGTGTTGGGTGTATCACACTCGCTTGTAGGCCGCAAGCCTCCGCTGTCTTAAGGCCTCTATCTTCCGGAGCTGCCCCACATAACTCAGGGGGCACCCAGTTTGTTTCACAGACGTTTCACAGATGTTACACGGATGTTTACTGGACTGTTCAAGTTCATCAGATTGTAACAGAGTATGGGGCACAACACTTCTTATATCTCGCTTCCTTTATTCAGTACATTTTCACCATTACTATCCGTTTCTCTCTGACTCCCCACTTTTACTGATTCCACCAGCCACAGGGATTTCCTGTCCAGTTCCGCAATGCACCCGGGATTCGTTATCTTCCCTATATGTTCTTCCACGTCCACTTTCCTCTGTACGCCAGAGGATAAGGCACTCTTCGTAGCACCTGTACCGAGCCTTGTGTGCCAGACATTGCAGGGATGTCTGCAGGGAATTTCTGTAAGGCCTCCCACTGCCCCAAATGATAGATTCTTGCTTTCGATATCAGTCCAATGCACCTCAAACTTGACCTTGGTTAACAAACTTCCCTATCTGACTGCCTATAAGGAAGCAGTCCCTTTTTACTGTGGCTTGTCACTCCCACTATGGGCTGGAATTAAACTTTAACTATGTCTATACAGTCTTTAGCTGACAGATTTCCTTCACACACTTTATGCATTACATTTACATACATTTAACATATTACACTCATAATGTTTATCAAAAGCTGTCTTACCCTATAGTCACTACCTTATACAATAAGCAATAAGCTTATCTTATGTCTTACTCTATACTTTAGAACTGACAACTTAAAAATTCACCAAGGGGTGCATGTCACTATTTTTCTAAAATATAGCATAATGAGGAGCAATATTGTATATGTGGTTTGTGGACCAGAGTTGCTTTTTAACCCCTGCCCAGTGCTGCCAACAGGAACTCCATCCACACAGTACATCAATTGCAAAATTAGTTTAAAGCTAACGTGTCACCAGGTTTGACCGATATACAGTTGTGGCCAAAAGTATTGACACCCCTGCAATTCTGTCAGATAATACACAGTTTCTTCCTGAAAATGATTGCAAACACAAATTCTTTGGTATTATTATCTTCATTTAATTTGTCTTAAATGAAAAAACACAAAAAAAATTGTCCTAAAGCCAAATTGGATATAATTCCACACCAAACATAAAAAAGGGGGTGGACAAAAGTATTGGCACTGTTCAAAAAATCATGTGATGCTTCTCTAATTTGTGTAATTAACAGCACCTGTAACTTACCTGTGGCACCTAACAGGTGTTGGCAATAACTAAATCACACTTTCAACCAGTTGACATGGATTAAAGTTGACTCAACCTCTGTCCTGTGTCCTTGTGTGTACCACATTGAGCATGGAGAAAAGAAAGAAGACCAAAGAACTGTCTGAGGACTTGAGAAACCAAATTGTGAGGAAGCATGAGCAATCTCAAGGCTACAAGTCCATCTCCAAAGATCTGAATGTTCCTGTATCTACCCTGCATAGTGTCATCAAGAAGTTTAAAGCCCATGGCACTGTGGCTAACCTCCCTAGATGTGGACGGAAAAGAAAAATTGACAAGAGACTTCAAGGCAAGATTGTGCTGATGTTGGATAACGAACCTCGACTAACATCCAAACAAGTTCAAGCTGCCCTGCAGTCCGAGGGTACAAAAGTGTCAACCCGTACTATCCGTCGGCGTCTGAATGAAAAGGTACTGTATGGTAGGAGACCCAGGAAGACCCCACTTCTTACCCCGAGACTTAAAAAAGCCAGGCTGGAGTTTGCCAAAACTTACCTGAAAAAGCCTAAAACGTTTTGGAAGAATGTTCTCTGGTCAGATGTGACAAAAGTAGAGCTTTTTGGGCAAAGACATCAACATAGAGTTTACAGGAGAAAGAAAGAGGCATTCATAGAAAAGAACACGGTCCCTACAGTAAAACATGGCAGTGGTTCCCTGATGTTTTGGGGTTGCTTTGCTGCCTCTGGCACTGGACTGCTTGACCATGTGCATGGCATTATGAAGTCTGAAGACTACCAACAAATTTTGCAGCATAATGTAGGGCCCAGTGTGAGAAAGCTGGGTCTCCCTCAGAGGTCATGGGTCTTCCAGCAGGACAATGACCCAAAACACACTTCAAAAAGCACTAGAAAATGGTTTGAAAGAAAGCACTGGAGACTTCTAAGGTGGCCAGCAATGAGTCCAGACCTGAATCCCATAGAACACCTGTGGAGAGATCTAAAAATGGCAGTTTGGAGAAGGCACCCTTCAAATATCAGGGACCTGGAGCAGTTTGCCAAAGAAGAATGGTCTAAAATTCCAGCAGAGCATTGTAAGAAACTCATTGATGGTTACCGGAAGCGGTTGGTCGCAGTTATTTTGGCTAAAGGTTGTGCAACCAAGTATTAGGCTGAGAGTGCCAATACTTTTGTCTGGCCCATTTTTGGAGTTTTGTGTGAAATGATCAATGTTTTGCTTTTTGCTTCATTCTCTTTTATGTTTTTTCATTTATACAAATTAAATGAAGAAAATAATACCAAAGAATTTGTGATTGCAATCATTTTCAGGAAGAAACTGAGTATTATCTGACAGAATTGCAGGGGTGTCAATACTTTTGGCCACAACTGTAAGTTACGGTCATCACCTTTCAGGCCTGATATACAGCATTCTACGATGCTGTATATCTGTCCCCAACCCGACCTGCAAAACAAGAAATAGACCTTTTATTATACTCCCCTGCAAGGCAGTTCGGTCCAAGGGGTGTCACTCTTTTTGGTCCAGCGTCTCCATTCTTCTTGCGATGTCGTTCTCTTTCTTGCTTTATGTGTATGACGCGTCCCTACGTCATCCCCACAGTTTCCCAGGCACCGCGCTCCTGCACAGGCGTACTTCTATGCCCTGACGAGGGCAGAGTAAAGTCCTGCAGTGCCCAGGCTCAGGTGCTTTTTGACCATTCCTGATGCCTGTGCACTGCAGTACTTTGCTCTGCCCTCAACAAGGCAGAGAAGTACATCTGCGCAGGAGCGCAATGCCGGGGAGACTGTGTGGATGACCTAGGGGCGCATCATCCACACGAGGCAAGGAGGAGGACGACATTGCAAGAAGTAGGAAGGCGTCGGACCAAGAAGAGCTACACCCCTCGGACCCAACAGCCTCGCAGGTGAGTATAACAAGTCATTTTCTTGTCTTGCAGGTCGAGTTGGGGGCAGATATACAACATTATAGAATGCTGTATATCAGGCCTGAAAGTTGGTGGTCTTATTCCATATCTGTCAAATCTGGTGACAGGTTCCCTTTAATGTTCACATAACTAAATCACAGATTTCTTTATTTTTTCATTAATCTAAAGACATTCAGCAACACCACAGAAGAACTGAGACTTGGATCCGGGGGTGATATTCATCTATCCCCTTTTCTTGTTTTTCTTTTTTTTTTTTTTTTTCCTTTCATTCCATTTTTTTGTGTGTGTGTGTTGGGACTTTCTCCTGGAAACTATTACCGGTACATAATCTATTAGAACTTTCAGTGACTTAGAACTGCAACAACTATAATAAGATTATTACCTGTGCACAGGTTTGCAATACACTCCTCTCTAAACTCGCAAAATAGAACTTTACTGTTTGGAATATATTCTAATGATAAGAGACATATACAGTATATATATATATATATATATATATATATATATATATATATATATATATATATATATATATATATATATATATATATATATAATAAATATATATATATATATATATATATTATTTATATATATATATATATATATATATATATATATATATATATATATATATATATCTCCTTGGGTAAATCTATACAAGTTAACATCTGCCATATTAAGATTATATATTGTTTCTTTCTATTCTTTAGGTTACGCTACAGGTTATAAGGTATATTATATTTAATAGTACTGTATTGTGTCGTGATACTCTATACACCTTATTTTGGCTAAACTCATTTTGGAAGTATTCTAATCCAAAATGGAGTCGTCGGGGAGAAGAGCAAGTGTTAAACATTACAACAATACTCAGTCAAGTTCAAGTGGGGATATGTCAAATCAACATAGTCCTGAAAAATCTAGATCTCCCCACAGGAAGGGGGAACAAAATTTCATGTCTGGAAGACCTTCCCACACAACCTTCATATAGCAATGCTGTTAAAAGGGGGGTAACCAGAAATCTTTACCTTCCAATTCTCAATCTAACATTCCCCCCCAAAAAGGGTAATAATAAAGGGGTATTCAAACCACCAATATTGAATGCTCCAAAAACAGAGGAAATGGATATTTCCAGTTCCTTTAAAAGAAAGGGTTTGGTCAGTCAGCAAAGCAAATTAGACCCTTCCCTCGAGGACTCGATAATTCCTCTGGATGACCACTCACCCAACGGCAGCCCTGATAGACAGAGGTTTAAGAAAGATCATACAGAACCTCCTTTACCAATAAAGATTTCGCCTCCAGCCATTAATTTAGATGATTACATTAATTCCAACAGACAAGCTACTGAGGGTTTTCTTGCCACTCTTTTTAAGTCTTTTAGTGAATCCATGAGGATAGGATTTGAGATACAAAACAAAACCCTCCAACAAACTTGTACCAGCTTTAACCTAGGATTTGAAAAAAACGAAAAACGAATTACCCTTATAGAAAAAGACACCTCTTCTCTTTCTAAACAGAATGCTTCTCTCCAAACCGAAATTTTATCCCTCAAGAATAAACTAACTGATCTTGAGGATCGGAATAGAAGAAATAATTTGAAATTGAGAGGTGTACCTGAAAGTGTTCTCCAGAAAGATCTTTTGGGATACTCTAAAAATTTGTTTAAACAACTGATCCCAAACCTTACTGATTTAGAGTTGAGCATAGATCGCATACATCGTCTCCCTCGTCCCCAGGAGATTACCAAGGATAAACCTAGAGATGTCATCCTCCGAATACATTTTTTTGAGACAAAAGAAAAGATCCTTAAAATCATCAGAGAAAGAGGGTCCTTCCCAGAGCCATTTAATAACATTAAATTATTTTCGGATTTCTCAAAGGCCACAATGGACCTAAGAAGAAGTTATAGAGAAATAACATCTAAACTGAGAGAATTACACATCCCATATAGGTGGGGGTTTCCAACTAAATTAATAGTTTGGTATAATAGTAAAAACTATCAAATTAGCTCTCCCCAGGAGGATTCTATATTTATTAACTTCCTCCTTGAGGAGATGGCCCTCAAGGACAAAGACTAAAAAGGGTCCCTTTTTCCAAATCTAAATGTAAAATTTGCCTTTTAATATTAAAAATAATTATTGTCCTCAAAACCAGAGATGTCTTTTGAGGATCTCTGCCACTAATTTTGTGTTGAAACCCCCTTGTAGGTGAGACCCATTTACTTGGTGTCCTCCAAGAGAACCTTTTTAAGGTTCACAATTTTTTGAACATTTTTGACAGGTTATAGTGAGGTTAACTATTCTCTGCTTAGTTTTGTATTTATTTGTATTTAAATGCCGATGAAGATTCTTTCATACAACGTTCGGGGCATTAATAGCCCAAACAAAATATTTTCTATCTGGAAGGAAATCAATCTTGCTAATGCGGAAATTATTTGTTTTCAGGAGGTAAGGCTAATAGAAGATAATTGCCAGGTCTTCCATCATAAGAAGTTTCCCCATTCTTTTAAGTCGCTGCATTAAAAAAAAAATAGCCGGAGTCATTACAATGGTAAATGGCATTGTTCCCTTTCAGCTGGTGGTTCCACATCTTGGCTTGCTTAGTGAATAACCAGCCTTGCACAGTGGTAAATGTTTTTATCAAAAGTCCATAAATAGTAGAGTGCATACCTCACAATAGTCATGTCAAACCAACTTCCTCATTAAAAATAAATAAATGAAGAAAAACGAGGTTATGAGCATTAATTAAAATGTAATATTTAATGACAACAATTAAAATAATAAATACAACAGGAAAAACCTCTTAATAAAAAAGAAGCTGGGAACAGAGACTCTGCGCGAGTAATGTGCAAATAAGCAATGGCTATGAGGCTAACTGTACCAATATACACACAAACTGCACTTATACAAAATAAAGAAAAGGATAGGAAAATGTAAAAGGACTAATGTGGAAATAAAAAATCTCCTACATATTCCATGGCTATATAAGCCTATAAAAAATTCCCATACCTAGATGAAATAGGAAAGAAAGTGCATAGTGCTAATGAAAAACTGGACAGTGCCTCCAAAAAAGTCCCAAGTAATGTTACTTACATCAATGTAACCTCGCAGCAGAGAGTGTCCCACAGCGACCCCGACAGCGCCGTTTCGCCAAACTGGCTTCCTCACATAAGGGGCGTAAGTGTCTAAAGCCTGCTGCTCTACCCTATAAATATCAGATGCACAGCTGATTTAGGCGTCCGTATAATGGGGAAAACAGTCGCGCATGCGCCCGCAATATGACGCCAACAGGAATGTCGGAACTTCCAATGCTCTGCGCCTGGAACGCGAGCGTGACACGCTTCGCTCTCCCCTGTGCGCAGAGCAGGAAGTTACCATGACGTCATCGGCCCACGCATGCGCAGCCCATACACGGAGGCTACGGGAGAAGAGGAAAGGAGTGCCGATAAGTATCTCGAACTCAGTAAGGAGGCAGGATAGGATATGGGTTAGAAACAAACCCACTAGAGGGGCTATGTAAAATAGAAACTAGTAAAAGTGCATACCAACCAATAATTGTATATAACAACAAGATGTGACATAATAAATAATTAATAAATTAATTGATTACAAAAAATATGCTAATATAACTATATAATTACTAATAAACGTGAAAAATGTATAATATAAATATTAATAAAATCTATACATATATACACATAATTAATCTCCATATATCTTAATAATAAATAAAACTACAACATATTGAAGTAAACAAGTGTTCAAATAATATAATAAATAATTGAATATATCAAAAATACCCATGTACAGAAGAAAAAGTGTATAATTAATAAAACATACAGTAAGAATTACAATAGACCCCAACATATTTTATTACATAAACATAATCCTATAGAAGGCTCAACTCTTCATTTTTCTCAATTCCTATTCATTGTTAACTATATTATTTTCTTCTCTCAGTTTTCTTGCTCTCGCCAACTTCAGCCAAACAGAAAAGAAGCTTGATGATATCAGAAAACAAAATGCCATAAGGTAAGCAGCTGCCAGAAATGTTCTAAATCACTAGATATAAAACATGAAACAAACATAATAATTAACCAACATTTAGACACATACAAACACAATTAAAAGACTGCAAGAATGAAAGAATATATACTAATGCATAGTAAACAATAAATAAATAAATAAAAAACTATGAGCAAAAAACCGTAATTCCCAAAAAGATCAAATGATGAACAGAACGCCAATGAGATGAATAAAAAACTGGAAGAGATACAAATACTAAATGATATCGCTATAGAAAAGAATTAAAACCCAATGTCTCATTAAGGCCCTGTGGCGCCAAAGTTCCCAGTAAATAGATCCACTTACTTTCTTTTTGGGCGAGAGCCTTTGCCAAATTCCCCCCTCTAATATCCAAATGGATCTGATCAATGGCCTGAATCTTAAGTCCCTTAGGGTCAGATTTGTGATACGTCTTGAAATGCCTGGGCAGTGTTTTCAAAGTACTAAGATCATCCACAGTTATCGATTTTTCAATGTCTAGCACATGTTCCCTTGTTCTTACCCGTAGTTCTCGTGTAGTTAAACCAATATAAACTTTTTTACACGGGCAATGGGCATGATATATCACACCTTTCGATGTACAGGTGAGCCTCTTACGTATCTCAAAAATCCTTGAACCATCAAAATTAAAAAAGGAACTACTTTTGAAAAGGTTACAACATCCTTTACACATTTTGCAAGGGAAAAAAACGTTACCTTTAGGATCAGCCGACTTGTGACCACCAACCGAGTAATGACTATGTACAAGAAGATCTTTCAGATTCCTAGATCTTCTCGGAACCATCAGAGGATGACTCGGAAGGATTTTATTCAAAGTAGGATCCGACAATAAAATACTCCAATGCTTGTGCATAATATCCGATAGCTGTGGCCATTGCTTGTTAAATTTGGAAATGAACCTCACTTCATTTTTGGCATCAATATCATCAGTTTTCCGCCTATTCCCATATAGCAAGCTATCTCTGGAAACTCCCGCTGCTTTTTTAAGTCCTCTTTTAATTTGTCGATTACTATATCCTCTATCACAAAATCTTCTAGCCAAGTCAGAAGCTTGATTCTCATAGTCCTCAGATGTAGTACAAATTCTCTTGATTCTGAGAAACTGTCCAATTGGTATACCGTTGATAGTAGACCTATGGTGTGCAGAAGAAGCATGTAACAACGTATTAGATGCCGTAGGTTTCCTAAAGACATCCGTAATAATTTTGCCATCCTCTAGTGCCAAAATATTCAGATCCAAAAACTCAACTTTTCTACCAAAATTGTACGTGAGCTTGATATTGAAAGGATTCTGATTCAGCTTGGTCATAACCAATGGCAATTTATCAACAGAATCTTCCCAAATAAAAAGGATGTCGTCAATATAACGACTCCACCCCTGTATAGCTCGACTGTCCCAATCTTCCTCTTGAAAAATGCGCCGCTCCCAGTACCCCATAAACAAATTTGCATAAGCCGGGGCACAAGTGGCCCCCATGGCAGTACCCTGTTGTTGAATAAATATCTCTTTGTTGAAACTAAATACATTGTGTTCCAATATGAACTTCAGCAAAGTTAGAAGAAGCTCAATTAATGCGGGTTCCATATTGCTCTCATAGAGGTAATGGGAAACTGCCTCCAGACCATCATTGTGTCTAATGGAGGAATACAAAGCCTCCACATCAGCGGTAACTAAGACCGCTCCTTTTTCCAAATGCAACGAGTCTAATCTCTGTAACATCATAGTGGTGTCTTTAATGTAGGAAGGCAATGCCTGTACCAATGGTTGCAAATAGTAATCCACAACAGTACACACTATTTCACAAAGACTCCCATTCCCTGCCACTATGGGCCTCCCTGGTGGATCCGTTGGGCACT
The DNA here is from genome assembly GCF_051348905.1 of Ranitomeya variabilis. Classification (NCBI taxonomy): domain Eukaryota; kingdom Metazoa; phylum Chordata; class Amphibia; order Anura; family Dendrobatidae; genus Ranitomeya; species Ranitomeya variabilis. The sequence goes on from NC_135232.1 coordinate 641,611,920, forward strand.
TATGCAATTTCGGAAGTAAATAGAATGTAGCCATTTTAGGGTGTAATTTACTAACAACATCTACCAATTTTTTGGGAATGATGCCGTCATCAAAGGCGGATTCAAGAATACAAACTAGTTCTTGCTGGAATTTAGTAAGGGGGTTATAACATAACTTCTTGTAACAACTATTGTCGCCCAATATTTTGTATGCCTGCTTCTCATACATCTTACAGGGCCATAACACAGTGTTACCCCCTTTATCCGCCTGTTTAATGACGACATCCTTCATAGTTTGCAATTCTTTAAGTGCCTTATTCTCACTAACACTCAAATTAGAAATCCAATGAGGGACAATTGGCAAACTCTCAACTTCTTTTGTCACCATTTTAACAAAAATATCCACTGCCGAACATGCAAATTTGTTTATGGGGTACTGGGAGCGGCGCATTTTTCAAGAGGAAGATTGGGACAGTCGAGCTATACAGGGGTGGAGTCGTTATATTGACGACATCCTTTTTATTTGGGAAGATTCTGTTGATAAATTGCCATTGGTTATGACCAAGCTGAATCAGAATCCTTTCAATATCAAGCTCACGTACAATTTTGGTAGAAAAGTTGAGTTTTTGGATCTGAATATTTTGGCACTAGAGGATGGCAAAATTATTACGGATGTCTTTAGGAAACCTACGGCATCTAATACGTTGTTACATGCTTCTTCTGCACACCATAGGTCTACTATCAACGGTATACCAATTGGACAGTTTCTCAGAATCAAGAGAATTTGTACTACATCTGAGGACTATGAGAATCAAGCTTCTGACTTGGCTAGAAGATTTTGTGATAGAGGATATAGTAATCGACAAATTAAAAGAGGACTTAAAAAAGCAGCGGGAGTTTCCAGAGATAGCTTGCTATATGGGAATAGGCGGAAAACTGATGATATTGATGCCAAAAATGAAGTGAGGTTCATTTCCAAATTTAACAAGCAATGGCCACAGCTATCGGATATTATGCACAAGCATTGGAGTATTTTATTGTCGGATCCTACTTTGAATAAAATCCTTCCGAGTCATCCTCTGATGGTTCCGAGAAGATCTAGGAATCTGAAAGATCTTCTTGTACATAGTCATTACTCGGTTGGTGGTCACAAGTCGGCTGATCCTAAAGGTAACGTTTTTTTCCCTTGCAAAATGTGTAAAGGATGTTGTAACCTTTTCAAAAGTAGTTCCTTTTTTAATTTTGATGGTTCAAGGATTTTTGAGATACGTAAGAGGCTCACCTGTACATCGAAAGGTGTGATATATCATGCCCATTGCCCGTGTAAAAAAGTTTATATTGGTTTAACTACACGAGAACTACGGGTAAGAACAAGGGAACATGTGCTAGACATTGAAAAATCGATAACTGTGGATGATCTTAGTACTTTGAAAACACTGCCCAGGCATTTCAAGACGTATCACAAATCTGACCCTAAGGGACTTAAGATTCAGGCCATTGATCAGATCCATTTGGATATTAGAGGGGGGAATTTGGCAAAGGCTCTCGCCCAAAAAGAAAGTAAGTGGATCTATTTACTGGGAACTTTGGCGCCACAGGGCCTTAATGAGACATTGGGTTTTAATTCTTTTCTATAGCGATATCATTTAGTATTTGTATCTCTTCCAGTTTTTTATTCATCTCATTGGCGTTCTGTTCATCATTTGATCTTTTTGGGAATCACGGTTTTTTGCTCATAGTTTTTTATTTATTTATTTATTGTTTACTATGCATCTATAATATAACGCTGGGAGCGTCACTCTGTCCGAAGCCTTTATAGACTGCGCAAGCGCAAGCGCCGGCGCAGTCTGGACCCCACAGAGTGACGCTCCCAGGAGATCGCGGTATGCGTAAGCACTGAACGCACACCGCGATCTCCAACGGAGAAGCGGGGATGAGCCACGGAGCCAGGAGGGTGAGTATATTTACCTGTCCTCCGTTCCACCGCTGCGCGCGAGCCTCCGTCCTCCACATCCTCTGCCTGAGACGTTCAGTTCAGAGGGCACGATGACGCGCTTAATGCGCGCCGCCCTCTGACTGAACAGTCACAGCCAGAGGACAGGACCCGGAAGACAGACCGGCGCGCAGCAGTGGAACGGGAGGACAGGTAAATATAGCAAGTGCCGGGGGCCTGAGCTAGCGGCGACCCCGGCACCTGACCCCCACAGCGCGCCGGTGTCCCCGCCTGCTCAGGCCCCCAGCAGAGCCACGCACAGCCCCCCGCAGTCAGCAGAGCCACGCACAGCCCCCCGCAGTCAGCAGAGCTACGCACAGCCCCCCGCAGTCAGCAGAGCCACGCACAACCCCCCGCAGTCAGCAGAGCCACGCACAGCCCCCCGCAGTCAGCAGAGCCACGCACAGCCCCCCGCAGTCAGCAGAGCCACGCACAGCCCCCCGCAGTCAGCAGAGCCACGCACAGCCGCCCGCAGTGCCACACACAGCCCCCCGCAGTCAGCAGAGCCACGCACAGCCGCCCGCAGTCAGCAGAGCCACGCACAGCCGCCCGCAGTCAGCAGAGCCACGCACAGCCGCCCGCAGTCAGCAGAGCCACGCACAGCCGCCCGCAGTCAGCAGAGCCACGCACAGCCGCCCGCAGTCAGCAGAGCCACGCACAGCCGCCCGCAGTCAGCAGAGCCACGCACAGCCGCCCGCAGTCAGCAGAGCCACGCACAGCCGCCCGCAGTCAGCAGAGCCACGCACAGCCGCCCGCAGTCAGCAGAGCCACGCACAGCCGCCCGCAGTCAGCAGAGCCACGCACAGCCGCCCGCAGTCAGCAGAGCCACGCACAGCCGCCCGCAGTCAGCAGAGCCACGCACAGCCGCCCGCAGTCAGCAGAGCCACGCACAGCCGCCCGCAGTCAGCAGAGCCACGCACAGCCGCCCGCAGTCAGCAGAGCCACGCACAGCCGCCCGCAGTCAGCAGAGCCACGCACAGCCTCCCGCAGTCAGCAGAGCCACGCACAGCCTCCCGCAGTCAGCAGAGCCACGCACAGCCGCCCGCAGTCAGCAGAGCCACGCACAGCCGCCCGCAGTCAGCAGAGCCACGCACAGCCGCCCGCAGTCAGCAGAGCCACGCACAGCCGCCCGCAGTCAGCAGAGCCACGCACAGCCGCCCGCAGTCAGCAGAGCCACGCACAGCCGCCCGCAGTCAGCAGAGCCACGCACAGCCGCCCGCAGTCAGCAGAGCCACGCACAGCCGCCCGCAGTCAGCAGAGCCACGCACAGCCGCCCGCAGTCAGCAGAGCCACGCACAGCCGCCCGCAGTCAGCAGAGCCACGCACAGCCGCCCGCAGTCAGCAGAGCCACGCACAGCCGCCCGCAGTCAGCAGAGCCACGCACAGCCGCCCGCAGTCAGCAGAGCCACGCACAGCCGCCCGCAGTCAGCAGAGCCACGCACAGCCGCCCGCAGTCAGCAGAGCCACGCACAGCCGCCCGCAGTCAGCAGAGCCACGCACAGCCGCCCGCAGTCAGCAGAGCCACGCACAGCCGCCCGCAGTCAGCAGAGCCACGCACAGCCGCCCGCAGTCAGCAGAGCCACGCACAGCCGCCCGCAGTCAGCAGAGCCACGCACAGCCGCCCGCAGTCAGCAGAGCCACGCACAGCCGCCCGCAGTCAGCAGAGCCACGCACAGCCGCCCGCAGTCAGCAGAGCCACGCACAGCCGCCCGCAGTCAGCAGAGCCACGCACAGCCGCCCGCAGTCAGCAGAGCCACGCACAGCCGCCCGCAGTCAGCAGAGCCACGCACAGCCGCCCGCAGTCAGCAGAGCCACGCACAGCCGCCCGCACTCAGCAGAGCCACGCACAGCCGCCCGCACTCAGCAGAGCCACGCACAGCCGCCCGCACTCAGCAGAGCCACGCACAGCCGCCCGCACTCAGCAGAGCCACGCACAGCCGCCCGCACTCAGCAGAGCCACGCACAGCCGCCCGCACTCAGCAGAGCCACGCACAGCCGCCCGCACTCAGCAGAGCCACGCACAGCCGCCCGCACTCAGCAGAGCCACGCACAGCCGCCCGCACTCAGCAGAGCCACGCACAGCCGCCCGCACTCAGCAGAGCCACGCACAGCCGCCCGCACTCAGCAGAGCCACGCACAGCCGCCCGCACTCAGCAGAGCCACGCACAGCCGCCCGCACTCAGCAGAGCCACGCACAGCCGCCCGCACTCAGCAGAGCCACGCACAGCCGCCCGCACTCAGCAGAGCCACGCACAGCCGCCCGCACTCAGCAGAGCCACGCACAGCCGCCCGCAGTCAGCAGAGCCACGCACAGCCGCCCGCAGTCAGCAGAGCCACGCACAGCCGCCCGCAGTCAGCAGAGCCACGCACAGCCGCCCGCAGTCAGCAGAGCCACGCACAGCCGCCCGCAGTCAGCAGAGCCACGCACAGCCGCCCGCAGTCAGCAGAGCCACGCACAGCCGCCCGCAGTCAGCAGAGCCACGCACAGCCGCCCGCAGTCAGCAGAGCCACGCACAGCCGCCCGCAGTCAGCAGAGCCACGCACAGCCGCCCGCAGTCAGCAGAGCCACGCACAGCCGCCCGCAGTCAGCAGAGCCACGCACAGCCGCCCGCAGTCAGCAGAGCCACGCACAGCCGCCCGCAGTCAGCAGAGCCACGCACAGCCGCCCGCAGTCAGCAGAGCCACGCACAGCCGCCCGCAGTCAGCAGAGCCACGCACAGCCGCCCGCAGTCAGCAGAGCCACGCACAGCCGCCCGCAGTCAGCAGAGCCACGCACAGCCGCCCGCAGTCAGCAGAGCCACGCACAGCCGCCCGCAGTCAGCAGAGCCACGCACAGCCGCCCGCAGTCAGCAGAGCCACGCACAGCCGCCCGCAGTCAGCAGAGCCACGCACAGCCGCCCGCAGTCAGCAGAGCCACGCACAGCCGCCCGCAGTCAGCAGAGCCACGCACAGCCGCCCGCAGTCAGCAGAGCCACGCACAGCCGCCCGCAGTCAGCAGAGCCACGCACAGCCGCCCGCAGTCAGCAGAGCCACGCACAGCCGCCCGCAGTCAGCAGAGCCACGCACAGCCGCCCGCAGTCAGCAGAGCCACGCACAGCCGCCCGCAGTCAGCAGAGCCACGCACAGCCGCCCGCACTCAGCAGAGCCACGCACAGCCGCCCGCACTCAGCAGAGCCACGCACAGCCGCCCGCACTCAGCAGAGCCACGCACAGCCGCCCGCACTCAGCAGAGCCACGCACAGCCGCCCGCACTCAGCAGAGCCACGCACAGCCGCCCGCACTCAGCAGAGCCACGCACAGCCGCCCGCACTCAGCAGAGCCACGCACAGCCGCCCGCACTCAGCAGAGCCACGCACAGCCGCCCGCACTCAGCAGAGCCACGCACAGCCGCCCGCACTCAGCAGAGCCACGCACAGCCGCCCGCACTCAGCAGAGCCACGCACAGCCGCCCGCAGTCAGCAGAGCCACGCACAGCCGCCCGCAGTCAGCAGAGCCACGCACAGCCGCCCGCAGTCAGCAGAGCCACGCACAGCCGCCCGCAGTCAGCAGAGCCACGCACAGCCGCCCGCAGTCAGCAGAGCCACGCACAGCCGCCCGCAGTCAGCACAGCCGCCCGCAGTCAGCACAGCCGCCCGCAGTCAGCACAGCCGCCCGCACTCAGCACAGCCGCCCGCACTCAGCACAGCCGCCCGCACTCAGCACAGCCGCACTCGGGCAGTAGAGCCGGAGAGAGAAAGATGGGAGCAACATATGGCAGAATGGAAACAGGAACAGGCAGAATGGGGGCGCGGGATGGGAGCAGCACATGACAGAATGATTGCGCACGATGGGAGCAGCACATGACAGGATGGGGGTGCAGGATGGGAGCACATGACAGGATGGGGCGCAGGATGGGAGCAGCACATGACAGGATGGGAGCAGCACATGACAGAATGGGGGCACACACATGACAGGATGGGGGTGTAGGATGGAGCAGCATATGACAGGATGGGGGCGCAGGATGGGAGCACATGACAGGATGGGGACGAAGGATTGAGCAGCACATGACAGGATGGGGGCGCAGGATGGAGGAGCACATGACAGGATGGGGGCGCAGGATGGAGCAGCACATGACAGGATGGGGCCGCAGGATGGAGGAGCACATGACAGGATGGGGACGCAGGATGGAGCAGCACATGACAGGATGGTGACCATATACCAATATAAATGCTCGCCACCCGGGCGTAGAACGGGTTCAATAGCTAGTTAGTATATATTCTTTCATTCTTGCAGTCTTTTAATTGTGTTTGTATGTGTCTAAATGTTGGTTAATTATTATGTTTGTTTCATGTTTTATATCTAGTGATTTAGAACATTTCTGGCAGCTGCTTACCTTATGGCATTTTGTTTTCTGATATCATCAAGCTTCTTTTCTGTTTGGCTGAAGTTGGCGAGAGCAAGAAAACTGAGAGAAGAAAATAATATAGTTAACAATGAATAGGAATTGAGAAAAATGAAGAGTTGAGCCTTCTATAGGATTATGTTTATGTAATAAAATATGTTGGGGTCTATTGTAATTCTTACTGTATGTTTTATTAATTATACACTTTTTCTTCTGTACATGGGTATTTTTGATATATTCAATTATTTATTATATTATTTGAACACTTGTTTACTTCAATATGTTGTAGTTTTATTTATTATTAGGATATATGGAGATTAATTATGTGTATATATGTATAGATTTTATTAATATTTATATTATACATTTTTCACGTTTATTAGTAATTATATAGTTATATTAGCATATTTTTTGTAATCAATTAATTTATTAATTATTTATTATTATGTCACATCTTGTTGTTATATACAATTATTGGTTGGTATGCACTTTTACTAGTTTCTATTTTACATAGCCCCTCTAGTGGGTTTGTTTCTAACCCATATCCTATCCTGCCTCCTTACTAAGTTCGAGATACTTATCGGCACTCCTTTCCTCTTCTCCCGTAGCCTCCGTGTATGGGCTGCGCATGCGTGGGCCGATGACGTCATGGTAACTTCCTGCTCTGCGCACAGGGGAGAGCGAAGCGTGTCACGCTCGCGTTCCAGGCGCAGAGCATTGGAAGTTCCGACATTCCTGTTGGCGTCATATTGCGGGCGCATGCGCGACTGTTTTCCCCATTATACGGACGCCTAAATCAGCTGTGCATCTGATATTTATAGGGTAGAGCAGCAGGCTTTAGACACTTACGCCCCTTATGTGAGGAAGCCAGTTTGGCGAAACGGCGCTGTCGGGGTCGCTGTGGGACACTCTCTGCTGCGAGGTTACATTGATGTAAGTAACATTACTTGGGACTTTTTTGGAGGCACTGTCCAGTTTTTCATTAGCACTATGCACTTTCTTTCCTATTTCATCTAGGTATGGGAATTTTTTATAGGCTTATATAGCCATGGAATATGTAGGAGATTTTTTATTTCCACATTAGTCCTTTTACATTTTCCTATCCTTTTCTTTATTTTGTATAAGTGCAGTTTGTGTGTATATTGGTACAGTTAGCCTCATAGCCATTGCTTATTTGCACATTACTCGCGCAGAGTCTCTGTTCCCAGCTTCTTTTTTATTAAGAGGTTTTTCCTGTTGTATTTATTATTTTAATTGTTGTCATTAAATATTACATTTTAATTAATGCTCATAACCTCGTTTTTCTTCATTTATTTATTTTTAATGAGGAAGTTGGTTTGACAGTGGTAAATGTGTATGCTCCTAATAAGAATCAAATTTCCTTTTTAAATAAACTATTAAAAAAGTTGATAAGATCAAAATAGGAGACACTATTTGGGTCGGCGATTTTAACATCGTTCCAGATAGTTCCATGGACTCTTCATCTCTAGTACGTCATAAATCACCGGTTTTAAAAAAATGGCTGATCAATAATGAATTATTTGCCATTTTTAGATGTCTTAATTCTTCCTCTCATGAATTTTTACACTTTTCTGAGGTACATCAGATGTCCTCTCGCATAGATTTGGTCTTATCAAATATCTTCACCCTCCCCAAATTTGAGTATTCAATTCCTTAAAAAATCCTTATCTGATCATACCCCAGTGTTAGTGGAATTGTTACTAGGTCCTTCCCTTGGCAACAGATATTTATGGAAGTGTAACCCAACCCTATTCAAGATACCTGAATATAAACAAGAAATAGAATCTCTTCTATCCAATTACTTCAAAGAAAATACAACTAATAATATAGACCCTTTCACATTATGGAATGCTCACAAGGCCGTCCTAAGAGGCGGACTTATTCAATTGGCAGCTAGGTATGAAAAGAAAAACGGAAAAAATAGTAGATTTGCAGAACCAAATACACTTTAAAGAATCACAGCAAAATAATTTGCAAGTTCCCTCCCCAAATATACAAACAGAAATTCTAGAGTTAAGGCAAAAACTAAAATCTGAAATCCTACAAGAATATGACTGTCATAAAAGCTTCAAAGTTCAAGGTGTACACCTCCTTGAATAAACCTAACAGGTACATGCTAGCAAAAATAAAAAAGGATCGGATTAACAATAGAATTTCTAAAATTATTGCTCCCTCGGGTAAGGTTTTGATTCACCCAAAAGATATCGTTAAATCATTTGCTGATTTTTTTAATAGTCTGATAACCTAAAAAATGATCCAAATTCCCCTTGTATTGATCCAGGGGATTGGGGCAGGAAAAAGGCTAGGATCTCCTTAGATATTCTATGTAAACATAAACGCAATGGTGGGGCTGGGTTACCAAATTTCTATACTTATTATTTAGCCTCATTAGTTAAACAAACTTGATATTGGTTTGAAGGCAGATCTTATCCAGCCTGGTTTCAAATTGAAAATGAAATGAAAAGCCCCCAGTCTATTGAACACATCTTTTTCAGCTTTTTATTTCGCAGACAGCAGGGGGAATCCTCTCATCCTATTTTAGAGCTGTTATTCAGGCTTGGAGGTTATTGCTCAAACCTTCAAGGAAGAACTTTAACAGAACAAATATTGAAGTTTCCTATTCAACTATTATCCACGATTTATAATTTTTCACTATCCGATTCCTGGAGTAAGTCAGGAATTAAAAAGATTGGTAATATATATGATGGAATTAAATTCCTCACTTTTAGTGAGTTAAAAATAAAATATAATCTTTCCTCTTCTGAATTAATCCCTTATATAATTTCAAAAGAAGGTGTTCAGAAACTACTAGGTAGCAAACCTCTTGACCTAGATATTCTCGTTTTACTACTGTGCAATATTAAAAATAAAAATATATGGAGCCTAAGCAACATCTATAGAATTTTCAATAAAGATGGTGTTGGTTTCAAAAATGTTTACTTGAAGAGGTGAGAATCTGACCTCAATAAATCCTTTCAGGCTGAGAGCTGGGACAATGCTATTAAGACCACTTACAAATCCACCATTTCGTTAGCTTTACATGAGTCCTACTTTAAGGTAATTACTAGGTGGTATTATACCCCAATTAGATTAGCACACATAATTCCAGATTATTCACCAACTTGCTGGAGGAAATGTGGCCACCAAGTTAATTTATATAATCTTTTATGGAGTTGCCCGAAGGTAAAACTTCTATGGTCAAAAGTTTCTAATTATATTAATTCACTCACTGATAATTTTGTGCTTACACCACAAAGAGCTCTTTTTTCCCTGGACATGGAAATAGTTGACCCTCAGGTTAAATTCATTATCATTCATATATTTCTTGTTGTCAAATATATGTTAGCGCTTTGGTGGAATAAGCCAGATCTCCCTAAATTTGAAGACATTATAGATCAAATTCACCAACACAATTTTTTGGAGTGGCGATTCGCTGTAAATAAGAGTGGTATTAAAAATTTCTTGAAAAAATGGAAGATTTGGATTGATAAATTCTATACTCCTTAACCTCCTAATAGATTTTCAAATAAAATAAATAATTGTAATTTACTTGTCCTTCCAAAATATCGCACTCCTTTAAATGCATTTATGCGTTTTGTTGCTGTTGAACTATTGTATTACATTTGGTTCTCTAGTTTTTTTTGTTTTCTTTAATTGTATCCCTTTCCATTTCCTCTCCCTATTCTTCACTGTTATATTTTCCCTCCCCTATTCCCAATTCCTGGTTTTTATTAAAAAAATTAATAAAAAATATTTTAAAAGAAAATAGAAATTTTGTGTCAGCTTTGTATCTCTTGTCTTGTAGAACATCCTGGAGCTTACTCTGTATGACCGAGACCTAATGGTGGATGACGAGCTCTCTTCAGTAGTATTTGACGTAGGAAACATTAAACCTGGCCACACCACTAAGCGAGTCTTTAAACTCAACCCAAAGGTATGTTCAATGAGCATAGACCCCTGTTTTTAACTTGTGACAATATGAATCCCTGTTTCAGAAATACTGTCAATATTTGTTTTTAGGCCAAAAATCAAATATCACACAAGTTTTTTTTGTGTTGTTTTTTCAAATTAGATGAGTATTTTATTCATTTCTTAGGATAAAGAGGTCTTGGAAATTGAATTTCACATTGAAGAAAGGTATGAGATACATAATAATTGTTACCCTATAGATATAGGGGTTGTACTATAGTTTCTAATATGCAAATATCTTTCAACAGCCCGGACCCTCCCAGTGAAATAATCACCAATGGTGTCTTAGTGGTGAGTTTGTTAAATCTTTCCATTAATAATTTTACTTTTTTTTATTTTTATTTTAATTTATTTCACATATTGTGCTTCTCAAAAGGTCATAAGACATTTGGGGGCCTTTCAACATTTACATTTTTAATACTTGATTTCCCTTGCTGGGAGGGTAGAATGAAGTTGTTGACGGGTCAAGAAGCAAGAGTATAGAATATTGTCAGCTTTGGTAGTTGGTAACTTTGGTTAGAGCAGTTTCAGTGGAGTAATGGGGTTAGTGTGCCAGTACTAAACACCACTTACTGTATAGTATTTACACAAGAAAATCCCATCCCCGGTTATTTTGACCTCTACTGTGGGCAAAATGTTTAAGAGTTTTCCAAGCGATGCTATCTTAGAGGACAAAAGAAAATGTGATGTTTAGCTGTGGAGGGCATGAATAACCAGTCTGTTGATCTCCTACATCCCTTCCTCCTTTATTTGAAATGTGTGTACTTGTTCAGAATTTGAGCAATAGTGGTATCATTGGTAATTAAATCAATCTATGGGAAATCTGGTTGTTACTATTCTTTTACTGATCAGCCTATTCTGAAGCCTTGCTTGTTCCTCGTATGTACTTTTCTACTTCAGGTGCTCTTATGTGTTCTAGTGTTTAAAATTCTTATGGACTGATAGTGTCTTTTTCACAATAGTTACATTTTTCTGCACGAGACACAATTAAACAGTTCAATACAAAACACGTTATGAAGAGTTTAAGCTCTGGTTATTAGTTATACCCAGTTAATAAACGACAGTAGGACTGACAGAGAGCGTGCTGCTCTAGGCTCTGTGTTAGTCCCATAGACTAGGTTCAGATTTGCGTTCAGGAGGGCTGCGGATGGCTGCGTACTTCCTCCCTTCTTCCTCCCTGAAGCTCCGCCTATGCTCCGCCTACTCTGCATGCGTCCTGCATACCTATCTTTATATTGGGTACGCAGGGACAGGCATTGTATGCAGATGCGTCCACATGCGGCGATTTGACGTGTGCAGGGACCGCACGGAAACCCAAAGTTTGCGTTTTCGTGCGGTCGCCGCACACGTCAAATCGCTGCATGCGAACGCATCAGCATACAACGCATGTCCCTGCGTACCCAATGTAAAAGATAGGTACGCAGGACGCTTACAGAAGTAGACGAAGTGTAGACAGAGCTTCAGGGAGGAAGTGCGCAGCCATCCGCAGCCCTTCTGAACGCAAATCTGAACCTAGCCTAAGACGGAAGTTTTGATGCACGAGTGTTATTCCATACTGGCTGTTGGTGGAGGTCTAATGCCCCTCGATGAAATGCCATTGATGCTCCATTGAGAATTTCTGCATACATGTTAATTTTGTTATAATCACATTATCCCATTTCCTGTGCTAATTACAACAAAACAGAATTGGGAATATATTGAGAATCTTGTGTGTTTCAAATTATTTTGTTGCTTTCAGGCTCATCCGTGTGTATGTGTGGAAGGAAAAATAAAGTATGATGAAAATAAAGAGAATGGTAAGATGATATTAAACAACAATGATTTGCTTATCCTATTTGAAGCATTTTTCATTCTGGTTGTAAGAAAGGGGAGAATCTTAAAAAAAAAAAAAAAAATAAAAAAAAAAAATCCTGAATTCTGACTGCTACAGAGATTTAAACGATATTCACTTTAATGTTGGGCACTGTGTGATTATTTTCAGAGATGGCAGGAACAGTATCATAAGCTATTTACTAAAATGTAGATAATAACAGATCGGCAATATTTTAGCCTTTTTTTCCCTTTTTAAGGCTATATGCACACGTTGCGGAATGGGGTGCAGAAATTTCTGCACAAAATCTGCATCTCCTGGCAGAAATTGCAGGTGCAGATTTGCCGTGGATTTTGTGCGGTTTTTATGCAGAATTGATGCAGATTTTGTGCGGATTTTCTGCAGTTTTTACCACTGCGGATTTCTATAATGGAAGGGTGCAGAAACGCTGCAGATCCGCACAAAAGAAGTGACATGCACTTCTTTTAAATCCACAGCGTTTCCGCACGGATTTTTCCGCACCATGTGCACAGCTTTTTTTTTTTCACTATTGATTTACATTGTACTGTAAATCACAGTGCGGATCTGCAGCTTTTCTGCGCAGAAAAATCCTCTGCGGATCTAAGTCCGCATCGTGTGCACATAGCCTAAAGCACTGCCCATTGTTTAGTACACCTTCAGAGACTCCAAAAGTATTTGTTCCAGTGCTAAACAAGGAGGAGGGGCCCTTTTTTTAAATCATTAAATTATTGCAGTTTGGTTAAAAGTGGCTAATAATGCCATGTCTAGCAACTTTCTGAAAATCATCATCACCCCTTGTACTTGCATATAATAAATATACAGTAAAGGAAATAATTATTTGATCCCTTGCTGATTTTGTAAGTTTGCTCTCTGACAAAGACATAAACAGTTTATAATTTTAAGGTTAGGTTAATTTTAACATTGAGAGATAGAATATCAAAAAATAAAATCCAGAAAATCTCATTGTATAAATTATATTATTTATTATTATACATTTTTATAGCGCCATTTATTCCATGGCGCTTTACATGTGAAAAGGGGGCAAATATAGACAAATACAATTAAACATGAGCAAAAAACAAGGCACACAGGTACATAAGGAGGGAGGACCCTGCTCGCGAGGGCTCACAGTCTGCAGGGGATGGGTGAGGATACACTAGGAGAGGGTTCAGTAGGTTGAGGATCACTGCAGGCTGTAGGCTTGTCAGAAGGGGTGAGTCTTCAGGTTTTTTTTAAGGTTTCTATGGTAGGCGAGCGTCTGATGTGTTGTGGTAGAGAGTTCCAGAGTATGGGGGAAGCACGGGAGAAGTCTTGGATAAGGTTGTGGGAAGAAGAGATGAGAGGGGAGTAGAGAAGGAGATCTTGAGAGGATCGGAGGTTGCGTGTAGGTAAGTACCAGGAGACCATGTCACAGATGTATGGAAGAGAAAGGTTGTGGATGGCTTTGTATGAAATTGTAAGGGTTTTGAACTGGAGTCTCTGGGCGATAGGAAGCCAGTGAAGGGCTTGGCATGGGGAGAGGCTGGGGAATAGCGGGGAGACAGGTAGATTAGTCAGACAGCAGAGTGTAGGATGGATTGGAGTGGTGCCAGAGTGCTAGAGGGGAGGCCAGAGAGTAAGAGGTTGCAGTAGTCAGTCAAGGCGGGAGATAAGGGCATGCACTAGTGTTTTTGTGGTGTCGCGGTCAAGGATTGCTCGGATCTGGGAGATATTTTTGAGTTTGAGACGGCAGGAGGAGGCAAGGGCTTGGATATGTGGCTTGAAAGAGAGGGCAGAGTTGAGGAACACCCCGAGGCACTGGGCGTGGGACTGGGGAAAGTAAGCAGCCATTGATATTGATAGGTAGGTCTGGTGGAGGGGTAGAGTAAGATGGGGGAAAGATGATGAATTCTGTTTTGTCCATGTTCAGTTTTAGAAAGCAAGTAGAAAAGAGGGCCGAGATAGCAGACAGACAGTGTGTGATTTTGGTAAGTAAGGAGGTGAGGTCAGGTCCGGATAGGTAGATCTGTGTGTCATCGGTGTAGAGATGAATGATACTGCATACCGTGGGATTCTATGAGCTGTGTCAGGCCAAAGGTGTAGATGGAGAAGAGTAGGGGTCCTAGAACAGAGCCTTGAGGAACACCGATAGACAAGACAAGGGGCGGAGTGAGGAGGTGGTGTGGGGGAGGGATACACTGAATGTTCGGTCTGTGAGCTATGACGAGATCCAGGATAGGGCCAAGTCTGTGATGCCAAGAGATGAGAGGATCTGAAGCAGTAGGGAATGGTTCACAGTGTCAAAGGCAGAAGACAGGTCCAGGAGAAGGAGGACAGAGTAGTGTAGCTTGCTCTTGGCAGTTAGTAGGTCATTGGTGACTTTAGTTAGGGCAGTTTCAGTTGAGTGATGGCGTCGGAAGCCAGATTGTAACCGGTCAAAGAGGGAGCAGGAGGAGAGGTGGGAGGACAGTTCAAGATGGACATGTTCCAGTAATGTCATCCGGTGCAATCCGGCACTAATACAAGTCTATGAGAAAAAAACCTGGATCCGGCGGCAACATTCACCGGATCCGGTTTTTTTAAATTTAGCCAGATTGAGCCTGACAGCGAAAACCTGATGTGTGAAAGTAGCCTAAGGGAGAAGAGATATCGGGCGATAGCTAGACACAGAGGATGGGTCGAGGGAGGGCTTTTTGAGGATGGGTGTGATCTTGGCATGTTTGAAGGATGAGGGGAAGACACCTGTTGTGAGTGAAAGGTTGAAGAGGTGCGTTAGGGTGGTGATGAAGACCGTGGCAAGGTTAGGGATGAGGTGGGACGGGAACGGGTCAAGCGCGCAAGTGGTGAGGTGTGATCTTGACAGGAGGGTGGAGAGCTGATCTTCTGCCATGGTGGAGAAGCTGATTTTGGAGGAACAGGTTTGAGCAGCTAAGAGGGGCATTGGGCGCTGTGGGCCAAAGCTTTCTCTGATTGTATCGATCTTCTGTTATATAAATGTATTTCCATTTTGTAGTGAGAAATAAGTATTTGATCCCTCTGGCAAACAAGACATAATACTTGGTGGCAAAACCCTTGTTGGCAAGCACAGCAGTCAGATGTGTTTTTGTAGTTGATGATGAGGTTTGCGCACATGTCAGGAGGAATTTTGGTCCACTTCTCTTTGCAGATCATCTCTAAATCATTAAGATTTTGAGGCTGTTGCTTGGCAACTCAGAGCTTCAACTCCCTCCATAAGTTTTCTATGGGATTAAGGTCTGGAGACTGGCTAGGTCACTCCATGACCTTAATGTACTTCTTTTTCACCACTCCTTTGTTGCCTTGGCTGTATGTTTTGGGTCTTTGTCTTGCTGGAAGACCCAGCCACAACCCATTTTTAATGTCCTAGTGGAGGGAAGAAGGTTGTCACTCAGAATTTTACGGCACATGGCTACATCCATTCTCCTATTGATTCAGTTAAGTAGTCATTGGCCCTCGCAGAGAAACACCCCCAAAACATAATGTTTCCACCTCCAAGCTTGACAGTGGGACCGGTCTTCTTTGGGTTATAGGCACCATTTATCTTCCTCCAAACACGGCGAGTTGAATTAATGCCATAGACCTCAATTTTTGTCTCATCTGACCACCGCACCTTCTCCTAATCAATCACATTGTTCATTGGCAAACTTTAGACGGGCCTGCACATGTGCCTTCTTGAGCAGGGGGACCTTGCGGGCACTGCAGGATTTTAAACCTTTATGGCTTAATGTGTTAGCAATGGTTTTCTTGGTGACTGTGGTCCCAGATGCATTGACATTAATTACAAGTTCCCGCCGTGTAGTTTTAGGCTGATCTCTCACCTTCCTCATGATCAAGAATACCCCACGAGGTGAGATTCTGCATGGTGCTCCAGATCGATGTCGATTGACAGTCATTTTGTATTTCTTCCATTTTCTTACTATTGCACAGTTGTCTCCTTCTCACCCAGCGTCTTACTC
This sequence comes from Ranitomeya variabilis, assembly GCF_051348905.1. Taxonomy (NCBI): domain Eukaryota; kingdom Metazoa; phylum Chordata; class Amphibia; order Anura; family Dendrobatidae; genus Ranitomeya; species Ranitomeya variabilis. Next base: position 641,628,047 of record NC_135232.1, read on the forward strand.
AGTTTTGTGCAGGTCTATGATCTTGTCCCTGACATCCTTATAAAGCTCTTTGGTCTTGCCCATGTTGTAGAGGTTAGAGTCTGACTGATTGAGTCTGTGGACAGGAGTCTTTTGTAAAAGTGACTATGTAAGACAGCTGTCTTTAATGCAGGTAACAGGTTGACTAGTAGTGTCTAACTGGTCTGTAGGAGCCAGAACTCTTAATGGTTGGCAGGGGATCAAATACTTATTTCTTACTACAAAATGCAAATAAATGTATATAATTTATACTCTGTGATTTTCTGGATTTTATTTTTGATATTCTATCTCTCAATGTTAAAATCAACCTTGGGTTGGACACAAAGTGGGAGAATGTGTGTTTGGGGTAAGGACTAGTTGCATGCAAAGTCTAACTATGATCATGTCTAATTATTCAGGGGACTGCATGATAAAGCTGGCTGTGCCAGGGTCTTATGAGAAACAGATAAGTGCTCCAGTTAAGCAGTCTCAAACTAAAGAAGAGGGCACATTTGTTTTCCATGCTGATAAAGATATGAGTCCTCATATAGACGTCTGTCTATTAAAGACACTGAAAGTAGCACAGGTACGTTATCTAAAGTCCGCTCTAACTTATTTTAACCCTTTAAATATCATTGTAGAGTACAGCGCCCTGCTTTCAGCAATCATACCCTTATCTATCTTGCGGAAGGATAAAAAATTGTTATTTTGGGTTAACTACTTTGGGGACGAAGCAAGTTTGACCCTTAAGGGGTATTCCCAGAAGTGAAAGTTATCCTTGATTTATAGGATGACTTACTGATTGCTGCTGGTTGAAATGATTGTCTCACACATGTATGTGAAACGCTATTGTCTTATGGACTGCGAGAAAAAGCAGAGTATAGTGCTCGATTTTTACCAGCAGTCCCATAAACAATGAATGAAATGAAGGTTGAGCAACTTTTGGATACGCAATGATCAGTAAGTTATTTCGTATCTCGTGGGTTGGTTTTGTTTTGGGGGTGAGAGGGTTCTGTCTGTATTTGTATTTTTAATATTTTTACTAAAAACGGCATTTTTGTTGTTTTCATACTTTAGCTTTTTTCAAAAATTTATGCAAATATTATGACTTAACATTGCATCTTTTGATGACTTAAATTGTACGTTACACTACTTATGAAGTGCAGTGTATTAAGCTTACCTTCATAACAGGCAGCCAGTTAATTGGTTTTCGTCCATGATAGATGTTAGGACCTTTGTTATGCCCCCTAGTGCTATGGCAACCCCTGTCAAAATACTTGTGTGCTGTGACCACAGGATATAGGGTGATAAACCGCTGTCCTGAGTCCAACCATTATAGCTGGATTTCAGATACATGCACAGGGTGGGCCATGTATATGGATACACCTAAATAAAATGGGAATGGTTGGTGATATCAGCTTCCTGTTTCTGGCACATTTAGTATATGGGAGGGGGAAAACTTTTCAAGATGGGTGGTGACTGGTGACCATGGTGGCCATTTTGAAGTTGGCCATTTTGGATCCAACTTTATTTTTCCAATGGGAAGAAGGTCATGTGACACATTAAACTTATTGAGAATTTCACAAGAAAAACAATGGTGTGCTTGGTTTTAACGTAACTTTATTCTTTCATGAGTTATTTACAAGTCTCATTGTTTACAGCCATTGACATGTCGCAGAGGTTCACACGTGAGGGGCGGATAGAAATTGGGTTGAAGTCTGGTGAACGCAGTACCCGGGTTATTGCAGCAGATTTCAATGCAAGACACCCTACGCAAGAGAACTGTCACCATTCCCATGTTATTTAGGTGTAGCCATATAAATGGCCCACGCAAAAATGTTTGCCTCATCACTGAACATAATGTTCTGTGTAAACTGAGGGTCCTATTCCAATTTTTGTTTTGCCCATTCTGCAAATTCAGCGTTCCGATCTGGGTCATCCTCTTTGAGATGCTGCAGCAGCTGGATTTTGTAAGGGTGCCATTTGTGAGTAGCTAATATCCACCAAAGGGATGTTCGACTGATGCCAGAACAGGACCCTCAGTTTACACAGAACATTATGTTCAGTGATGAGGCAAACTTTTTTTGGGTGGGTGGGCCATTTATATGGATACACAGAAATAAAATGGGAATGGTGACTGTTTTCTTGAGGAGGGTGTCTTGCATTGAAATCCGCTGCAATGACCCAGATACTGCGTTCACCAGACATCAACACAATTTCTGTCTGCTCCTCACGTGTTAACCTCTGCGACATGTCAATGGCTGTAAACAGTTGCATTAAAACCAAGCACACCATTGTTTTCTTGTAAAATTCGACTTCAAAATGGCCACCATGGTCACCACCCATCTTGAAAACTTTTCCCCCTCCCATATACTAATGTGCCACAAACAGGAAGCTGATATCACCAACTATTCCCATTTTATTTAGGTGTATCCATATACAGGGCCCACCCTGTATATTACATGTAAGAAGTGTTATGTTAACTACACCTGCCAACATGACAAGTTAAATAACATTATTTTTTTTTCTTTATTAAAGAATGACATGGGACCAGAACTTGATAAAAGAACATTATTTTTAGGTAAAGGATCTGTACCAATGTCATCACTTCCTATAGGGCAGGAGACTGATATTGATCTACCTTTGTCCAAGGTAAAATAGTTTTTTGATTTATAAAATAGGTTTGGGACTGCACAGAGCTTTAATTATCTTTGTATTTTTTAGAATTACGTTGTCAATATGAGCATGACCAAGGAAGAAAGGTTAGTTGCATTCTTTAAATTCAATAATTACTTTAAAGGGCTGACTCATTTTACTGAAAGTAAAATTAAAATATAACTCATAGTCATGGTGGTCAATAGCATTATAATCCTTAGGATAGGTCATCGATGTATAATTGTTATGGTTCAACACCCAGCATCCTTTCTGATTAGCGGTCATCACCACTGGAGGTGACTAGATGTAAAGTTTGCACAAAGTGGAGCACCACAGGTTACGTGTAGTGGCTGCTGCTGCAGATCAATACTTATTGTCTTCAATAGGTGACTACTTAAATTGGAGCTCTGGTGTTTTAGTCCATACACTGTTTATATCCGGCCACTGGAAGTAATAGCTGATCAGTTTGGTTGATGGATGCCACTCAATTTGCAAAAATTATTATTTTATGAACAAAAATATTTGCTAAATCCGATGAGCCTGAGGAGCTGTTTGATCCACTTTGAGAGGATTCTCAGTTAAGGAACATCTGCTTTCAAATTTCCTTCTAGGTATTTTAATACATTATAAGTTCAGCATTACGAACCCTCGTAAGAATAAGCACTGTGTGACTACAAAAGCTTTTCATTCTGTACACTGTGTAATGCACAGTTTTCCCTGTGGGGGCGCTTGCAGGGGAATTGGACACATCAAGAATCATAGAATGTTACAGTTGGAAGGGACCTCCAGGGTCCGTGTGTACAACCCCCTGCTCAAAGCAGGATTTGCTAAACCATCTTAAACAGCCTCTGTTAGAAGACGTCCATTGAAGGAGAACTCCCCACCTCTTGTAGCAGGCTGTTCCACTCATTGACCACCTTCACTGTCAAATCGTTTTTTCTATTATCTACCGTATATACTCGAGTATAAGCCGAGATTTTCAGCCCAAATTTTTGGGCTGAAAGTGCCCCCTCGGCTTATACTCGAGTCACGGTCGGCGGTGGGGTCGGCGGGTGAGGGGGAGAGGGCGCTGAGGCATACTTACCTAGTCCCGGCGATCCTGTCACTCCCCCTGCCCGTCCCACGGTCTCCGGGTGCAGCAGCCTCTTCCCCTGAGCGGTCACGTGGGACCGCTCATTAGAGAAATGAATAGGCTGCTCCACCTCCCATAGGGGCGGAGCCGCCTATTCATTTCTCTAATGAAGCGGTGCCGGTGTTCTGAAAATTGTCGGCATGTCGTAGATAGTAGGGATGGGCGAGGCTACGGAGTCACGTGCCGCAAACTGACCAATCACGGCCAAGCAACAGCTGAAGATGCAGGGTGGAGAGAAGAGGAGCTCTGGGCGGGGCTCTGGGCGGCAACATGCCTGAAAATTTCAGGGACGGGCGTGATTATGGCACCTGGGGGCCTGGTTAAAACCACAATAGTGAGGGAGGGGGCGTGACAAAGGGAGGGGGGCGTTACTATGCTCAGAAATTTCAGGGCGTCTTCATTTCTGCAAAGGGGGGTGATTAAAGCAGCGGGGAGTGACTACATGCCGAGAAGGGGAGTGTATCCATGCCCAGAAATTTCACCAGAGGGACGATGCTGAAGTTGGTTTCTTATTCGTTCAGTTTCTTATTCGGCTATTTTTTATTTTCTGTTTTTTTTCAGGTTTTTCAATAAAAATAAACCATTGTAAGTATATAATATTATGCGGTCATGTGCCCTCTTGTGAATACACTTAAAAACAGATAAAAATATTAGAAGGCTGGCACAAAAATGGGCATCAAAGTGGGCACTGAGGTATGGTATTAAAGGTGTTAAATGGCTTTGTGCCACTGATCTGACACCTGACTTGCATACCTTGTGATGCCACACATCAAGTTCCTGTCAATCCAGCCTGGCACAAATGGGTTCTGGGCATCAGAACTGGCATCAAATGGGGCAAACAGCCCATTTTCACAGATTTGAATAAGTAACTGATGTTTTTAAGGGGTTAAATGGCTTTGTGCCACTGATCTGACACCTGACTTGCATACCTTGTGATGCCACACATCAAGTTCCTGTCAATCCAGCCTGGCATAAATGGGTTCTGGGCATCAGAATTGGCATCAAAGTGGGCAGAGAACCAATTTTCACACATGCGAATAAGTAACAGCTATTTTTAAGGGGTTAAATGCCTTTGTGCTACTTATTAAACACCTGATTTACATACCTACTGATGCCCCACATGAAATCCATGTCACTCCAGCCTGGCACAAATGGGTTCTGGGCATCAAAACTGGCATCAAATGGGGCAAATCGCCCATTTTCACTGATTTGAATAAGTAATAGCTATTTTTAAGGGGTTAAATGCCTTTGTGCCACTGATCTAACACCTGATTTACATACCTACTGATGCCCCACATGAAATCCATGTCACTCCAGCCTGGCACAAATGTGTTCTGGGCATCAAAACTGGCATCAAATGGGGCAAATCGCCCATTTTCACTGATTTGAATAAGTAACAGCTATTTTTAAGGGGTTAAATGCCTTTGTGCCACTGATCTAACACCTGATTTACATACCTACTGATGCCCCACATGAAATCCAAGTCAATCCAGCCTGGCACAAATGGGTTCTGGGCATCAGAACTGGCATCAAAGGGGGCAAATAGCCCATTTTCACAGATTTGAATAAGTAACAGCTATTTTTAAGGGGTTAAATAGCTTTGTGCCACTGATCTAACACCTGATTTACATACCTACTGATGCCCCACATGAAATCCAAGTTACTGCAGCCTGGCACAAATCGGTTCGGGGCATCAAAACTGGCATCAAATTGGGCAAATCACCCATTTTCACAGATTTGAATAAGTAACAGCTATTTTTAAAAGGTTAAATAGCTTTGTGCCACTGATCTAACACCTGATTTACATACCTACTGATGCCCCACTTGAAATACATGTCACTCCAGCCTGGCACAAATGGGTTCTGGGCATCAGAACTGGCATCAAAATGGTCAAATCGCCCATTTTCACAGATTTGAATAAGTAACAGCTATTTTTGAGAGGTTAAATGCCTTTGTGCCACTGATTTAACACCTGATTAACATACCTAATGATGCCCCACATGAAATCCATGTCACTCCAGCCTGGCACAAATGTGTTCTGGGCATCAAAACTGGCATCAAATGGGGCAAATCGCCCATTTTCACTGATTTGAATAAGTAACAGCTATTTTTAAGGGGTTAAATGCCTTTGTGCCACTAATCTAACACCTGATTTACATACCTAGTGATGCCCCACATCAAAGTCAAATCACTTCAGCCTGGCACAAATGGGTTCTGGGCATCAAAACTGGCATCAAAGGGGGCAAATCGCCCATTTTCACAGATTTGAATAAGTAACAGCTATTTTTAAGGGGTTAAATAGCTTTGTGCCACTGATCTAACACCTGATTTACATAACTACTGATGCCCCACATGAAATCCAAGTCACTGCAGCCTGGCACAAATCGGTTCGGGGCATCAAAACTGGCATCAAAGTGGGCAAATCGCCCATTTTCACAGATTTGAATAAGTAACTGATGTTTTTAAGGGGTTAATTGCCTTTGGGCCACTGATCTGACACTTAAAATACACAGAAAGTGATGCCCTGCATCAAACCCAGGTCCCTTCAGCCTGGCCCAAATGGGTTTTGGGCACCAGAATTGGCATCAAAGTCGGCAAACAGCCCATTTTCACAGATTTGAATAAGCAACTGGTGTTTTCAAGGGGTTAAATGACTTTGGGCCACTGATCTGACACTTAAAATACACAGACAGTGATGCCCTGCATCAAACCCAGGTCCCTTCAGCCTGGCCCAAATGGGTACTGGGCATCAGAACTGGCATCAAAGTGGGCAAACAGCCCATTTTCACATATTTGAATAAGTAAGTGATTTTTTAAGAGATTAAATGACTTTGGGCCACTGATCTGACACCATTATTACATGCATTTTGATGCCCTGCATGAAATTCATGTCACTTTAGCTTTTCCCAAATGGGTTCTGGCCGTGAGAATTGGCATCAAAGTTGGCATTGATTTTAATGATTTGAATAAGTAACTGAATTTTAAGGGGTTAAATGACCTTGGCCACTGATCTCACACCACTATGACATACACAGGCTGGAGACACACTAGCGATTTAAAAATTGGTCCTATTTATTGCAGGAAAGTCTGACGAGTGCAATGCAAGTGTCATGTGAGTGTCAGGCGTTTTTTGTGCGAGTACAATCTGACTTCTCACACCTAACACCCGATCTACATCCGACTGCAGTGCGATTTTAACATGAGATTTTACATACAGAAATGTTATTAATCATTTACACATAGTTTTAAAACGTAATATTCTTCAAAATGTATATACCGTATATATTCTAGAAAGATAGATTAAAAGCCGGCAAATGATCAGCCACGTACATTTTAATCAGAGTGACAGGTTAGATTACGATAGAATAGAGATATACACATAGAATAAATGTGTGGTGTGTGTGTGTGTATACATATATACAGTATATATATACTGTATATATATATATATATATATATACTAGCTGTACTACCCGGCTTCGCCCGGGTTAATGACTGCTGTTAGCAAAATAGAATGTGTTAACAAAAATTTATTCTGCACACAAAAACCACAAAACAAATAGATAGAAATGTAATTATTAAAAGGCAAAAACCAAGCTAATAGAAGAATTTCACAACATATATTAGCTTTGTGATACTGAGAATGTCTTTGTTGCCTATATTAACCAATCAGAGCTCAGGTTAATTAACTGTAGCAAAATAGAAGCTGAGCTGTGATTGGTTGCTATTGGCAGCCTGATAAATCCCCAGCCAACAGGAAGCCCTCCCCCCTGGCAGTATATATTAGCTCACACATACACATAATAGACAGGTCATGTGACTGACAGCTGCCGTATTTCCTATATGGTACATTTGTTGCTCTTGTAGTTTGTCTGCTTATTAATCAGATTTTTATTTTTGAAGGACAATACCAGACTTGTGTGTGTTTTAGGGCGAGTTTCATGTGTCAAGTTGTGTGTGTTGAGTTGCGTGTGGCGACATGCATGTAGCGACTTTTGTGAGATGAGTTTTGTGTGGCGACATGCGTGTAGCAACATTTTGTGTGTCGAGTTGCATGTGACAGGTTAGTGTAGCAAGTTGTGTGCAGCAAGATTTGTGCATGGCGAGTTTTGCGCGTGGCAAGTTTCATGTGTGGTGCCTTTTGAGTATGTGCAAGTTTTGTGTGAGGCAACTTTTGCATGTGGTGCAACTTTTGTACATGTGGCAATTTTTCTGTGTGTGCAAGTTTTGCATGAGGTGAGTTTTCCATGAGGTGAGTTTTGCGCGTTGCGAGTTTTGAGTGGTGACTTTTGTGTTTCGACTTTTATGTGGCGAGGTTGGTGTGTGTGTGGTGAATTGTGTGCTGAGGGTCGTATATGTGTTCAAGCACGTGGTAGTGTGTGGTGCATTTTGTGTTTGTGTTCATATCCCCGTGTGTGGTGAGTATCCCATGTCAGGGCCCCACCTTAGCAACTGTACGGTATATACTCTTTGTCGCCATCGCTCTCATTCTTTAAGTCCTCATTGTTCACATCTGGCAGCTGTCAATTTTCCTCCAACACTTTTCCCTTCACTTTTTCCCCATTATGTAGATAGGGGCAAAATTGTTTGGTGAATTGGAACGCGCGGGGTTAAAATTTCACCTCACAACATAGCCTATGACGCTCCCGGGGTCCAGACGTGTGACTGTGCAAAATTTTGTGGCTGTAGCTGCGACGGTGCAGATGCCAATCCCGGACATACACACATACATACATACACACATTCAGCTTTATATATTAGATATACCTGTATGTAATCTCCTGTATATAGTATATATCTGTGTGTCATCTCCTCCTGTATATAGTATATACCTGTATGTCATCTCCTCCTATACATAGCATATACCTGTATGTCATCTCCTCCTGTATATACTATATACCTGTAGGTAATCTGCTCCTGTATATAGTATATACCTGTGTGTCATCTCCTCCTGTATGTAGTATGTACCTGCATGTCATCTCCTCCTCTATATAGTATATACCTGTGTGTCATCTCTCCTGTATATAGTATATATCTGTGTGTCATCTCCTCCTGTATATAGTATATACCTGTGTGTCATCTCCCCTGTAAATAGTATATACCTGTGTGTCATCTCCTCCTGTATATAGTATATAGCTGTATGTCATCTCCTCCTGTATTAGCCCTCGTTCACACGTTATTTGGTCAGTATTTTTACCTCAGTATTTTTAAGCTAAAATGGCAGCCTGATAAATCCCCAGCCAACAGTAAGCCCACCCCCTGGCAGTATATATTAGCTCACACATACACATAATAGACTGGTCATGTGACTGACAGCTGCCGGATTCCTATATGGTACATTTGTTGCTCTTGTAGTTTGTCTGCTTATTAATCAGATTTTTATTTTTGAAGGATAATACCAGACTTGTGTGTGTTTTAGGGCGAGTTTCGTGTGTCAAGTTGTGTGTGTTGAGTTGCGTGTGGCGACATGCATGTAGGGACTTTTGTGAGATGAGTTTTGTGTGGCGACATGCGTGTAGCAACTTTTTGTGTGTCGAGTTGCATGTGACAGGTTAGTGTAGCAAGTTGTGTGCAGCAAGTTTTGCGCATGGCGAGTTTTGCGCGTGGCGAGTTTTATGTGTGGTGCCTTTTGAGTATGTGCAAGTTTTGTGTGAGGCAACTTTTGCATGTGTTGCAACTTTTGTGCATGTGGCAATTTTTCTGCGTGTGCAAGATTTGCGTGTGGCGAGTTTTCCATGAGGTGAGTTTTGCACGTGTGGTGAGTTTTGCATGTGGAGAGTTTTGCGCGTGGCGAGTTTTGAGCGGCGACTTTTGTGTTTCTACTTTTATGTGGCGAGGTTGGTGTATGTGTGGTGAAATGTGCGCTGAGGGTGGTATATGTGTTTGAGCACATGGTAGTCTGTGGCGCATTTTGTGTGTGTGTTCATATCCCCGTGGTGGTGTGGCGATTATCCCATGTTGGGGCACCACCTTAGCAACTGTACAGTATATACTCTTTGGCGCCATCGCTGTCATTCTTTAAGTCCCCCTTGTTCACATCTGGCAGCTGTTAATTTGCCTCCAACACTTTTCCTTTCATTTTTTCCCCATTATGAAGATAGGGGCAAAATTGTTTGGTGAATTGGAAAGCGCGGGGTTAAAATTTCACCTCACAACATAGCTTTGACGCTCTCGGGGCCCAGACGTGTGACTGTGCAAAATTTTGTGCCTGTAGCTGCGACGCCTCCAACACTTTTCCTTTCACTTTTTCCCCATTATGTAGATAGGGGCAAAATTGTTTGGTGAATTGGAAAGCACGGGGTTAAAATTTCACCTCACAACATAGCCTATGACGCTCTCGGGGTCCAGACGTGTGACTGTGCAAAATTTTGTGGCTGTAGCTGCGACGGTTCAGATGCCAATCCCGGACATACATACATACATACATACATACACACACACACACATTCAGCTTTATATATTAGATATATATATATATTATAACGCTGATAGCGTCACTCTGTCCAAAGCCTTTATAGACTGCGCAAGCGCGACGCGTCTGCACAGTCTGGATCCCACAGTGTGACGCATCCGGGGAGGAGGATTGTGGCCCAGGAGATCGCGGTATGAGTAAGCACTGAACGCATACCGCTATCTCCAACGGAGAAGCAGAGACGCACCAGGAGGGTGAGTATGAAGGGGGAGGGTGAGCCATGCTATATTCACCTGTCCCCGTTCCACCGCCGGGTCTTCCGCATCCTCTGGCTGTGACGTTCAGGTCATAGGGCGCGATGACGTGGTCAGTGCGCGCCCCCTGCCTCAACAGTCACAGCCAGAGGACACGGATGACAGAGTGGCGCGCGGCGGTGGAACAGAGACAGGTGAATATCGCAAGTGCCGGGTGTGACGGGGCATGCGACAGAGCAGGAAGAGACACCACGCCAGTAATCAATCCAATAAAATTTATCGGAACTGGGACAACACAAATCAAAGTAATTCTGCAGCGTCCGTAATTAGTCTACAATGAGTCCACACAAAGGGAGCAGATCCGGGGGCGCCACCTGGCAATCCGAAGCCAGGCAAAAGAAAAATAATCCTGGGATGGGTTTACTGGATCCAGCAGATGAGGGACACAACACCATTCCACGTGGCAGCTTTTAATCCTCCACACACGGGCACCAGGATCTCGCCTCAGCATACGATCCCAGCCCTTCGCAAGTCACCACACAATTGAATCAGCCAACACATGAGTCTATTGTTCTGTGTCCTGGGATCCATCCCTCCATGAGGGAAAGCTCCCCCTTCTGGTTGTTGACTCAAGCCTGATTACATAGCAGTCCAGGGACACAGGCCGGGGGAGGGACACGCTGTTACACCGGGGGCCTTAGCCAGCGGCGACTCCAGCACCTGACCCCCATAGTGCGCTGGTGTTCCCGCCTGCTTAGGCACTCGGCGCCCAGCGACGAGAGGTGAGTCTGTCATTTTTTTTTTTGAAATCGCAGCATCAGCATACGGGGCATATTATGCTATGGAGCATCTTATGGGGGCCATCAACGATGGGAGCAGCACATGACAGAATGGGGGCGCAGAATGGGTGCAGCACATTACAGAATGGGGCGCAGGATGGGAGCAGCACATGACAGAATGGGGGCGCAGGATGGGAGCAGCACATTACAGAATGGGGGCGCAGAATGGGAGCAGCACATGACAGGATGGGGCGCAGGATGAAAGCAGCACATGACAGGATGGGGGCGCAGGATGGGAGCAGCACATGACAGGATGAGGGCACAGGAAAAGAGTAGCACATGACAAGATGGAGGCGCACAAAACAGGATGAGGGCACAGGATGGGGCTGCACATGACAGGAAGGGGGCGCAGGATGGGAGCAGCGTATGACAGGATGGGGGTGCAAGATGGTAGCAGCACATGATAAGATTAGGGGGCAGGATGGAAGAGGCGCATACCAGGATGGAGACCATATACCAATACAAATGCTCGCCACCCGGGCGTAGAACAGGTTCAATAGCTAGTGGGTGTGTGTATATATATATATATAACGCCAAGAAGACCAAAAACGAACGGCACTGTCTGTGAAACGAGGTTATCCAAAAATTTCGGGTTCAGGTATTAATGAATAATAGTCCTAGCATCAGCCATGCATCAAGATCATAGGTGCTCTTCTGAAAATACACGAAAATCCATGACCATATGCAAGAAGAAAGAGAAGGCACTCACCGATCTAAAATTCCCAACTTTATTTCATCTTCATGTTAACAAAATACTGACCCGTGGAAGCGCAAGCACAAACGGCCGTCGTCTATCCCTGCTCACAAGAACTCCGCTCCTCACTCCCCCGGCCATGGAATTTTTTTAACATTAAGATGAAATAAAGTTGGGAAATTTAGATCGGTGAGTGCCTTCTCTTTCTTCTTGCATATGGTTATATATATATATATATATATATATATATATATATATATATATACACTGTATATATATAGTCTTTATATTGCAGAGAGAGATACATAGAAGAATAGCCGGTAATTCATTTGTCAGCCTCTCTAAAATCACTGCTGGAGCCGACAGGATAGAAGACATGGTTTACATACACTAAGTAGATGCAGAATAGTTAGATATGTACTGTATATGTCAGTGATCAATACAATTAGTATAGTGTGTGTGCAAATTAGAGGACATGTATGTAATTAATAAAAGATTATTTTGGGGGGAAAAAATGTTGCGGGCTCCCGCATAATTTTCCAATCCAGAGAGGGAAAGCCAGCGACTGGAGGCCAATGTTTATAGCCTAAGAAGGGGTTAATACCCATGGATCTCCCCAGGCTATGAATATGAGCCCACAGCTGTATTTTTAGTGTTTACTGGCTATTAAAATAGGGTAGCCCCCAAAAATCACATGGGGTACCCTTATAATTAAATTCCAGAAAAAGCTATGCAGACAGCTGCGGGCTGATATTCATAGCCTAGGAAGGGGCCATGGATATTGACCCCTCATGGCTACAAACACTAGCTCTCAGCCTCCCCAGAAATGTCACATTTTTAAGATTCACCAATTTCAGCACTTAGCCTCTCTCTTCCCGCTGCCCTGTATCGGTGGTATATGGGGTAATAGTTTGGGGGTTGATGTGACCTTTATATTGTAAGGTCACATCAAGCCCGGCTTAGTAATGGAGAAGTGTCAAGAAGACACCTATCCATTGCTAATCCTATAGTTGTTACAGGTTCAATAAAGACGCAGCCAGGATAAAGTCTTTTAATGAAATAAAACACTAAACACAGTTTTTCATCCTTATTATCCAGCTAATACATACAACGCCCTTGTTCTCCTGTAATTAAAAAAAAAACAAAAACAAAAACCCAACAATATACCATACCTGTCAGTCGTTCTGTCCCACGCAGTAATCAATATCTGGGGAAAATACAGTTTGCAACTAGGAGCGGTGCTGAAATGCAACCGCCATGGCTGCAAACTACTGGGGAATGAGGAGATGCTGCCAGTGCAGCTACAGAGACTAGTGCTGATGTCACATAGTCTGCCCTCCCTTCCGGCTTGAACTGCAATGAACTCTGCAGCGTGGGAAAATGAACTGGCATTTTCCCACGCTCCAGAGTTCAGCGCGGGTCAGGCAAGCAGGGAGGGTAGACGCAGTGACTTCACCGCTAGTCACTGAGGCTGCGCTGGCAGCATCTCCTCATTCCCCAGTAGTTTGCAGCTGGGCTGGTAGCATCTTAGTACAGTCCTGGTTGCAAACTGTATTTTCCCCAGATATGGATTACTGCGTGGGACAGAACAACGGACAGGTATATTGTTGTTTTTTTTTTTTTTTATTCATTACAGGAGATCTATAGGATTAGTAATGGATAGCTGTCTTATTGACACCTCTCCATTACTAAGCCGGGCTTGATGTGACCTTACAATTCAAAGGTCACATCAACCACCCAACTATTACCCCATTGCCACCGCTACAGGGCAGTGGGAAGAGAGAGGCTAAGTGCCATAATTGCCATAAATCATGCAGCTGCGTCAACAAAAACTAAATCTCTGAGCAGTCACAAATACTCGGAGATTTCCCGAGCAACAAGTATATTCGCTCATCACTATTAACTACCTGCAAAAAACACTTGATGAACTTTCGATAGTAGTTTGCAAACCCCAAGAAGCGTTGCAAATAGTGATGAGCGAGTATACTCGTTGCTCGGGCTTTCCCGAGCACGCTCGGGTGGTCTCCCGAGTATTTGTGACTGCTCAGAGATTTAGTTTTTGTTGATGCAGCTGCATAATGTATGGCTGCTAGCCAGCCTGAGTACATGTGGGGGTTGCCTGTTTGCCAGGGAATCCCCACATGTAATCAAGCTGTCTAGTAGCTGTAAATCATGCAGCTGCGGCAAGGAAAACTAAATCTCTGATCAGACATAAATACTTGGAGACCACCCGAGTGTGCTCGGGAAAACCCAAGTAACGAGTATACTCGCTCATCACTAGTTGCAAACCCTTCAAGTCACGGGGCTGAACCCAATCACTAATAGCCTGCACCTTCTTGGGATCCATGTGAAACCCCTCATTGGAAACAATCAAACCCAAAAATGATAACTCCTGTACAAAAAATTAACATTTCAAATTTTGAAAAAAGTAGTTTTTCCCTGAGTCTATGAAGGACAGTACGCAAATAGTGAAAATGGGTTTCACTGTCAGGGGAGTAAACCAAGATGTCGTCAAGGTAAATAATCGCAAAGTGACCGATCAGATCAGCAAACACAATATTAATAAAATTTTGAAAAATGGCCAGGGGTGTTTGTTAGCCCGAAGGACGTAAAAAGATTCTCAAAAAGAACTTCTCACGTGAGAAACGCCGTCTTCCACTCGTCTCCCTCTCAAACACTTATCCAATTATAGGCTCCCCACAAATCCAACTTTGAAAATCATTTGGCCCCAGACAACTGGTTACACAAGTCAGGAATGAGAGGAAGTGGGTAAGTGTTTCTCACAGTGATTTTGTTGAGTTCCCGAAAGTCGAGGCAAGGACTCAAACCACCATCTTTTTTCTTTACAAAGAAAAAGCCAGCTGCCATAGGAGAAACATAAGGGCGGATATGCCCCTTACGAAGACTCTCGGCAATATACTCCTTCATGGCCAGCCGCTCAGGACAAGACAGATTAAATTGATGGCACAATTAAAAGATGGATGTGGCGGTAGAACCTCAGCCTCGCTTTCAGAGAACACGTCTTCAAAGACCTTCAGATACTCCGGAATAGCTTCCAGACCGACAGACAACACAGATACACACTTCAAGGACTTAGATAAGGACCATTGAACAATTTCCTCAGTAACCCAGTTAATAACAGGGTTTTGATGCTGTAACCAAGGCATTCCCGACACCAACCCACTATATTTGCCCACTTTGATGCTAATTCTGGTGCCCAGAACCCATTTGGGCTAGGCTGGAGGGACCTGGGTTTGATGCAGGGCATCGCTATTTGTGTATTTTAAGTGTCAGATCAGTGGCCCAAAGCCATTTAACCCCTTAAAAACAGCAGGTCCCTATTCAAATCTGTTAAAATTGGCTGTTTGCCCAGTTTGATGACAGTTCTGATGCCCAGAACTAATTAGGGCCAGGCTGAAGAGACCTGGTTTTATTGTGGGGCTCCCTGTTCTATATGTATGCACTCTGGTATCAGTGGCACAAAGGAATTTAACCCCTTAAAAACACCACTTACTTATTCAAATCTGTGAAAATGGGCTGTTTGCCCACTTTGATGCCAGTTCTGGTGCCCAGAACCCATTTGGGCCAGGCTGGAGAGACCTGGGTTTGATGCAGGGCATCACTGTCTGTGTATTTTAAGTGTCAGATCAGTGGCCCAAAGGCATTTAACCCCTTAAAAACATCAGTTACTTATTCAAATCTGCGAAAATTGGCTGTTTGCCCACTTTGATGCCAGTTCTGGTGCCCAGAACCCATTTGGGCCAGGCTGAAGGGACCTGGGTTTGATGCAGGGCATCACTGTCTGTGTATTTTAAGTGTCAGATCAGTGGCCCAAAGGCATTTAACCCCTTAAAAACATCAGTTACTTATTCAAATCTGTGAAAATGGGCTGTTTGCCCCATTTGATGCCAGTTCTGATGCCCAGAACCCATTTGTGCCAGGCTGGAGTGACATGGATTTCATGTGGGGCATCATTAGGTATGTTAATCAGGTGTTAAATCAGTGGCACAAAGGCATTTAACCTCTCAAAAATAGCTGTTACTTATTCAAATCTGTGAAAATGGGCGATTTGACCATTTTGATGCCAGTTCTGATGCCCAGAACCCATTTGTGCCAGGCTGGAGTGACATGTATTTCATGTGGGGCATCAGTAGGTATGTAAATCAGGTGTTAGATCAGTGGCACAAAGCTATTTAACCCCTTAAAAATAGCTGTTACTTATTCAAATCTGTGAAAATGGGCGATTTGCCCCATTTGATGCCAGTTTTGATGCCCAGAACCCATTTGTGCCAGGCTGGAGTGACATGGATTTCATGTGGGGCATCAGTAGGTATGTAAATCAGGTGTTAGATCAGTGGCACAAAGGCATTTAACCCCTTAAAAATAGCTGTTACTTATTCAAATCAGTGAAAATGGGCGATTTGCCCCATTTGATGCCAGTTTTGATGCCCAGAACACATTTGTGCCAGGCTGGAGTGACATGGATTTCATGTGGGGCATCAGTAGGTATGTAAATCAGGTGTTTAATAAGTAGCACAAAGGCATTTAACCCCTTAAAAATAGCTGTTACTTATTCGCATGTGTGAAAATTGGTTCTCTGCCCACTTTGATGCCAGTTCTGATGCCCAGAACCCATTTATGCCAGGCTGGATTGACAGGAACTTGATGTGTGGCATCACAAGGTATGCAAGTCAGGTGTCAGATCAGTGGCACAAAGCCATTTAACCCCTTAAAAACATCAGTTACTTATTCAAATCTGTGAAAATGGGCTGTTTGCCCCATTTGATGCCAGTTCTGATGCCCAGAACCCATTTGTGCCAGGCTGGATTGACAGGAACTTGATGTGTGGCATCACAAGGTATGCAAGTCAGGTGTCAGATCAGTGGCACAAAGCCATTTAACACCTTTAATACCATACCTCAGTGCCCACTTTGATGCCCATTTTTGTGCCAGCCTTCTAATATTTTTATCTGTTTTTAAGTGTATTCACAAGAGGGCACATGACCGCATAATATTATATACTTACAATGGTTTATTTTTATTGAAAAACCTGAAAAAAAACAGAAAATAAAAAATAGCCGAATAAGAAACTGAACGAATAAGAAACCAACTTCAGCATCGTCCCTCTGGTGAAATTTCTGGGCATGGATACACTCCCCTTCTCGGCATGTAGTCACTCCCCGCTGCTTTAATCACCCCCCTTTGCAGAAATGAAGACGCCCTGAAATTTCTGAGCATAGTAACGCCCCCCTCCCTTTGTCACGCCCCCTCCCTCACTATTGTGGTTTTAACCAGGCCCCCAGGTGCCATAATCACGCCCGTCCCTGAAATTTTCAGGCATGTTGCCGCCCAGAGCCCCGCCCAGAGCTCCTCTTCTCTCCACCCTGCATCTTCAGCTGTTGCTTGGCCGTGATTGGTCAGTTTGCGGCACGTGACTCCGTAGCCTCGCCCATCCCTACTATCTACGACATGCCGACAATTTTCAGAACACCGGTGACCGCTGACAGAGGAAGAGGCTGCGGCACCGAAGACAGGCAGGGGGAAGGAGCGGGACGCCGGGAGCAGGTAAGTATGACATATTCACCTGTCCTCGTTCCACACGCCGGGCGCTGTCTCCATCTTCCCGGCGTCTCTCTCTCTCCGCACTGACTGTGCAGGTCAGAGGGCGCGATGACGCATATAGTGTGCGCGCCGCCCTCTGCCTGATCAGTCAGTGCAGGGAGACGCCGGGAAGATGGCGCCGAGGAGCTGCAAGAGAGGTGAGTATGTGTTTTATTATTTTTATTGCAGCAGCAGCAGCACAGCTATGGGGCAATAATGGACGGTGCAGAGCACTATATGGCACAGCTATGGGGCAGTAATGGTGCAGAGCACTATATGGCACAGCTATGGGGCAGTAATGGTGCAGAGCACTGTATGGCACAGCTATGGGGCAATAATGGTGCAGAGCACTATATGGCAGAGCTATGGGGCAATAATGGTGCAGAGCACTGTATGGCACAGCTATGGGGCAATAATGGTGCAGAGCACTATATGGCAGAGCTATGGGGCAATAATGGTGCAGAGCACTGTATGGCACAGCTATGGGGCAATAATGGTGCAGAGCACTATATGGCACAGCTATGGGGCAATAATGGTGCAGAGCACTATATGGCACAGCTATGGGGCAATAATGAACAGTGCAGAGCACTATATGGCACAGCTATGGGGCAATAATGGACGGTGCAGAGCACTGTATGGCACAGCTATGGGGCAATAATGGTGCAGAGCACTATGGCACAGCTATGGGGCAATAATGGTGCAGAGCACTATATGGCACAGCTATGGGGCAGTAATGGTGCAGAGCACTGTATGGCACAGCTATGGGGCAATAATGGTGCAGAGCACTATATGACACAGCTATGGGGCAATAATGGTGCAGAGCACTATGGCACAGCTATGGGGGAATAATGGTGCAGAGCACTATATGGCACAGCTATGGGGCAGTAATGGTGCAGAGCACTGTATGGCACAGCTATGGGGCAATAATGGTGCAGAGCACTATGGCACAGCTATGGGGGAATAATGGTGCAGAGCACTATATGGCACAGCTATGGGGCAGTAATGGTGCAGAGCACTGTATGGCACAGCTATGGGGCAATAATGGTGCAGAGCACTATATGACACAGCTATGGGGCAATAATGGTGCAGAGCACTGTATGGCACAGCTATGGGGCAATAATGGACGGTGCAGAGCACTATATGGCACAGCTATGGGGCAATAATGGTGCAGAGCACTATGGCACAGCTATGGGGGAATAATGGTGCAGAGCACTATATGGCACAGCTATGGGGCAGTAATGGTGCAGAGCACTGTATGGCACAGCTATGGGGCAATAATGGTGCAGAGCACTATATGACACAGCTATGGGGCAATAATGGTGCAGAGCACTGTATGGCACAGCTATGGGGCAATAATGGACGGTGCAGAGCACTATATGGCACAGCTATGGGGCAATAATGGTGCAGAGCACTGTATGGCACAGCTATGGGGCAATAATGGTGCAGAGCACTATATGGCACAGCTATGGGGCAATAATGAACAGTATGGAGCATCTATTTTTATTTTTGAAATTCACCGGTAGCTGCTGCATTTTCCACCCTAGGCTTATACTCGAGTCAATAAGTTTTCCCAGTTTTTTGTGGCAAAATTAGGGGGGTCGGCTTATACTCGGGTCGGCTTATACTCGAGTATATACGGTAATCTGCATCTTCTCCCTTTCAGTTTAATTCCATTGCTTCTTGTGTTTCCATGTGCAAATAGGAATAAAGGATGATCCCTCTACACTGTGACATCCCTTCAGATACTTGTAGGCAGCTATTAAGTATCCTTAATATCCTTATTAAGTTTTTGGAAGCTAAACATTCCCAGATCCTTTAACCATTCCTCATAGGACATAGTTTGCACTCTTCTCACTATCCTGGTAGCGCTTCTCTGAACTTGCTCCAGTTTTTCGATGTCTTATTTAAAATGTGATGCCCAGGATGGAACACAGTATTCCAGATGAGGTCTGACCAAGGCAGTGTAGATGGGGATAATTACTTTACGCGATGTAGACTCTATGCTTCTCTTAATACATCCCAGAGCTGTTTGCCTTTTTGCTGCTGCATCACACTGTTGACTCGTGTGCAGTCTGTGATATTTTAGTATACCCAAGTCTTCTTCATCATTTTTATTTCCCAAATGTAGAATCTTACATTTCACCCTGTTAAATACCATTTTTAGTCACTGACCATTGTTGAAGCTTATCTAGATCTTCCTGAATCCTTTCTCTGTCTTCTCTAATGTTAGCTATCCCTCCAAGCTTTGTAAATTTCATTAGTTAACCTTCAATTCCTTTATCTAGATCATTTATAAAAATGTTGAACAACAATGTGTTCAGGACAGAGGCTTGTGGCTTGAAACATACTTCCAATTGGATGTTCAATTATTTATTACCACTGTTTGAGTCAATCCCATACTTTGTCATTTTTTTCAATAATGACAGTATGAGAAATGCTCTGCTGAAGCCGAGATACTATATCTACCTCATTTCCCTGATCCACCCAGTCAGTGATTCCATCATAGAAGTAAACTAGATTAGTCTGGCATGACTTGTTTGCTACAAATCCAAATTCTTATCAAAGTACTTACATACGTGCTGTTTAATAATTTGTTCAAAGATCTCTCCTGGCATAGAAGTAAGGCTCATTGGCCTGTAATTTCCTGGCTCCATCTTCCTTCCTTTTTTTGAACATAGAGATAACATTTGCACTTCTCCCGCCAATCTTCTGGGACTTCTCCTGTTCTCCACTGTTGTTCAAAGATTAGTAGTTCTGCAATTTCCCCTGCTAGCTCTTTGTGTTCAAGGATGTAATTCATCTGGACCAAGAGATTTAAATTAGCGAAGTGCTCTCTCACCATCTCACTGTTTCTAGATATTCAAATTGCCTCTTCTGAGAAAAAGAGGACTTAAACTCTATAGCGCCACCTGTTGGAAGTAGCGATCCTACAAGTCACAATCAACCCTTTAACGAGTCGTGCAATATGACTTAGGATAAAAGCCAAATCAGTATCTCAATTGATTGAGATTGAGATTTGGCTTTTATCCTAAGTCATATTGCACGACTCGTTAAAGGGTTGATTGTGACTTGTAGGATCGCTACTTCCAACAGGTGGCGCTATAGAGTTTAAGTCCTCTTTCTCAGAAGAGGCAATTTGAATATTTAATTTCCCAGAGGAGCATTGCACGGCGAATAAGCCTCCTTACCTTGACAAGCCAGCTGGTATGTCACTCTCCATAAGGAGAAACGCTACCACTTAGACCACTGTTTATAGATAGTATGTATTATTGTATCTCTTCTTTTGATTCCTCTGTTAAAGATTATAGTTGATTATTGGGGATACCAGCAGTGGGACACTCTATGGCCCTGTTATTGGGAAACTTCTTTTAAACTTTTAAAAAGTTATTCTCAAGTTGTTTCTTGAGCAGCACCAAACTCTGTAGCCTCCTTGCCATCTGCTCACTTCTCATTATACAATGCACACTAAAATGCAATCTGTTGCCGGCTAATCATTTCAAATTAATAGCCAACGAGGGATGGCATTTTGTTTGAAAATCTCCAGTGTATGCTCGGATACTTAAATGAGATGTCATAAGAACTACCGCAGCACTCTGTCTCCTCCCTGAAACAAAGCATCTCTGCACTACTGAGCATGCTTTGGTTGTCAATTCCAACATATGCCCAATATGAGCTCCCTTGTCGATGTGCAATATTCTTTTTAATGAACAGTTTCAGTGCGCTTGTTCGCCAGCTCTGATGAGAAATGGCAAACTGGTGAGAGAGCGCATTGTAAGGAAAAAACCCCTCAAGCAAGGAGAACAGACATCATTTTCGGGACAGGGCTGGTCTTTGCTTGCCGTGTTTTTTTTTTTTTTTTTTTTAATATACAATGCATACTGAAAATGCTCTGTTGCCGGCTCCTCATTTCACATTGAGTCAATGAGGGAGCGCACTGTCACGCATTGTGCGTTGAAAAGAACAATATACAGAAATTTTGTCTTTTGTTTTTCAGTAAATTATACTGTAAAATGAATGGTGACAATCAATACTACCTCTTGTTCCACAAAAAAAGATCTTCTATGGCTAGGACGACAGAGAAATAAACAAAAACTTATGGCTCTTGGAAGAAGGTTATGAAAAAAAAAATCACAAAAGCAAAAATTCGGCACTTTGGAAAGGGTTAAAGTGGTTCACTTTTCCCCCATTAAAGTGTGATCATGGGGATCAGATACCTGGCACCCCTGCCGATTTAGATGACATGTGGCCTGGCTGAAGCCGGATATAAGCAATGCATAGATTGGAAAAAGGCAGCCCAGTACATTTATTGGCCACTGCTGAGCACTGGACGTTGTCTCCCATTATCTTGTGTATCTTTATATGTTCCTGTATATTCACAAGTAAGGGTATAAAGGAGCGGGGACACAGACATATTCTTCTTCTTTTCTTTCAGTATCCAGCTCTGTAAACAATATTTTCAAATGGCTAGGTACCCTACTTCAGTTTGGAAATTTAAAAAAGTGTCATGGTTAATTACCTTCTCCAGACCTTCAGTTTACCTTACAATTAAGTGGTAATCTGCGGTGCATCTCTAGTATAATTTCTCAAAAATAAAAGTACATTCTATTACAACTTTTGTACATTTTTCACTACTTGACTTGTATTTTATGTTTTGTCTGAGGTTAGCTCTGAAGAACTGGACATTCGGCTTGGATTTGCTCTCTCTCAGGGAGAGAGAGACTTTATAGAGAAGAGAAAGGAACTTATTGCACACTCTCTCAAAGAAGCCCTGGTTCTGAATACAGTTCCTGATCAGGTGGGTTTATTATTACATAGAAATAATAATGGAAAAATAGCAGGCATGTCCATGTTTTGGCTATTATCATAAGCTTTGGTTTCAATTATGGGGACTTAAAATGTTTGCATTCACTGTTTCATATCCAGTAACGAATAGAGGTGATGAAAAAGAACTAAAACCTTTCTTAATGCTAAGGCTGTGCTCACATGTTGCTGTACCAATGCGTTTTCTTGCCACAATTAAAAAAAATAAATAAAGAAAGAAAAAAAATGCAATTGGGTGAACATGGCCATGTTCCAATGATTGCCCTTAATTGTATACCAAGCTACTTTAATTGCCAGATTGATAAATTCTTCCAAATGCATGAAGTAGATACCAGGGCATGGGCCGTTACACAAGGAAAGCTTTTCAGGGCCGTAGTAAGTTATCAACCCAGCAGAAAGCCCAGTTTCTTCTCCTTAATGCAAAAAGACTCTATGACGAGGACATGAAGGCCCGACATCCTGTAGTATTGTCTTTGCTCACAGGCCAGGTCCAACCCCTTGCATCATGACTAGCATTTCCTGGGAACACCAGAATTGGAAACTCTGTCGGCACCCCATTTTCTTTATAGATGAGAATAGGTTCACTCTGAGCACATGTGAGACAAGAATTACCCAGTACAACCAGTTTGGTGTTTTGTTTTTGGAGAGGTATATCCTCGGAGGGTCTCTTAAACTTCCACGTACCATCAACAAGCCCTTGACTGTTGTAGGGTGCCAGGATGAAATCCTTAGAGCCATTGCCAGACCTTAGACTGGTGCAGTAGGCCCTGGTGCAGGACTGTGCCCGGTCTCATGTGACAAGAGTGTGTAGGCAGTTAATGGATGATGCCATTGACTAATCCCCACATTCACCAGACCTCAATCTAATTAATACCCCTAAGGTTATTTTGCCAGAGAAACCATGGCTGGCAGATAGCAGTACAGACTGTTCAAGAAAGTCGCTAAAGTCCTGATTAGGTTAGGGAGGAGATCTTACCCCAGGACACCATCTGCAATCTCTTTAGACTTTGTTAAGAGTACATACAGGCACACGAGGGTCATACACCCTATTTTGCAGTGTAGAAATTCATCAAAATAAGGTAATTTCAGTTTTTACTTTGGGGTAATTTGGAGTCAGCTCCTTAATTGGTTGATGATATTGGTTGCCATTGAGTGTTCATACATATTTTTGTTCCCCATGAATAACACAGATTAGATCAGCAAACATTTTCAACTTAAATCACATATCCGACCTCGTCAATCAAAAGATTCAAGTGTTCCCTTAAAGAGGTTGTCCGGGGTTTCATAAGGTTGATCCCTTAAGTCTCTCTCAGACTGCAAAATATCGAATTGTGATAATGAGATGTGCACACTATTACAGTCCCACCATAGTTCCCATGCAGTTGGGTGGTCATGTGACCACATGTACACCATTGGTATACTTGTGATCATGTGACAACTAGACTAGTCTGACTTTTCTCTTATATTCAGAAAAGCCAGATGAGTCTAGTCTGCACATGACAACAATTATGGAAATCACATTCATGCAGTCATATAGTCATATGACTGCCCTCCTGCACAGGAAATATAGGAGGATCATAACAGTGTGCATATTACAGAGTGGTATTTATACACAGAAGTATAAATGTCGTTTTGTTTTTTCTTTTTTTCTTTTACCGGATTACAGGCACCTTGTGATGGGCGGTTCAGCTCTCTTTGCTGATCTGGCTCTGCTCACCAAAAACTTGTTTCTTTTGAATCCTAAATGTATCACTATTAAATATGTTTTCACAATATGTGAACACATATTTAAGATGACTTTAATACGTCTGAAACCCCGCCCAGCCACGTCTGGAACTCTAGTTAGCCAATTAAATTGATGAGTGGGCAGAGTTTGGTTTGGGTGGGCACTGGGCAGGGTTACGTCCGCCAAACACCAGGGAGCCGGCTCTTTGTCTTGGTTCATTTGCAAACAACCCATCACTGCTATGCTCAAAGTGTGCAGTATCAATTGCATACTTAATATGTATCATCTTTGGTCACCTGGATCAGATGTGGGAGATCCTAGCAAAGTGATCATGTTTGTTTTTCATATAACTCATCTACAAAAGAAACTACTTAAATGGAACCTGTCCGGTCCTCTAACCATTGCAATCTCCCACTGTAGCGTTATCTGAATTGATCACTGCATTTTAATAAGCATTTGACTTTCTACAGTAAAGTTTCTATGTTTAAAAAAAAAAAAAAAACACTTAGAATCTGCAGCACAACATGTGAGCCAGGACTAGTCCAGTGGGCGTTTGTTATACCAGACTAATCCTGCTTTGGATCCTCTAATTTTGCTGTTGACCTTGTTAGTACAATCCGTTTCATAGTAGAATTGCTGTTACTGCACATGTCCTCCAGCAGAGTTTGAGCATACACACTTCTGCTAAATTCTGAATCTGCTTATAGAGCCCCATTCCCAGTGTTCCGACACCCAGCAATTAGTGAGTTATCACCTAATAAAATTCGGGATAACTTTCGGTTGTGTGAAAATCTTTTTTTATTATTTATTTTAAGCTATCTTAACATTTTTTTTTCTGAATTAGTTTTACTATTGACACATGCAAAGCAAATAGAAAAATCTATGCAACTGTGTCATTCATAAACCATTTTGATTTTTGAATAGGTTCCTGTAGTTGCAGTTCTAGGTTCTGGTGGGGGAGCGAGAGCAATGACTTCATTCTACGGCAGTCTAAAAGGCCTACAAGATCTGAAGCTACTGGATAGCATCACCTACTTATCTGGGGTATCTGGATCAACATGGTATGATATTTATATTTTTTCCTGGGTATTCTGTAAATATGATTTCTGGAGTAAATGAAAGACACATAAAGCATTAGCATGTTTCGTTTTCCCATCCTGTCCCCAGATTGGCTGAATAATTGCAAATGTCATGTGTCCCCTTTCATAGTTTTTCTATATGTTCACAACTACATTAGCACCTAGTCAGGTTCCCCTTGACATTTGTTGGTGACCAAATAGAGGAAAAAATTGAATTATTGCAAATTGTGAACACACGTTCGTAAAACTCCTTAAAATCTATATATTGTTGCTTGAATTTTGTGAAACCTTTACAATTAGGAGATAATTTGATTGTTTTAAATCAATAGGAGGCCAATCGGGTCTGAGTCTGCTACCTGTTTTATAAAAAGATTAGCAGTACTACCCGCCTTCGCCCAGGTTAATAACTGCTGTTAGCAAAATAGAATGTGTTAACAAAAATGTATTCTGCACACAAAAACCACAAAACAAAAAGATAGGAATGTAATTATTAAAAGGCAAAAACTAAGCTAATAAAAGCATTTCACAACGTATATTTCAACACCAGAGATAGTCCACACAGATTTAACTAAATTGACCAAGTAATGTGAAGTAATCTTCTACTACTTATTCGAGAGCCTTTTGATAAATGACATTCTTAGTTTTTCCTTCAGGTGCCACCAACACACCCTAACTGACATGCTATTACCTCACACAAGCTTTGTTATACTGAGAATGTCCTTTGTTGCCTATATTAACCAATCAGAGCTCAAATTAATTAACTGTAGCTAAATAGAAGCTGAGCTGTGATTGGTTGCTATTGGCAGCCTCATAAATCCCCAGCCAACAGGAAGCCCTCCCCCCTGGCAGTATATATTAGCCCACACATACACATAATAGACAAGTCATGTGACTGACAGCAGCTGTATTTCCTATATGGTACATTTGTTGCTCTTGTAGTTTGTCTGCTTATTAATCAGATTTTTATTTTTGAACGATAATACCAGACTTGTGTGTGTTTTAGGGCGAGTTTCATGTGTCAAGTTGTGTGTGTTGAGTTGCGTGTGGCGACATGCATGTAGCGACTTTTGTGAGATGAGTTTTGTGTGGTGACATGCGTGTAGCAACTTTTTGTGTGTCGAGTTGCATGTGACAGGTTAGTGTAGCAAGTTGTGTGCAGCAAGTTTTGCGCATGGCGAGTTAAGCGCGTGGCGAGTTTTATGTGTGGTGCGTTTTGAGTATGTGCAAGTTTTGTGTGAGGCAACTTTTGCATGTGTTGCAACTTTTGTGCATGTGGCAATTTTTCCGCGTGTGCAAGTTTTGCGTGTGGCGAGTTTTCCATGAGGTGAGTTTTGCACGTGTGGCGAGTTTTGCGTGAGCCTAGTTTTGCATGTGGCAAATTTTGCGTGTGGCGAGTTTTGAGTGGCGACTTTTGTGTTTCGACTTTTATGTGGCGAGGTTGGTGTATGTGTGGTGAAATGTGTGCTGAGGGTGATATATGTGTTCAAGCACGTGGTAGTGTGTGGCACATTTTGTGTGTGTGTTCATATCCCCGTGTGTGGTGAGTATCCCATGTCGGGGCCCCACTTTAGCAACTGTATGGTATATACTCTTTGGCGCCATCGCTCTCATTCTTTAACCCCTTTCTGACATCGGACGTACTATCCCGTCGAGGTGGGGTGGGCCCGTATGACCACCGACGGGATAGTACGTCCAGCGCGATCGGCGGCGCTCACGGGGGGAGCGCGGCCGATCGCGGCCGGGTGTCAGCTGCCTATCGCAGCTGACATCCGGCACTATGTGCCAGGAGCGGTCACGGACCGCTCCCGGCACATTAACCCCCGGCACACCGTGATCAAACATGATCGCGATGTGCCGGCGGTGCAGGGAAGCATCGCGCAGGGAGGGGGCTCCCTGCGGGCTTCCCTGAGCCCCCCGCAGCAACGCGATGTGATCGCGTTGCTGCGAGGGTCTTACCTCCCTCCCTGCCTACTCCAGACCCGGATCCAAGATGGCCGCGGATCCGGGTCCTGCAGGGAGGGAGCTGGCTTCACAGAAGCCTGCTCAGAGCAGGCACTGTGAAGCAGCCTGCACTTCTCTCAGATCGGTGATCTGTCAGAGTGCTATGCAAACTGGCAGATCACCGATCTGTATTGTCCCCCCCTGGGGCAAAGTAAAAAAGTAAAAAAAAAAAATTCCAAATGTGTAAAAAAAAAATAAAAAAAAATATTCCAAAATAATGAAAAAAAAATATATATTATTCCCATAAATACATTTCTTTATCTAAATAAAAAAAAACAAACAATAAAAGTACACATATTTAGTATCGCCGCGTCCGTAACGACCCGACCTATAAAACTGGCCCACTAGTTAACCCCTTCAGTAAATACCGTAAGAAAAAAAAAAAAAAACGAGGCAAAAAACAACGCTTTATTATCATACCGCCGAACAAAAAGTGGAATAACACGCGATCAAAAAGACTGATATAAATAACCATGGTACCGCTGAAAGCGTCATCTTGTCCCGCAAATAACGAGCCACCATACAGCATGATCAGCAAAAAATAAAAAAGTTATAGTCCTGAGAATAAAGCGATGCAAAAATAATTATTTTTTCCATAAAATAGTTTTTATCGTATAAAAGCGCCAAAACATAAAAAAATAATATAAATGAGGTATCGCTGTAATCGTACTGACCCGAAGAATAAAACTGCTTTATCAATTTTACCAAACGCCCAAACAGTATAAACGCCTCTCCCAAAAGAAATTCATGAATAGCTGGTTTTTGGTCATTCTGCCTCACAAAAATTGGAATAAAAAGCGATCAAAAAATGTGACGTGCCCAAAAAGTTACCAATAAAAACGTCAACTCGTCCCGCAAAAAACAAGACCTCACATGACTCTGTGGACCAAAATATGGAAAATTTATAGCTCTCAAAATGTGGTAACGCAAAAAATATTTTTTGCAATAAAAAGCGTCTTTCAGTGTGTGACGGCTGCCAATCATAAAAATCCGCTAAAAAACTCGCTATAAAAGTAAATCAAACCCCCCTTCATCACCCCCTTAGTTAGGGAAAAATAAAAAAAAGTATTTATTTCCATTTTCCCATTAGGGTTAGGGCTAGGGTTGGGGCTAGGGTTAAGGCTACAGTTAGGGTTGGGGCTAAAGTTAGGGTTAGGGTTGGGGCTAAAGTTACGGTTAGGGTTTAGATTACATTTACTGTTGGGAATAGGGTTGGGATTAGGGTTAGGGGTGTGTCAGGGTTAGAGGTGTGGTTAGGGTTACTGTTGGGATTAGGGTTAGGGGTGTGTTTGGATTAGGGTTTCAGTTATAATTGGGGGGTTTCCACTGTTTTGGCACATCAGGGGCTCTCCAAACGCGACATGGCGTCCGATCTCAATTCCAGCCAATTCTGCGTTGAAAAAGTAAAACAGTGCTCCTTCCCTTCCGAGCTCTCCCGTGTGCCCAAACAGGGACCTTTGGGGTCCAATTTCTCCTGTTACCCCTGGGAAAATACAAAACTGGGGGCTGAAAAATAATTTTTGTGGGAAAAAATTTTTGTTTTATTTTTACGGC